>NC_084579.2:12400532-12448032 GCF_033978685.3 Nerophis lumbriciformis | reverse complement strand
AGTGTGTGACAGCGCGATAACACTGTATTTCCTTCCGATCCGATACCGAGTAAAATTCAAGGCTGGTATCGTTGATACCGATGCCATACCGATAATTTGTGGAAATATACATAATGGGTCTGCTAAAGGTCAGCACGGTGGTACAGAGGTTAGTGCATGTGCCTCACAAGACGAAGGTCCTGGGCTTCGTCCCGGGTAATGTAGCATATTAACATTTAGTTACCAACTGGCATCCACACTACCTAGTTTACATATATATATATATATATTAGAGATGTCCGATAATGGCTTTTTTGCCGATATCCGATATTCCAATATTGTCCAACTCTTAATTACCGATTCCGATATCAACCGATACCGATATATACAGTCGTGGAATTAACACATTATTATGCCTAATTTTGTTGTGATGCCCCGCTGGATGCATTAAACAATGCAACAAGGTTTTCCAAAATAAATCAACTTAAGTTATGGAAGAAAAAAAATGCCAACATGGCACTGCCATATTTATTATTGAAGTCACAAAGTGCATTATTTTTTTTTAACATGCCTCAAAACAGCAGCTTGGCATTTGGGACATGCTCTCCCTAAAAGAGCATGAGGAGGTTGAGGTGGGCGGGGTTGGGGGGGCGGGGTTGAGGTGGAGGGGGTGTATATTGTAGCGTCCCGGAAGGCGTTTTAAAAAGTCATAAATTTTACTTTTTGAAACCGATACCGATAATTTTGAAACCGATACCGATAATTTCCGATAATACATTTTAAAGCATTTTTCGGCCGATAATATCGGCGGTCCGATATTATCGGACATCCCTAATATATATATAAATATATATATATAAATATATATGTGTGTGTGTATACAGTACAGGCCAAAAGTTTGGATACACCTTCTCCTCATTCAATGTGTTTTCTTTATTTCCATGACTATTTACATTGTAGATTGTCACTGAAGTCATCAAAACTATGAATGAACACATGTGGGGTTATGTACTTTAAAACAAAAAAAGCTGAAAAAACTGAAAACATGTTTTGTAATCTAGTTTCTTCAAAATAGCCACCCTTTGCTCTGATTACTGCTTTGCACACTCTTGGCATTCTCTCAATGGGCTTCAAGCACACCTATGAAGTGAAAACCATTTCTTGAAGCTCATCACAATTAAACATTGTGCTTTACCTCGCAAAAAAGGCAGCATTTACATGAACGAGATGTTGATGCGTGATATCTCATCATCTCTCATTTACCAACAAAAATGAGTGCGACAGATCGCTCTCAACAGTTCACAGATGCTCTTAACGCGTTGGAACATTGTTTCATGTTTGAGATAAACAAGCATGTCAAACATACGAAGAGAATGTCGACAACTTGGAACAATAGGGAAGCCTTTGTCGGCGTTTATTTCTATAAATATCATTATCATTAAAGATCTTTAATCGGTGTGTTGTGGCCAGTGCCCTGTACTTTGCAGTGGTTGGTTGGAGGAGCAGCACCAGCAAAAAGGGACTTAAACCTGATTGACAAACTGATCCGGAAATCCGGCCCAACTATTGTCACGCAGTTTTTTTGTTGCAGCTGTATTATTGTACTTGGTAATTGGGATTTTTTATATATTGTATACATTATATACGAATATAATATAATAATAAAGTATATCAGTATATATTATATACTGTATATTAGAGATGTCCGATAATATCGGCCTGCTGATATTATCGGCCGATAAATGCTTTAAAATGTGGTCGGTTTCAAAAAGTAAAATCAATGACTTTTTAAAACGCAGTTGTACGGA
The DNA here is from genome assembly GCF_033978685.3 of Nerophis lumbriciformis. Lineage (NCBI taxonomy): Eukaryota > Metazoa > Chordata > Actinopteri > Syngnathiformes > Syngnathidae > Nerophis > Nerophis lumbriciformis. Next base: position 12,446,245 of record NC_084579.2, on the reverse strand, counting down.
GCGGTACATATCCGGTAAAACACGGATATAAACCCAGTCAGCAGCCCCTCCCCTCTCCCCTCTCCCCACACACAACACAGGAGTTGACGACTGCAGCATGAGAGGTTTACTGGCGACGCTCGATGACCTCGTCAAACCGCCGCGAGCGCACCATAACAACAACAAGAGTGTGTTGTTGCCGGTGCTGTAGCCGTGGCTAACAAGCCAGCTCGCTCGGTGACTGACTAACGACACCATGTCTATGGTTTGGGATTATTTTTTTAAAAACTGGCAATTTGCAATGACTGCAAAAAGTTGGTTAAGCGAGGAGGAACCAAGACGTCTTCCTTTAATACGAGCAATTTGATCTCCCACTTCTTCAAGAATCATAAGGGGATACACGATGAATACAAGCGGAAGATGGATGAAAAGAAAACACAGAAAAAAAGTAGTACCACACAGTTGCTGCTTAGAGACACACAAAAATACAACAAAAAACACTTTTTTTTTCCATAATTTGAGTTGAAGTTGTTCTCTTATTTTGGAAAACCTTGTTACATTGTTTAATGCATCCAGTAGGGCATCACAAAAAAAATTAGGCATAATAATGTGTTAATTCCACGACCGTATATATCGGTATCGGTTGATATCAAAATCGGTAATAAAGAGTTGGACAATATCGGAATATCGGATATCGACAAAAAAAGTCATTATCGGACATCTCTACTATATATCCGTCCATCCTTCCATGTTCTACCGCTCGTCCCTTTTGGGGTCACGGGGGGGGTGCTGGAGCCTATCTCAGCTGCATTCGGGCGGAAGGCAGGGTATATATAATATGTAAATATTACATATGTCTTATATTTTATATTGCTACTATGGTACATTTTTAGTCTACTTTATACCCTTATTATCCTTTCCATCCTTGGAAACCGAGCTACTGTGTGGACCAATTTCCCGTCTTTAGTCTGAGTCTAAGTCTAATTATTACTACAAACCCCGTTTCCATATGAGGTTGGGAAATTGTGTTAGATGTAAATATAAACGGAATACAATGATTTGCAAATCATTTTCAACCTATATTATCAATTGAATGCACTACAAAAACAAGATATTTGATGTTCAAACTCATAAACTTTATTTTTTTTTTGCAAATAATAACTTAGAATTTCATGGCTGCAACACGTGCCAAAGTAGTTGGGAAAGGGCATGTTCACCACTTTGTTACATCACCTTTTCTTTTAACAACACTCAATAAACGATTGGGAACTGAGGTAACTAATTGTTGAAGCTTTGAAAGTGGAATTCTTTCCCATTCTTGTTTTATGTAGAGCTTCAGTCGTTCAACGGTCTGGGGTCCGCGATTTTCTGAAGTGTTCCTGAGCCCATGTGGTGATATCCTTTAGAGATTGATGTCGGTTTTTGACACAGTGCTGTCTGAGGGATCGAAGGTCACGGTCATTTAATGTTGGTTTCCGGCCATGCCGCTTACGTTGATTGATTTCTCCAGATTCTCTGAACCTTTTGATGATATTATGGACCGTAGATGTTGAAATCCCTAAATTTCTTGCAATTGCACTTTGAGAACCGTTGTTCTTAAACTTTTTGACTACCGCATTTTTCGGACTATAAGTCGCAGTTTTTTTCATAGTTTGGCCGGGCTCCAGTGCGATTTATATATGTTTTTTTTCCTTCTTTATTATGCATTTTCGGCAGGTGCGACTTATACTCCGGTGCGACTTATACTCCGAAAAATACGGTATTTGCTCAAGTAGTTGTGGACAAAGGGGTGTACCTCGCCCCATCCTTTCTTGTGAAAGACTGAGCATTTTTTGGGAAGCAGTTTTTATACCCAATCATGGCACCCACCTGTTCCCAATTAGCCTGCACACCTGTGGGATGTTCCAAAAAACTGTTTGATGAGCATTCCTCAACTTTATCAGTATTTATTGCCACCTTTCCCAACTTCTTTGTCACGTGTTGCTGGCATCAAATTGTAATGTTAATGATTATTTGCAAAAAAAAAAAAGTTTATCAGTTTGAACATCAAATATGTTGTCTTTGTAGCATATTCAACTGAATATGGGTTGAAAATGATTTGCAAATCATTGTATTCTGTTTATATTTACATATAACACAATTTCCCAACTGATATGGAAACGGGGTTTGTATTATTATTTATAATGAATTAAGAAAGCATAGTAATTTGACAATAACCTCTAAGTATGTGCTTGTATTGCCATTTGGGATTGGCGTGGCTCAGATGGTAGAGTTGCCAGCAACTTGAGGGTTGCAGGGTTCGAATCCCAGCTTCCGCCATCCTAAGAAGAGCTTATTCATCTCAATGGGACTTTCCCGGGTAAATAAAGGTAAACAAAAAAAATGTAGTGTCTACTTTTAAGTCTGTGTGGCATAAAAGAAGTAAAACACTAACGCAGCACTGGTTTTCCAGCTGTTGTTGCAATCTGAGCTGTGTATAAAACAAGGTGTGTGTGTGTTCCGCGGGGAAGCGGAAGGCGCTCCTATTTGTAAACACGCGAGAAAGGAACATCATTCCTAAATAAATCACAGTTTGGTCCACAAATGCATCGCCGTGCTCTGAATCCAATCACCAATGGCCCTCGCCTCCGCTTCACTCTCTCAGATTAGTTCCAGCTTTTACCCAGGGTGCCTTTTAGAGGTGAAGTGAAGACATCTTGTAGCTCTTTAAAGCATGTAGCATTAACACCTTTGGCCCCCCTGTGTAAACCCCCGAGTACTGACCCACAGCTCTTTGGGATGGGGTCGTGTGTGTGTGTGTGTGTGTGTGTGTGTGTGTGTGTGTGTGTGTGTGTGTGTGTGTGTGTGTGTGTGTTCTTGTATTTCTTCCCTTCTTGAGACATCAACAAGGAAAAGTACCTTCCATATGAGGACCGGTGAACAAGGTAGGACATAAATCATGGTCCCATTACGGAAAACCATTGCATCTAATAGAGAATGTCTCATTTGCACCCCTGGTGGTGAAATCTATCACTGTGTGTCGGTTTTAAAAGTACTCCCCCTCTGGTCAACATATGAAATAACAAGTGTGTGTAAAAATTTGAAGTGCTCCCCCTCTGGTCAACATATGTAATAACAAGTGTGTGTAAGAAATTGAAATGCGCCCCCCTTTGGCCAAAATTAATTAAAAAAAGTAACTAAATATGTATAAATAGAGATATAGTGTATAACTTGAAGTAAATAATGAAGATTAAAAACCAATTACAAATAAAAAAAAAATAATAATACAAATTAAAAGCAGTTTTTTCTCTCACCATGTGTTGACTTTTTTCTTATAAAATTGGGAACAATTTTTCATATTCTTTCTGTTTCTGTAATATTGCAATATTTTCTCGTAAAATTGTTACTTTTTTATGTAAAATGATCACTTTTTCAAGCAAAACGGTGACGTTTGTCATCTAAAATTCTGACTTTTATCACAACATTGCCATTTGTTGTGTTGTTTTTGTTAAATAATGACTTTTGTCATAATTTTGCAAAGTAAAATTCCGATTATTATTATAGTACTGCAAAAGTGTTCTTATAAAATTGCGACTGTTATTGAGTAAAATTCCAACTTTTATCATTATATCGTACAAATGTTCCGTTTTTTCTTGCAAAATTTTGACTTGGGTTAAGTAAAATTACGACTTGTATTATAATACTCGAGGCAGGCATTTTTCAGAGGTCTCAAGAAGTTAACAAAGACAAGAAAGTGTGTGTGTCTCTGTGTGTTTGTGTGTGTGTGTTTTTGTATTTCTTCCCTTCTTGAGACATCAACAAGGAAAAGTACCTTCCATATGAGGACCGGTGAACAAGGTAGGACATAAATCATGGTCCCATTACGGAAAACCATTGCATCTAATAGAGAATGTCTCATTTGCACCCCTGGTGGTGAAATCTATCACTGTGTGTCGGTTTTAAAAGTACTCCCCCTCTGGTCAACATATGAAATAACAAGTGTGTGTAAAAATTTGAAGTGCTCCCCCTCTGGTCAACATATGTAATAACAAGTGTGTGTAAGAAATTGAAATGCGCCACCTTTTAATTAATTCAAAAAATTAACTAAATATGTATATGTAGAGAGAGATACTGTAATAACTTGAAGTAAATAATGAAGATTAAAAAGCAATTACAAAAAAAGGGATTATCACAAAATTGGGAACAATTTTTCATATTCTTTCTGTTTCTGTAATATTGCAATATTTTCTCGTAAAATTGTTAATTTTTTATGTAAAATTATCACTTTTTCAAGCAAAGCGGTGACATTTGTCATCTAAAATTCTGACTTTTATCACAATATTGCCAATTGTTGTGTTGTTTTTGTAAAATAGTGACTTTTGTCATAATTTTGCAAAGCAAAATTCCGATTATTATTATAGTACTGCAAAAGCGTTCTTATAAAATTGTGACTTTTGTGGAGTGAAATGACGACTCTTCATAAAATTGCGACTGTTATTGAGTAAAATTCCAACTTTTACGGAAAACCATTGCATCTAATAGAGAATGTCTCATTTGCACCCCTGGTAGTGAAATCTATCAAAATGAGGGTGGTCCCAAAAAGGAGGGATTTTTCAAATTGACTGTGTGTCGGTTTTAAAAGTGCTCCCCCGTCTGGACAACATATGAAATAACAAGTGTGTGTAAAAAAATTTGAAGTGCTCCCCCTCTGGCCAACATATGTAATAACAAGTGAGTGTAAGAAATTGAAACATGCCCCCTTTTGCCAAAATGTATTTAAAAAAATAAACTAAAGATGTATATATTGAGACATACTGTAATAACTTGAAGTAAATAATGAAGATTTAAAACCAAATACAAACAAAAAAATAAATACAAAATAATTAACTAAAAGCAGTCTTTTTCTCACCATGTGTTGACGTTTTTCTTATAAAATTGGGAACAATTTCTCATATTCTTTCTCTTTCTGTAATATTGCAATATTTTCTTGTTACTTTTTTGTGTAAAATTATCACTTTTTAAAGCAAAATGGTGACATTTGTCATCTAAAAATTCGGACTTTTATCACAATATTGCCAATTGTTGTGTTGTTTTTGTAAAATAGTGACTTTTGTCATAATTTTGCAAAGTAAAATTCCGATTATTATTATAATACTGCAAAAGTGTTCTTATAAAATTGTGACATTTGTCGAGTAAAATTGCGACTCTTTTCATAAAATTGCCAAAATGTTAAGCTTTTCTTGTAAAATTTGGACTGTTATTGAGTAAAATTCCAATTTGTATCATATATATTACACAAATGTTGAGTTTTTTCTTATAAAATTTGGACATGCGTTGAGTAAAATTACGACTTTTATTATAATACTCGAGGTAGGCATTTTTCGGAGGTCTCAAGAAGGTAACACATACAAGAAAGTGTGCGTGTGTGTGTGTCTGTGTGTGTGTGTGTGTGTGTGTGTGTGTGTGTGTGTGTGTGTGTGTGTGTGTGTGTGTGTGTGTGTGTGTGTGTGTGTGTGTGTGTGTGTGTGTGTGTGTGTGTGTGTTCTTGTATTTCTACCCTTCATGAGACATCAAGAAGGAAACGTAGCTTCCATATGAGTACCGGTGAACAAGTGATGACATAAATCATGGTCCCAATACGGAAAACCATTGCATCTAATAGAGAATGTCTCATTTGCACCCCTGGTGGTGAAATCTATCAAAATTAGGGTGGTCCCAAAAAGGAGGGATTTTTCAAATTGACTGTGTGTCGGTTTTAAAAGTGCTCCCCCTCTGGACAACATATGAAATAACAAGTGAGTGCAAGAAATTTAAATGCGCCCCCTTTGGCCGAAAATTAATTTAAAAAAAAACTAAAGATGTATACGTAGAGACATACTGTAGTAACTTGAAGTAAATAAATAATGAAGATTAAAAACCAATTACAAACCAAAAAATAAAATAATAATAATTAACTAAAAGCAGTCTTTTTCTCTCACGTGTTGACTTTTTTCTTATAAAATTGGGAACAATTTCTCATATTCTTTCTCTTTCTATAATATTGCAATATTTTCTTGTAAAATGTTTACTTTTTTATGCAAAATTATTACTTTTTTATGTAAAACTATCACTTTTTAAAGCAAAACGGTGACATGTGTCATCCAAAAAATCAGACTTTTATCACAACATTGCCAATTTTTGTGTTGTTTTTTGTAAAATAGTGACTTTTGTCATAATTTTGCAAAGTAAAATTCCAATTATTGTTCTAATAAAATTGTGATATTTGTCGAGTAAAATTACGACTCTTTTCATAAAATTGCCAAAATGTTAAGCTTCCATCCATCCATTTTCTACCGCTTGTCCTTTTTGGGATCGCGGGGGGGTGCTGGAGCCTATCTCGGCTGCATTCGGGCAGAAGGCGGGGTACACCCTGGCGGGGTACACCCTGGACAAGTCGCCACCTCATCACAGGGCCAACACAGATAGACTGACAACATTCACACTCACATTCACACACGTAAAATTGCGACTGTTATTGAGTAAAATTCCAACTTGTATCATAATATCGCACAAATGTTCAGTTTTTTCTTGTAAAATGTTGACTTGCATTGAGTAAAATTACGACTTTTATTATAATACTTGAGGTAGGTAGTTTTCAGAGGTCTCAAGAAGGTAACAAATACAAGAAAGTGTGTATGCGTGTGTGTGTGTGTGTGTGTGTGTGTGTGTGTGTGTGTGTGTGTGTGTGTGTGTGTGTGTGTGTATAACCGCCGGCGAATGTTTTGGCCGGCCGGTCACACCTCCGCTGGGAGGAAGTGATCAGGAAGGGGAAAATTGGAGGTGGTGGAGAACATGGAAGTGCACACATGTGCCACAAGCGTGTGGGAACTACTTTCTATGTTGTATTGTTGTTATGATTAGACAATTAAAAAATATATATATTTACAAAAGATAGTCGAGGTTTCTGTGGATTATCCGTTACACAGTGCTCAATACCGGGGTAGAGCGGAATATATGTTAGGTCAGGAAAAAAACCCAAGAGGCTATATCATCCCTACAAGCCAGTTTCGCAGGTTTCCCTGCTCGTCAGGAAATCAGGGAAACCTGCGAAACAGCCTTGTAGGGATGATATAGCCTCTTGGGGTTTTTTCTGACCTAACGTATATTTACAAAATAAATATATTTTTATTAGGTCCAAGGAGGAGGAAGACACAAAATATCCCTAAAGTGTCATGTATTTATACAAATTACATTAGATGAAAGTGGGTTATTATTGAAATAATATACCGTATTTTGTAGACCATAGGGCGCACCGGATTATAAGGCGCACCGCCGATGAGCGGGTCTAGTCAGGTCTATTTTCATACAAAAGGCGCATTAAAGGGTTCATTTTATTATGGTTCTTTTCTGAATGGAAAACCCTTCCTTGTGGTCTACATAACAAGTAATGGTAGTTCTTTGGTCAAAATGTTGCATAGATGATGTTTTACAGATCATCTTCAAGTCGCTTTCTGACAGTCGCTTCAGGATGCGCCGTTTTGTCTAATTTACGTGGCTCACCTTCGGCAGCGTCTTCTCCCCGCCATCTTTGTTGTAGCGGTGTAGCGTGCAAGGACGGGAGTGGAAAAAGTATCAAAAGATGGAACTAACTGTTTTAATGACATTCAGACTTTACTCAAATCAATAACGGAGCAGCATCTCCTCATCCGTGGCTCACTAGTGCAACAACAACGCCGGAAATATGTCCCGTGAAAAACCGTCCGACCGGAACTCCCTAATAACAAAAGTTCCTTGGGTGAATAATGTAAACTCACTACACCGGTATGTTTTAGCGCTTTCATGGCGAGTTTACTGACAGATATAAGTAAGAACTTTACACTACTTTATATTAGAAATGGCAACAGCGGAGGATGGATGTCCCATAACAAGAAGATAGAGAAAAAGAAGAAGCTTATCGACTACGGTGTCGGCACGGACTACAAAGGCGAAAGCGTGCAAATCTTCAGGATTTATGCAGATCCCAAATACAGATCAGCAGGTACCAGAAGGTAAGAAAAGTTGCTTTTGCATAATATTGCGAAACAAAATGCCAGATAATATGTCTTACCTTCTACACACCATAATAATACTCCTATGTTGAAACACAGATCCATCAGACTTTACTTAAATTAACAACGGAGCAGCATCTCCTCATCCGTGGCTCACTAGTGCAACAACAACGGCGAAAATGTGTCCCGTGTAAAACCGTCCGACCATAACTTTCTAATAACTAAAGTTCCGTGGGTGAATTACGTAATCTCACTACACCGGTATGTTTTAGCGCTTTCATGGTGAGATATAAATTGGAACTTCCCACTACTTTATATTAGAAATGGCAACAGCGGAGTATGAATGTCACATAACAAGAAGATAGAGAAAAAGAAGAAGCTTATCGACTACAGTGTCAGCACAGACTACAAAGGCGGACCTGCGCAAATTTTCAGGAAAAATGCAGATCTCATATACACATTAGCAAGTACCAGAAGGTAAGAAAAGTTTGTTTTGCATAATATTGTAAAAAAAAAAAACACAAGATAATATGTCTGCTAATGGGTGCCATTTTGCGGATTTATACACACACCATAAAAATCTCTGACAACGGTAGCGGTAATGGGCCGACAATCCATCAAGCGGTGCGGCTTCAAAGTTGTACTAAAGCATTTTGACAGATTTTTGAGCGCCGTGTGTAACGTTCTATATTTTCAATGGAACATTTTGAGTTTCGGTGTTGTTTACTGGCGTCATATTGCAGTCTACGCGTATCTCTTATGTGTGACTGCCATCTACTGATCACACTTATCATTACACCATGTACGGAATAAAATTGCTCCGAGGTCGGTAAGCACAACCAGGATTATTCCGTGCATCAGGCGCACCGGGTTATAAGGCGCACTGTCGATTTTTGAGAAAATTAAAGGATTTTTAAGTGCGCCTTATAGTACGAAAAATACTGTACTGAATATTATTATATATCAGGTGATTATGTATTATAATCAGATTAGTATATCTTAATAATAATAATACATTTTTATTTCTGGGCACTCAAGGACACCGTACAAAATCAAAACAATAAAATCAATTTAACATACGATTTGCTTCTTCCTGTCCTTTGTTGACAATTATGTTTCTTTTTTATGCTTTTTTTTCTCTTCATAATACTCCCGTAATGTGTTTTGTTTTGTTTGAAATGACGATATTGTATTGGAGATGCTATTTTTTTCCCTCGCTCATTGAATTGTGTAGATTTAACTATTTAGTACCACCTCATGTCCGTTGTGTCCTTGAGCAAGACACTTCACCCTTGCTCCTAATGGGTGGTGGTTAGGGCCACCAGTGTGTGAATGTGTGCGTGAATGGGTGAATGTGGAAATAGTGTCAAAGCGCTTTGAGTACCTTGAAGGTAGAAAAGCGCTGTACAAGTATAACCCATTTACCAGCGTAATGACCAACATTGAAATACAGTAGCATTGTAGGCATAAGTATTCATTAAAAACAAGACAGAGGTTTTATTTAAAAAATAATATTTAATATTTTGGCCACTGTAACATTACACATAGTTTGAACAGTAACACTGTGTTTGGATTTAGAAAAATAAAACCGAACTTTAATCAAAGGATTATTAGGTGTACCACTAGTGCAGGGGTCAGCAACCCGCAGCTCCGGAGCCGCATGCGGCTCTTTGATCAGTCTGATGCGGCTCAGCTGCATATCTGCCAACCCTCACAATTTTTCCGGGAGACTCCCGAATTTCAGTGCCTCTCCCGAAAATCTCCCGGGGCAACCATTCTCAGATTTTCACCCGTACAACGATATTGAGGGCGTGCCGTGATGGCTCTGCCTTTAGCGTCCTCTATGACCTGTCGTCGCGCCCGCGTCCGCTTTTTCACCATACTAACTGCGTGCCGTCCCAGTCAAAAGTTGTATGCGGCTTCTGCATACACAAGTAAGTGACTGCAATGCATACTTGATCAACACTCATACAGGTCATACTGAGGGTGGCGATATAAACAACTTTAACACTGTTACAAATATGCGCCACACTGTGAACCCACACCAAACAAGAATGACAAACACATTTCGGGAGAACATCCGCACCTTAACACAACATAAACACAACAGAACAAATACCCAGAATCCCTTGCAGCCCAAACTCTTCCGGGCTATATATTAGTAGATTGCACAGTACAGTACATATTCTGTACAAGTGACCACTAAATGGTAACACCCGAATACGTTTTTCAACACACTCGGGGTCCACGTAAATCAATTCATGGGAGTTAAAAACGTTTTGTTGCATGCAGAAATTTTATTTCATTTTCTCTGCAGTCGTTCATTGATTTCATAAATGTAATCCATAAGTTTGTTTATACATAGCCCAAAGCAAAAAAAAACTTTATATGCAGTGTTATTTCATTTTAAATTTCAAAAGAGTTTTGTGGCTCCCATTGATTTCTTTAACTTGTAAAACGGGTCAAAATGGCTCTTTGAGTGGTAAAGGTTGCCGACCCCTGCACTAGTGGTAAGTGGACCACAGTTTGAGTATTACTAGTGTAGATGAAGAGTTTTGTTGTTTCTGAAATAAATGAATGAATAATTAAATAATTAAATAAATACATAAATAATGAAACAAATAAGGGAACAGTTAAATAAATACATTATTACTATTATGATGTGATGATTATTATTAACATTGTCATTAGTATACAGTATTATAGTAATTATGTATGAGTTATTATTGGTATTCTCAGTAGTGTTGTAATTGTTAATAATAATGAAGTCTCAAATGTGGCTACTGTATATGTTTTAATGCATTTTTTTGGTGGCTTTTTCTTAGTTCTCAGTGAATAATTCATGGCAATAATGCAAGAGGGCGTGGGCAATTATGAAGGTGCAAAACTTCCTACGCAACCAATAGGACAATTTGCAGTATTACACCAACAAGTATACAACCAAATGTCAGGAATTTTTGCAGAAGGGTGGCACACGGACCAAGGAAGAACATAATCATATTTTGGTGAGGATCTGGATTAAGGTACTACTATTTTTATCATCCACCCTGCCCATCGGATCATAATTCTCTATGAACCTGGAAGTAGCCTAATTACATCCACATATGGTCATTGGTCGTATTACCCAAAATTGAACGGCGCCTTTTATACCACACTGAACGCCCAATCATGACATGTTTACACAAATCCGGTGGTATTTTGTGTATCCAGATGCGACACAGATACACTCGTGAATAATTTAAACGGGCATCATTAAACAGTCTCCATTAGTGAGGACCCGGGGAAAAAAAAACCCCCACATACTACCAAAAAACATCAACTATTCATGAGCTACGCGAAGGAAAAACCTGTCATGTGACGACGCATAACAACGCAGACTGCTAATTCACCTTTGTCGCGGATACGTTCACTTTCTGTTCCGATATCAACCGATACCGATACATACAGTCGTGGAATTAACACATTATTATGCCTAATTTTGTTGTGATGGCCCGCTGGATGCATTAAACAATGTAACAAGGTTTTCTAAAACAAATCAACTCAAGTTATGGAAAAAAAAAAAATGCCGACATGGCACTGCCATATTTATTATTGAAGTCACAAAGTGCGTTATTTTTTTTTAACATGCCTCAAAACAGCAGCTTGGAATTCGGGACATGCTCTCCCTGAGAGAGCATGAGGAGGTTGAGGTGGGCGGGGTTGAGGTGGGGGGTGGTAGGGGGTAGCGGGGAGGTGTATATTGTAGCGTCCCGGAAGAGTTAGTGCTGCAAAGGGTTTCTGGGTATTTGTTCTGTTGTGTTTATGTTGTGTTACGGTGCGGATGTTCTCCCGAAATGTGTTTGTCATTCTTGTTTGGTGTGGTTTCACAGTGTGGCGCATAATTGTAACAGTGTTAAAGTTGTTTATACGGCCACCCTCAGTGTGACCTGTATGGCTGTTGACCAAGAATGTATTGCATTCACTTGTGTGTGTGAAAAGCCGTAGATATCATGTGATTGGGCCGGCACGCAAAGGCAGTGCCTTTAAGGTTTATTGGCGCTCTGTACTTCTCCCTACGTCCGTGTACGTTTTAGCCATAAATTTTACTTTTTGAAACCGATAATTTCCGATATTACATTTTAAAGCATTTATCGGCCGATAATATCGGCAGTCCGATATTATCGGACATCTCTAGTTTCCATGGTCGAGCAGCTGCATCTAAGCCATATACCACCAAATCCAATGCAAAGCGTGGGATGCAGTGGTGTAAAGCACGTCGCCACTGGACTCTAGAGCAGTTGAGACGCGTTCTCTGGAGTGATGAATCACGCTTTTCCATCTGGCAATCTGATGGACCAGTCTGGGTTTGGAAGTTGCCAGGAGAACGCCACATTTCGGACTGCATTGTGCCGAATGTGAAATTTGGTGGGGGAGGAATTATGGTGTGGGGTTGTTATTCAGGCCCCTTAGTTCCAGTGAAAGGAACTTTGAATACTCCATTATCGGACATCTCTAATGGAAACCCATTCCATGAAGCTCTCTGCGTACTGTACGTGGGCTGATCGGAAGGTCACATGAAGTTTGGAGCTCTGTAGCAACATAGTGCAGAAAGTCTTTGCACTTCAGCATCCGCCGACCCCTCTCTGTCAGTTTACGTGGCCTACCACTTGGTGGCTGAGTTGCTGTTGTTCCCAAACTCTTCACTTTTCTTATAATAAAGTTGACTTTGGAATATTTGGGAGCGAGGAAATTTCACGACTGGATTTGTTGCACAGGTGGCGTCCTATGACAGTTCCACGCTGGAAATCACTGAAAGCGGCACCATTCTTTCACAAATGTTTGTAGAAACAGTCTCCACACTGCAAAAACTGAAATCTAAGTAAGATCAAATATCTCAAATAAGGGTGATATTTGCTTGTTTTCTGTCTGATAAGATAATTCTTCTCACTAAGCAGTTTTTATGTTAGAGTGTTTTACTTGTTTTAAGGGTTTTGGTCCTAAATGATCTCAGTAAGATATTACAGCTTGTTGCTGAGATTTTATGACCTATGTTGAGTAAAACATGCTTGAAACTAGAATATCAAGTGTTGCAAAGCTGTGTCATCAACACTCACAAGTGTAAAACTACTTTTTAAAGTAATAATTTCTTATTTCAAGCATGAAAAAAAATATCATGATGCTGAGCGCATATCATTATGTCAAGATAATGGCACTAGCATTTGCTTAATTTAAGAATATTTTTCAACATATTGAGCAAAAAAGTCTCATATTTAGAAATGGCCGATAATATCGGCCTGCCGATATTATCTGGCGATAAATGTTTTAAAATGTTATATCGGAAATGATCTGTATCGTGTTTTTTATTATCGGTATCGGGTTTTTTTTTGGTTTTTTTTATTTAAATCAACATAAAAAACACAAGATACACTTAAAATTAGTGCACCAACCCAAAAAACCTCCCTCCCCCATTTACACTCATTCACACAAAAGGGTTGTTTCTTTCTGTTATTAATATTTCTGGTTCCTACATTATATATCAATATAAATAAATGATAATGATAAATATATCAATACAGTCTGCAGGGATACAGTCCGTAAGCACACATGATTGTGCGTGCTGCTGGTCCACTAATAGTACTAACCTTTAAAGGGGAACATTATCACCAGACCTATGCAAGCGTCAATATATACCTTGATGTTGCAGGAAAAAGACCATATATTTTTTTAACCGATTTCCGAACTCTAAATGGGTGAATTTTGGCGAATTAAACGCCTTTCTATTATTCGCTCTCGGAGCGATGACGTCACAACGTGACGTCACATCGGGAAGCAATCCGCCATTTTCTCAAACACCGAGTCAAATCAGCTCTGTTATTTTCCGTTTTTTTGACTGTTTTCCGTACCTTGGAGACATCATGCCTCGTCGGTGTGTTGTCGGAGGGTGTAACAACACGAACAGGGACGGATTCAAGTTGCACCAGTGGCCCAAAGATGCGAAAGTCGCAAGAAATTGGACGTTTGTTCCGCATACTTTACCGACGAAAGCTATGCTACGACAGAGATGGCAAGAATGTGTGGATATCCTGCGACACTCAAAGCAGATGCATTTCCAACGATAAAGTCAAAGAAATCTGCCGCCAGACTTCAATTGAATCTGCCGGAGTGTGTGAGCAATTCAGGGACAAAGGACCTCGGTAGCACGGCAAGCAATGGCGGCAGTTTGTTCCCGCAGACAAGCGAGCTAAACCCCCTGGATGTCTTGGCTCACACCGTCCCTTATGCCACCGAAGATGATCAAGAGAAGAATATCGACCCTAGCTTCCCTGGCCTGCTGACATCAACTCCAAAACTGGACAGATCAGCTTTCAGGAAAAGAGCGCTGATGAGGGTATGTCTACAGAATATATTAATTGATGAAAACTGGGCTGTCTGCACTCTCAAAGTGCATGTTGTTGCCAAATGTATTTCATGTGCTGTAAACCTAGTTCATAGTTGTTAGTTTCCTTTAATGCCAAACAAACACATACCAATTGTTGGTTAGAAGGCGATCGCCGAATTCGTCCTCGCTTTCTCCCGTGTCGCTGGCTGTCGTGTCGTTTTCGTCGGTTTCGCTTGCATACGGTTCAAACCGATATCGCTCAATATCTTCAGTTTCTTCTTCAATTTCGTTTTCGCTACCTGCCTCCACACTACAACCATCCGTTTCAATACATGCGTAATCTGTTGAATCGCTTAAGCCGCTGAAATCCGAGTCTGAATCCGAGCTAATGTCCCTATACCTTGCTGTTCTATCCGCCATGTTTGTTTGTGTTGGCATCACTATGTGACGTCACAGGAAAATGGACGGGTGTTTATAACGATGGTTAAAATCAGGCACTTTGAAGCTTTTTTTAGGGATATTGCGGGATGGGTAAAATTTTGAAAAAAACTTCGAAAAATAAAATAAGCCACTGGGAACTGATTTTTAATGATTTTAACCCTTCTAAAATTGTGATAATGTTCCCCTTTAACAGTTAATTTTACTAATTTTCATTAATTACTAGTTTCTATGTAACTGTTTTTATATTGTTTTACTTTCTTTTTTATTCAAAAAATTTTTTTTAATTTATTCATCTTATATTATTTTATGAATTAAAAAAAAAAAAGGACCTTATCTTCACCATACCTGGTTATCCAAATTAGGCATAATAATGTGTTAATTCCACGACTGTATATATCGGTATCGGTAATTAAGAGTTGGACAATATCGGAATATCAGCAAAAAAGTACTTATCGGACATCCCTACTCATATTTGTTTTTTCTCCCAAGAAAAGTGCACTTGTTATTAGTGAGAATATACTTATTTTAAGGTATTTTGGGGTTCATTGAGGTTGTATTGGGACACTTAGGACTAATACTGGACTAAAGTTTTGGGACACTTAGGACTACCACTGGACAAAAGTATTGGGACGCTTAGGACGAAAACTGGATAAAAGTATTTGGACACTTACACTGGACAAAAGTATTGAGACACTTAGGACTACAACTTGACAAAACTATTGGGACACTTAGGACTACCACTGAACAAAAGTATTGGGACACTTCGGACTAAAAGTAGACCAAAGTATTGGGACACTTAGGACTACCACTGGACAAAAGTATTGGGACACTTACACTGGACAAAAGTATTGGGACACTTAGGACTACAACTTGACAAAAGTATTGGGACACTTAGGACTACCACTGGACAAAAGTCTTGAGACACTTACACTGGACAAAAGTATTGGGACACTTACGCCTAAACTTGACAAAAGTATTGGGACACTTAAGACTACCACTGGACAAAAGTATTGGGACACCTACACTGGACAAAAGTATTGAGACACTTACGACTACAACTTGACAAAAGTATTGGGACACTTAGGACTAAAACTGGACAAATGTATTGGGACACTTAGGACTAACACTGGACAAAAGTATTGGGACACTTACACTGGACAAAAGTATTGGGACACTTACGCCTACAACTGGACAAAAGCATTGGGACACTTAGGACTAAAACTGGTCAAAATTATTGGGACACTTAGGGCTAAAACTTGACAAACGTATTGGGACACATAGGACTAAAACTTGACATAAGTATTGGGACACTTCGGACTACCACTGGACAAAAGTATTGGGACACTTGGGACTAAAACTTGACAAAAGTATTGGGACACTTAGGACGAAAACTGGACAAAAGTATTGGGACACCTACACTGGACAAAAGTATTGGGACACTTAGGACTACAACTTGACAAACGTATTGGGACATTTAGGACTAATTTTACTTGTTTTGGAAAGTCTTGACAAGCCAAATTTTCTTGTTCTATTGGCAGATAATTTTGCTTAATTCAAATAAAATACCCCTAATTTTTGTATTTTTTTTTCTTCTTGTTTTTGAACACTGACTTTTTGCAGTGTGATTAGATTAGAACACCCGATTCTCATAATTTGGGCGGGCGGCCGAATACTTTTGGCAATGTAGTGTATTTTGTGCGAAGTGGACGAGTTTGGTGGAAGGTCAAATATAAAAAAAAAAAAAAAATGCACGACATGGCAGAACAACACGTGTTCTGTGTGGCGCCGCCATAAGATAATGCGTTTAAAATGTGCATCCAGGAGAGAAAGCAGACGACTTCCCCTTTGTGGGCTGAAAGGAGGAAGTGATTTTCACTAATGCATCTCTGTGTTGTGTCCTTGTCCTCCCCACACACCAACAGTTAGGGGGTCCTGCACAACATGGGTCAAGGAGAGTGTGTGTGTGTGTGTGTGTGTGTGTGTGCGTGTGTGTGTGTGTGTGTGTGTGTGTGTGTGTGTCGGACAAACGTGGGGGCGGGGGGCGAACAAAAACAACACAAAGTTTGCTAGCGACAAGGAAGTCAAATAAAGGGAAGAAAAGCTCCATTTCCCCGGCTAAACACACCCTAGGGAGGCGTAAGGGAGTGAGAGGGGAGATCAAGAGTGAGAGGCGAGGTTATGAACCGACAATACTCGGAGCAAAGGCTGCTGATTTACAACTAGAAAGAGCTCCGCCATACTTAGTCCAACAGCCAGTTAAAACAAATTGCGGCCGTGTTTCAGTCGCCCACATCCTCCTGCCAGCTCATCCGCCCCGTGCTCTCAATTACTCCCCGGATAAATACTAAGGAGCGGCGTCATCGGGAAACGCGTTGTACGGACGAGTAACGCGTTTTCCGGGGCGGGAAGCGAGGGGACAGGAAGTGGAAGTCGTCACCCACATCCACTTCGTAAACAAACAAGAGTGCGGGGCTAGCAGGAGTCCCGGCTGGAAATTACCCCGAGGAGAAGTCAGAGCTTGAAAACTACAAAACCCAAAACCAGTGAAGTTGGCATGTTGTGTAAATGGTAAATAAAAACAGAATACAATGTGGTTAGAGCAGGGGTGTCAAACTCAAATATAGAGTGGGCCAAAATTTAAAACTGAACAAAGCCGCGGGCCAAGGTTGAACAAATTAACCTTTTAATAGGGACCCAAAAAAGTTTTGCAATAAATATTGAACAAGCAAGGTTTATATAACTTTATAGTGACATGCAAAATGGAATTTCAAATAATAATAACAATAATTAAAAAATATCAATGGCATATCAAATACAATTTAAATAAAAATGGAATGCCTCTTTTCTATTTGCAGCCTTCTAAGGTAAATATCAACATTAACTTTTTCCGCAGGCTAATAAATTAATGAATAAACCAACCATTCAGGACTTTAAACTGCTCAGTTTGCAACACACTGATCTAATCTGATGTGCCCAAGCCAGATACCTGCCATCTTTTCTTGAATGCTAGTTCATTAATGTCAGGGGCTCAGGCTTTGAGCTGAGGCAACCTTCATTATCGAACGAAGGTGTTCATCATGCATTGAATATTGAACAAGCAAGGCTTATATGACTTTATAGTGACATGCAAAATCAAGTTTCAAATAATAATAATAGTAATTAAAACATATCAATGGCATATCGCACGGTGGGAGAGGGGTTAGTGCATCTGCCTCACAATACGAAGGTCCTGAGTAGTCCTGGGTTCAATCCCGGGCTCGGGATCTTTCTGTGTGGAGTTTGCATGTTCTCCCCGTGACTGCGTGGGTTCCCTCCGGGTACTCCGGCTTCCTCCCACCTCCAAAAACATGCACCTGGGGATAGGTTGATTGGCAACACTAAATTGGCCCTAGTGTGTAAATGTGAGTGTGAATGTTGTCTGTCTATCTGTGTTGGCCCTGCGATGAGGTGGCGACTTGTCCAGGGTGTACCCCGCCTTCCGCCCGATTGTAGCTGAGATAGGCTCCAGCACCCCCCGCGACCCCAAAGGGAATAAGCGGTAGAAAATGGATGGATGGATGGAATGGCATATCGAATAAAATGTAAGTAAAAATTGAATACCTCTTTTCTATTTGCAGCCTTCTGAGGTAAATATCAAAATAAACTTTAAATGAATTAGAAAATAAAATAACAATAATGAATGAATCAAACATTCAAGCCTTGAAGTAGCAAGAGAAAGTGCATGGGGGGTTGAGGTGGGCGTGGTTGGGGGGGGGACGGGGTTTGGTGTATATTGTAGCGTCCCGGAAGAGTTAGTGCTGCAAGGGCTTCTGGGTATTTGTTCTGTTGTGTTACGGTGCGGATGTTCTCCCGAAATGTGTTTGTCATTCTTGTTCGGTGAGGGTTCACAGTGTGGCGCATATTTGTAACAGTGTTAAAGTTGTTTGTATGGCCACCCTCAGTGTGACTGTTGACCAAGTATGCCTGGCATTCACTTGTGTGTGTGTAGAAGCCGCATATATTATGTCACTGGGCCGGCACGCTGCTTGTATAGAGGAAAAGCGGACGTGACGACAGGTTGTAGAGAACGCTAAAGGCAGTGCCTTTAAGGCACGCCCCCAATATTGTTGTCCGGGTGGAAATCGGGAGAAATTCGGGAGAATGGTTGCCCCAGGAGATTTTTGGGAGGGGCACTGAACTTCGGGAGTCTCCCGGGAAAATCGGGAGGGTTGGTAAGTATGAGAATTTGCGGTGTTACAGCGGCACTGCCGCTGTATAATACCGGCGGGCCAGCTCTAATGTTAATTTGACCGGCCAAGTCAAGAACAAGAACCACAGCCAGAGGAAGAAGAAAGGATACAATTTTATGATTCATTTTGGCACACTGACAGAGTTAATTAGTATTAATGTTATTTGAACACTGATACAGTTTGTAGTTAAATAAAGAAGTGAACATCCCGGTAAACAAAGTAAAGACTTTATAAACAAGTAGTGACAATGTTCACGACCTGCTGCACGTTTCCTCACCTCATTAAAGGCCTACTGAAATGCGATTTTCTTATTTAAAAATGGGGATAGCAGGTCCATTCTATGTGTCATACTTGATCATTTCGCGATATTGCCATATTTTTGCTGAAAGGATTTAGTAGAGAACATCGACGATAAAGTTCGCAACTTTTGGTCACTGATAAATAAAAGCCTTGCCTGTACCGGAAGTAGCAGACGATATGCGCGTGACGTCACAGGTTGTGGAGCTCCTCACATCTGCACATTGTTTACAATCATGGCCACCAGCAGCGAGAGGGATTCGGACCGAGAAAGCGACGATTTCCCCATTAGTTTGAGCGAGGATGAAAGATTTGTGGATGAGGAAAGTGAGAGTGAAGGACTAGAGGGCAGTGGGAGCGATTCAGATAGGGAAGATGCTGTGAGGGGCGGGTGGGAATGACTAAAACAGTAAATAAACACAAGACATATACATACTTTATTAGCCACAACACAACCAGGCTTATATTTAATATGCCACAAATTAATCCCGCATAACAAACACCTCCCCCCTCCCGTCGATATAACCCGCCAATACAACTCAAACACCTGCACAACACACTCAATCCCACAGCCCAAAGTACCGTTCACCTCCCCAAAGTTCATACAGCACATATATTTCCCCAAAGTCCCCAAAGTTGCGTACGTGACATGCACATAGCGACACGCACGTACAGGCAAGCGATCAAATGTTTGGAAGCCGCAGCTGCATGCGTACTCACGGTACCGCGTCTGCGCATCCAACTCAAAGTCCTCCTGGTAAGAGTCTCTGTTGTCCCAGTTCTCCACAGGCCAATGGTAAAGCTTGACTGTCATCTTTCGGGAATGTAAACAATAAAACACCGGCTGTGTTATCCGGCACAACAGTCAGGGGGTGCATTCTACGGCGGGGGTGCATTATCCGGCACAACACCTGCCGCAAAACACCGCTTCCCACCTACAGCTTTCTTCTTTGCTGTCTCCATTGTTCATTGAACAAATTGCAAAAGATTCACCAACACAGATGTCCAGAATACTGTGGAATTTTGCGATGAAAACAGACGACTTAATAGCTGGCCACCATGCTGTCCCAAAATGTCACAATCCGTGACGTCACGCACAGGCGTCATCATACCGAGACGTTTTAAGCAGGATATTACGCGCAAAATTTAAAAGTGCACTTTAGTCAGCTAACCCGGCCGTATTGGCATGTGTTGCAATGTTAAGATTTCATCATTGATGTATAAACTATCAGACTGCGTGGTCGCTAGTAGTGGGTTTCAGTAGGCCTTTAACTCTCAGTCACAGCAGCTGATGGACGCTGTATTGAGAACGTTAAAGCAACATCAAATAGTTTTCTCCTTCGCTGTATACTTTTAGTGTGTCTCCAATATTGTCCACACCATTGACGTGCGGTGAGGTTGATGGCTGGTGAGGCACTGACTTCATCACAGTCAGATTTACAAACATATGAACCCTAAAGAGTATCTTATTCACCATTTGATTGGCAGCAGTTAACGGGTTATGTTTAAAAGCTCATACCAGCATTCTTCCCTGCTTGGCACTCAGCATCAAGGGTTGGAATTGGGGGTTAAATCACCAAAAATTATTCCCGGGCGCGGCACCGCTGCTCCCCACTGCTCCCCTCACCTCCCAGGGGGTGATCAAGGGATGGGTCGAATGCAGAGGACACATTTCACCACACCTAGTGTGTGTGTGACAATCATTGGTACTTTAACTTAACTTTAACTTTACACATACTAACTGTAGCACACAAAAAAAATCACATTTAATTAAAAAAAACGTTATCATGGTCTTACCTTTACTTATAAGTGCGGGAACAGTGGTGTTCGTGTTGGAGGAGTTGTGAATGAATGAAATATGAAATCCGTGCTGCAGTCTGCAGGTGTACCTAATGTTGTGTCCCTGCAGTCGTTCACGCTCTTCCGGCGCGAGCAATGTTGTTTTTGCACTTTTTGGCTTCTTGCTAAGTGACTTTTTTTGGGTGGATTCGGTCTTGCACGTGGAGGGTTTGGGTGTGAGCTTTGGTTGGTGTGGCGCTCCCGTCGGGTGGTGCGTTCTGCGGCGGGGTGTGCATTAACCGGCACCAGGAGGTGGGATTACGCGAGCCTCAGCCAGTGCGTCTTCGCAGCAGTTTTATGATTGCTCAGCACAAGAAATACGTTACACACATACAGTTGTTGACAAAATACACTGTACATTATATACCTCAGCTAACTAAACTATGGAAATGTATAATATAATTCATATAGCAATACAGTCTCACTGCACAGCAGGCCAGCAGTTAGCCGAGTCATTGCGCAATCCATGTTGAGGCACTGAGTGACGTGCCTCAACTGGCTGCTGTTCACCGCACCGTCTCTTCTCAGTATTTGAACGGCAAATGTGAAAATTCAGCGATTTTGAATAAAAATAATCTAAAACTGGTGAAGTTAAATGGAAAATAACGTTATAGTATAATCACTGAATACATATAACAATTTAATGGATTTTTTTCTTTTTACATTTTTCTTCTTTCCATGATGGCAGGTGAGAATCCTTTGCAGCACTAACTCTTCCGGAACGCTACAAAATACACACCCCGCTACCACCAAACCTCCCCCACCCACCCACACACACACACACACACACCTTGTAGCGTCCCGGAAGAGTTAGTGCTGCAAAGGGTTCTGGGTATTTGTTCTGTTGTGTTTATGTTGTGTTACGGTGCGGATATTCTCCCGAAATGTCTTTGTCATTTTTGTTTGGTGTGGATTCACAGTGTGGCGCATATTTCTAAAAGTGTTAAAGTTTTTTATTCGGCTACCCTCAGTGTAACCTGTATCGCTGTTGATGAAGTATGCGTTGCATTCAATTGTGTGTGTGTGCAGAAGCCGCACATGTTATGTGACTGGGCCAGCACTCGTCAGGCTGGCTGAAAAGCAGATGTGACGATTTTCGGGAGGGGCACTGAAGTTTGGAAGACTCCCGGGAGGGTTGGCAAGTATTAAAATTAGCGGTGAATGCGGTGTTACCGCGGCACCGTCGCAATATATAATCGGCGGGCCAGTTTTAGTGTTAATTTGATATCGCCTCAAGGGCCAAGTGAAATTACACCACTGGCCGGAGTTTGACACCCATGGTCTAGAACATGGGTGTCAAACTCTGGCCCGCGGGCCAAATTTGGCCCGCCGTGTAATTTCACTTGGCCCTTGAGGCGATATCAAATTTACACTAGAGCTGGCCCGCCGATTATATACAGCGGCGTTGCCGCGGTAACACCGCATTCACCGCTAATTTTAATACTTGCCAAACCTCCCGGGAGACTCCCAAATTTCAGTGCCCCTCAAATAGGCGCCACACTGTGAACCCACACCGAACAAGAATGACAAACACATTTCGGGAGAACATCCGCACCGTAACACAACAGAACAAATACCCAGAAGCCCTTGCAGCACTAACTCTTCCGGGACGCTACAATATACACCCCCCGCTACCACCAAACCCCGCCCACCTTAACCCCCCATGCACTTTCTCTTGCTGCTTCAAGGCTTGAATGTTTGATTCATTCATTATTGTTATTTTATTTTCTAATTCATTTAAAGTTTATTTTGATATTTACCTCAGAAGGCTGCAAATAGAAAAGAGGTATTCAATTTTTACTTACATTTTATTCGATATGCCATTGATATTTTTTAATTACTATTATTATTATTTGAAACTTGATTTTGCACGTCACTATAAAGTTATATAAGCCTTGCTTGTTCAATATTCAATGCATGATGAACACCTTCGTTCGATAATGAAGGTTGCCTCAGCTCAAAGCCTGAGCCCAGACATTAATGAACTAGCATCCAAGAAAAGATGGCAGGTATCTGGCTTGGGCACATCAGATTAGATCAGTGTGTTGCAAACTGAGCAGTTTAAAGTCCTGAATGGTTGGTTTATTCATTATTTTATTTTCAAATTTATTAGCCTGTGGAAAAAGTTAATGTTGATATTTACCTCAGAAGGCTGCAAATAGAAAAGAGGCATTCAATTTTTATTTAAATTGTATTTGATATGCCATTGATATTTTTTAATTATTATTTTTATTATTTGAAACTCGGTTTTGCATGTCACTATAAAGTTATATAAGCCTTGCTTGTTCAATATTTAATGCAAAACTTGTTTGGGTCCCTATTAAAAGGTTAATTTGTTCAACCTTGGCCCGCGGCTTTGTTCAGTTTTAAATTTTGGCCCACTCTGTATTTGAGTTTGACACCCCTGGTCTAGAATATTTGAGTAACGTCACAAAATTAGGACGTTAGTTTAGGCTTTTGCTCTTTGACAACAAATACCAGCCTTGAGGGCCAAAAACTCTTGACCCCCTCACGATGAAAGTGCACTCACGTATATTTGATCGTGAATTTGCAGTGCGGTAACTCGATCCCAAGCAGCGTCTACAGAGGTGAAAGGAGCAAAGGATGGGTTTTTTGTGTGTCTATGGGGGTCACAGCAGTGACTTTTTCATGTTGCAGATTAAAAGCAGATGTCAGTGGAATTACATCGTCGGTGTCATCACTCACGCCCCACCTCTGTCTGCACACACTCGGAGAGGGAAGTTCTCTCGAGCCCCCCATGCGGCCCTTGGACGAGGTCAAAGGGCGAGACAGCGTCCCACAGCTAAAAGTGAGACCATAATAAGAGCGTCTGATTCCTCCTGTGAGCAAACATAACAAACATTTTCTGACTGCGACTACTGGAATGCGTTTAATGCGAAAAAAGAGTCGCGGGGGCGCGTGACATGTACTCAAGTGTTTTTTAACCACCCGATACTAAAAAATTCATCTTAATCTACTTTTTTTTTTTTTTTTTTTCCCCCAAGTTGAAATATTGCCCAAGAGGACTGGGATTCATTAAGTCTCTGACAAAGCATGGAGAGGATCAAGCTTTTTAAAATATATCCCTCTTCAACAGACGTGAGACTGACATGAAAGATGAAAAAGAAAAAGGAGAAAAAAAACTTTGTCTGGAATTCCAACACTTAGTGAATCATTTGGACTTAGAGTAAACACAAGCAAACACACACACACACACAACGGTAGCATTGATTTAATACCATATACAGCGAGAGGATCCTGTTTAAAAACAAATAAAAACTAATATTCTTAGAATATTTAGAGAACTCTTGCACTTAAAACCCCATCCAACACAAATAGCCTTTATTCATTTATGCAATCATCATTTAACTTAACCTTTTTATAGCATTTATACCAGACCTACATCATTTTTTTTAGACCTTTAACATCAAAGTCTTGAACTATAGAAAGTATTTCAATGGTCGAAATCTGCGCTTTTGGGTGTTATAGGAGTTATTACGGCAGGGGTCACCAACCTTTTTGAAAAAAAGAGCTACTTCTTGGGTACTGATTAATGCGAAGGGTTACCAGTTTGATACACACTTAAATAAATTGCCAGAAATAGCCAATTTGCTCAATTTACCTTTAACTCTATGTTATTATTAATAATTAATGATGTTTATCTTTTACGGAAGGTTTTTTGTAGAGAGTAAATGATGAAAAAAACCACTTAATTGAACGGTTTAAAAGAGGAGAAAACACGAAAAAAATGAAAATTAAATTTTGAAACATAGTTTATCTTCAATTTCGACTCTTTAAAATTCAAAATTCAACCGAAAAAAAGAAGAGAAAAACTAGCTAATTCGAATCTTTTTGAAAAATGAAAAAAATGAAAAAAAACAATTAATTGAACGGTTTAAAAGAGGAAAAAACACGAAAAAAAATGAAAATTAAATTTTGAAACATAGTTTATCTTCAATTTCGACTCTTTAAAATTCAAAATTCAACCGAAAAAAGGAAGAGAAAAACTAGCTAATTCGAATCTTTTTGAAAAATGAAAAAAAATGAAAAAAAAACACTTAATTGAACGGTTTAAAAGAGGAGAAAACACGAAAAAAATGAAAATTAAATTTTAAAACATAGTTTATCTTCAATTTCGACTCTTTTTTCAAAATTCAACCGAAAAAAAGAAGAGGAAAAACTAGCTCATTCGAATCTTTTTGAAAAATGAAAAAATGAAAAAAACACTTAATTGAACGATTTAAAAGAGGAGAAAACACAAAAAAATATGAAAATTAAATTTTGAAACATAGTTTATCTTCAATTTCGACTCTTTAAAATTCAAAATTCAACCGAAAAAAAGTAGAGGAAAAACTAGCTAATTCGAATCTTTTTGAAAAATGAAAAAAATGAAAAGAACACTTAATTGAACGGTTTAAAAGAGGAGAAAACACGAAAAAAATGAAAATTACATTTTGAAACATAGTTTATCTTCAATTTTGACTCTTTAAAATTCAAAATTCAACCGAAAAAAAGAAGAGAAAAATTAAGCTAATTCGAATCTTGTTGAAAAATTAAAAAAATAATTTATGGAACATCATTAGTAATTTTTCCTGATTAAGATTAATTTTAGAATTTTGATGACATGTTTTAAATAGGTTCAAATCCAATCTGCACTTTGTTAGGATATATAACAAATTGGACCAAGCTATATTTCTAACAAAGACAAGTCATTATTTCTTCTAGATTTTCCAGGACAAAAATTTTAAAAGAAATTCAAAAGACTTTGAAATAAGATTTATATTTGATACTACAGATTTTCTAGATTTGCCAGAATAATTTTTTTTTATTTTAATCATAATAAATTTGAAGAAATATTTCACAAATATTCTTCGTCGAAAAAAACAGAAGCTAAAATGAAGAATTAAATTAAAATGTATTTATTATTCTTTACAATAAAAAATATAAATTTACTTGAACATTGATTTCAATTGTCAGGAAAGAAGAGGAAGGAATTTATAAGGTAAAAAGGTATATGTGTTTAAAAATCCTAAAATCATTTTTAAGGTTGTATTTTTTCTCTAAAATTGTCTTTCTGAAAGTTATAAGAAGCAAAGTAAAAATATAAATGAATTTATTTAAACAAGTGAAGACCAAGTCTTTAAAATATTTTCTTGGATTTTCACATTCTATTTGAGTTTTGTCTCTTAGAATTAAAAATGTCGAGCAAAGCAAGACCAGCTTGCTAGTAAATAAATACAATTTAAAATATAGAGGCAGCTCACTGGTAAGTGCTGCTATTTGAGCTATTTTTAGAACAGGCCAGCGGGCGACTCATCTGGTCCTTACGGGCGACCTGGTGCCCGCGGGCACTGCGTTGGTGACCCCTGTATTACGGTAATCTACGTCACAGCAGCTCAGACCAGGAACAAAGCAGAGTGGGCGGGGTTTGTTTTCAGAGCAGCCAGCCCAAAATACGTGTGTCAGAAACAGATGCGGAAACAGATTTTTATGTGATAATATATTATATTGCAGGTGTTTATTACACTTTGCATTCATATTTTGCTGGTTTTTTTTACATTTTTGTTGTGTTTTGATTGATTGTTAAAAAGGAGCTGGTCTGAGAAGTAAAAGAGGAGCGACGTTCGTATGTTGTTAATATTCAGTGTTTTATTGTTCATAGTTAATATTGTAAAACCCACTTGCTGTATTTTAATGCACATTCTGGGTGTCCAATTCAGTAAAAAACTGTAAAATGCCAATCCTGTTTTTTTGAGGTGGTCTGTCGTAACTTTTTTTAGAACTCTATTGGACATTGTGACTTTTGGTATTAGTGTTCCTGAAAAAAAGGGACCCAAACACACATACTTAACAGAGTAAGAGTGAAACTTATGTGAATAATCACTGAATGGAGAATTGGGGGTGGGATTAAATAAATTATCTTCTTCCCACTCCCTTTTAGGCAAAACAGGACAATCATGCATTACATACTATACATTACCTTTTGCACTATATTAATTTATATTATTATGTGTTGTCAACTTTGTACTTTTTTATGTCATTGCCTGAAATAAATAAATAAATGGGAAAAAAAAATAGTATAAAAAATTGCATAATTTCTAAAAAAAAAAAAATGTATTAAAATATGTATTTAACAATCATACGGTTTGTTTAAATTTAATTCATTCACTGGCATCTAAGATCAATCAAAACTAATAAAAATATATATTTTCAAAATATTTATCAGTCTATATTTATTTGATATAATTGTTGCAGAGGGGTTAGTGCATCTGCCTCACAATACGAAGGTCCTGAGTAGTCTTGGGTTCAATCCCGGGCTCGGGATCTTTCTGTGTGGAGTTTGCATGTTCTCCCCGTGACTGCGTGGGTTCCCTCCGGGTACTCCGGCTTCCTCCCACCTCCAAAGACATGCACCTGGGGATAAGTTGATTGGCAACACTAAATTGGCCCTAGTGTGTGGATGTGAGTGTGAATGTTGTCTGTCTATCTGCGTTGGCCCTGCGATGAGGTGGCGACTTGTCCAGGGTGTACACCGCCTTCCGCCCGATTGTAGCTGAGATAGGCTCCAGCGCCCCCCGCTACCCCAAAAGGGAATAAGCGGTAGAAAATGGATGGATGGATGGATAATTGTTTCCTATGATGCAAATATATTTGTATATATTTACTTAGTTTTTACTGGTACACTGGATGTAGTCAAAATATTTACCTTTTGCTGCTATTATTTGTAACAGTATGAATGCTGCACAGCCAGGACAACACAAGTGTGTCAATAAGCTCACAGAAAAAATTTATTTGCTAAAGCAACACTATGTATGTATGATTTATTTATTGAATTAGTTATTTTATTATTTTTACTTGATAATGTATCATATTATAGAAGTTTATTACACTTTGCATTCATATTTTACAGGGTTTTTTTACATTTTTGTTGCGTTTTGCTTGATTGTAAAAGATAAAATATATTCATATGTTGTTAATATTCAGTGTTTTATCGTTCATAGTTAATATTGTAAATCCCACTGTCATTATTTTAATGTACATTTTGGGTGTCCCAATCAGTAAAAAACTGTAAAATTCCACTCTGCTTTTTCTGAGGTGGTTTTTTTTAGAACTCTGTCAGACATTGTGACTTTTGGTATTAGTGTTTTCTGGAAGAAGAAAAAAAGGGACCCAAACACATATACTGTACAGCAGGTTTTTACAGCTAAATGTGTATATATCATTTATACACAGCTCTGATTTATAGGGTTAATCTATTAGTATAAAAATTTGCATAATTTCTAAAAAAAAAAAAAATTGTTATTAAAATATGTATTTAACAATCATCTGGTTTGTTTAAATTTAATTCATTCACTGGCATCTTAGATCAATCCATACTAATAAAAATATATATTTTCAAAATATTTATCAGTCTATATGTATCTGATATAATTGTTTCCTATGATGCAAATATATATGTATATATTTACTTAGTTTTTACTGGTACACTGGATGTAGTCAAAATATTTACCTTTTGCTGCTATTATTTGTAACAGTATGAATGCTGCACAGCCAGGACAACACAAGTGTGTCAAAAAGCTCACAGAAAAAAAATGTATCAGCTAAAGCAACACTATGTATGTATGATTTATTTATTGAATTAGTTATTTCATTATTTTTACTTGATAATGTATCATATTATAGGTGTTTATTACACTTTGCATTCATATTTTACAGGGTTTTTTTACATTTTTGTTGTGTTTTGCTTGATTGTAAAAGATAATCTGCGATGAGGTGGCGACTTGTCCAGGGTGTACCCCGCCTTCCGCCCGATTGTAGCTGAGATAGGCTCCAGCGCCCCCCGCGACCCCAAAGGGAATAAGCGGTAGAAAATGGATGGATGGATGGATGGATGTAAAAGATAAAATATATTCATATGTTGTTAATATTCAGTGTTTTATCGTTCATAGTTAATATTGTAAATCCAACTGTCTTTATTTTAATGTACATTTTGGCTGTCCCATTCAGTAAAACTGTAAAATTCCACTCTGCTTTTTCTGAGGTGTTTTTTTTTAGAACTCTGTCAGACATTGTGACTTTTGGTATTAGTGTTTTCTGGAAAAAAAGGGACCCAAACACACGTACCGTACAGCAGGTTTTTACAGCTACATGTGTATGTATCATTTATACACAGCTCTGATTTATAGGGTTAATCCATTAATATAAAAATGTGGATAATTTCTAAAAAAAAAATTAAAAAAAATTAAAATATGTATTTAACAATCATACGGTTTGTTTAAATTAAATTCATTCACTGGCATCTTAGATCAATCTAAACTAATAAAAATATATATTTTCAAAATATTTATCAGTCTATATGTATCTGATATAATTGTTTCCTATGATGCAAATATATGTGTATGTATTTACTTAGTTTTTACTGGTACACTGGATGTAGTCCCAAAATATGGATTTACCTTTTTCTGTTATTATTTGTAACAGTTTGAATATGTACCTGAATGCTGCACAGCCAGGACAACACAAGTGTGTCAATAAGCTCACAGAAAAAAATGTATCAGCTAAAGCAACACTATGTATGTATGATTTATTTATTGAATTAGTTATTTTATTATTTTTACGTGATAATGTATCATATTATAGGTGTTTATTACACTTTGCATTCATATTTTACAGTTTTTATTTTACATTTTTGTTGTGTTTTGCTTGATTGTAAAAGATAAAATATATTCATATGTTGTTAATATTCAGTGTTTTATCGTTCATAGTTAATATTGTAAATCCCACTGTCTTTATTTTAATGTACATTTTGGGAGTCCCAATCAGTAAAAAACTGTAAAATTCCACTCTGCTTTTTCTGAGGTGGTTTTTTTTAGAACTCTGTCAGACATTGTGACTTTTGGTATTAGTGTTTTCTGGAAAAAAAGGGACCCAAACACACATACTGTACAGCAGGTTTTTACAGCTAAATGTGTATATATCATTTATACACAGCTCTGATTTATAGGGTTAATCTATTAGTGTAAAAATGTGCATATTTTCTAAAAAAAAAAAAAAAAAAAAATTATTAAAATATGTATTTAACAATCATATGGTTTGTTTAAATTTAATTCCTTAACTGGCATCTTAGATCAATCTAAACTAATACAAATATATATATTCAAAATATTTATCAGTCTATATTTATCTGATATAATTGTTTCCTATGATGCAAATATGTATGTATGTATTTACTTAGTTTTTACTGGTACACTGGATGTAGTCCCAAAATATGGATTTACCTTTTTCTGTTATTATTTGTAACAGTTTGAATATGTACCTGAATGCTGCACAGCCAGGACAACACAAGTGTGTCAATAAGCTCACAGAAAAAAATGTATCAGCTAAAGCAACACTATGTATGTATGATTTATTTATTGAATTAGTTATTTTATTATTTTTACGTGATAATGTATCATATTATAGGTGTTTATTACACTTTGCATTCATATTTTACAGTTTTTATTTTACATTTTTGTTGTGTTTTGCTTGATTGTAAAAGATAAAATATATTCATATGTTGTTAATATTCAGTGTTTTATCGTTCATAGTTAATATTGTAAATCCCACTGTCTTTATTTTAATGTACATTTTGGGAGTCCCATTCAGTAAAACTATAAAATTCCACTCTGCTTTTTCTGAGGAGGTTTATTTTAGAACTCTGTCAGACATTGTGACTTTTGGTATTAGTGTTTTCTGGAAAAAAAAAAGGGACCCAAACACACATACTGTACAGCAGGTTTTTACAGCTAAATGTGTATATATCATTTATACACAACTCTGATTTATAGGGTTAATCTATAAATATAAAAATTGGCATATTTTCTAAAAAAAAAAAAAAAAAAAAATTAATTAAAATATGTATTTAACAATCATACGGTATGTTTAAATTTAATTCATTCACTGGCATCTTAGATCAATCCATACTAATAAAAATATATATTTTCAAAATATTTATCAGTCTATATTTATCTGATATAATTGTTTCCTATGATGCAAATATATATGTATATATTTACTTAGTTTTTACTGGTACACTGGATGTAGTCAAAATATTTACCTTTTGCTGCTATTATTGGTAACAGTATGAATGCTGCACAGCCAGGACAACACAAGTGTGTCAATAAGCTCACAGAAAAAATGTATTTGCTAAAGCAACACTATGTATGTATGATGTATTTATTTTATTATTTTTATTTTTATTTTACTTACAATGCATGTATTGTTTTTCTTCTGTTTTGTTCAGTATCTAGAAAAGTGCTAAATAAATGTGATTATTATTATTACATAGTATTATTATTCTTTGGGTTGTATTTTCAAATACTACAGAGAGTAGTACTGTTGTGGTTTGTGTGCACCTCCAGTATAATGACTGTATTTATACACATGAAAGAAGGTCCTATAAGGAGCATAAAAAACACATCAAGCCAAAGGCCGCCGTCTCCGCCCTGCTTATTTACTGTCGCACGTTTAAAGGCCAAAGTGGGAAAAAAGCACGAGTGCTGCCATGTCAAGCGGCCTGGTGTGGCGCCCAAGAAGGCGACAAACCCCACAGGGGGGGCTCCCATCAGAGGGAAAGCGAGCGCGTCGCTTATCGTTCCTGACAGGAAACCACGCCGGCGACGCAGCTGCTGAGAAAGTCGTCACATTGCGAGTTGTGTTTCGACCGAGGAGACTGATGGCGTCGGAGGTCAGAAGTGGGGGGGGGATCAACTAGGACTGCGGGTTGTCGTATGACAGGGGTGTCCAAAGTGCGGCCTAGGGGGGTTGGGGGGTGTGGGGGGGGGCATTGGCCGCCTGTCGCTCATTTTCTTCTTGGCTCGCGGAATTTTTTACAGACGAAATCAAACGCAGTCCCTGTCAGAACTTTACAGTGTAAATATACATTCAAAAATGACTGCAAATTACTCCTCAAAATTGCACCTTCACACCAAAATGATGCCACAAAATGGCAATCTATTTGTGGCAGCGAGGGTGTAGCTAAGGGGCGGAGTCAAAAGGTAAAATGTACATAATTGGCTACGATGCATGCTTTTTTTTTAAGAGGCCAAAAACATGTTACACATATTTCTTTTCACATATGTCACTTCTTTTTTTTCTTCACATATTCAAGGCCACCTGCTCAGTGGCCTTGTGGTTAGAGTGTCCGCCCTGAGATCGGTAGGTCGTGAGTTCAAACCCCGGCCGAGTCATACCAAAGACTATAAAAATGGGAGCCATTACCTCCCTGCTTGGCACTCAGCATCGAGGGTTGGAATTGGGGGGTTAAATCACCAAAATGATTCCCTGGGCGCTGCCACCGCTGCTGCTCACTGCTCCCCTCACCTCACAGGGGGTGATCAAGGGTGATGGGTCAAATGCAGAGGATAATTTCACCACACGTAGTGTGAGTGTGACTGTCATTGGTACTTTAACTTTAACTTTAACTTTTAAAGACAAATCTGTGTTGTTAGTATTAACATGTTTGTTATTGTATATTACAAAAGGGATTATGTTCGAAACTGGTGGTTCGATAAGAAAAAGAACCGATTCCATGGACTCAAATTCTTTTTGAGAACTGGTTCCCGTTATCGAGGCCACTATAGTAAAGAAAAAGAGTTGGTTCTTTATTTGAATCCCTGGGAACTAGGGATGTCCGATAATGGCTTTTTGCCGATATCCAATATTCCGATATTGTCCAACTCTTTAATTACCGATACCAATATCAACCGATACTGTTATCAACCGATATATACAGTCGTGGAATTAACACATTATTATGCCTAATTTGGACAACCAGGTATGGTGAAGATAAGGTACTTTTTAAAAAAAAAAAAAAATAAGATAAATAAATTAAAAACATTTTCTTGAATAAAAAAGAAAGTAAAACAATATAAAAACAGTTACATTGAAACTAGTAATTAATGAAAAGTAGTAAAATGAACTGTTAAAGGTTAGTACTATTAGTGGACCAGCAGCATGCACAATCATGTGTGCTTACGGACTGTATCCCTTGCAGACTGTATTGATATATATTGATATATAATGTAGGAACCAGAATATTAATAACAGAAAGAAACAACCCTTTTGTGTGAATGAGTGTGAATGAGTGTAAATGGGGGAGGGAGGTTTTTTGGGTTGGTGCACTAATTGTAAGTGTATCTTGTGTTTTTTATGTTGATTTAATAAAAAAAAAAATTAAAAAAAAAAAGAAAAAAGATACCGATAATAAAAAAAATGATACCGATAATATCCGATATTACATTTTAACGCATTTATCGGCCGATATATTATCGGACATCTCCACTGGGAACGAATCCCGTCCCAAAAGAAATGCCCTGTGGTACATCACAGGAAATGACATGGCTCAGTCATTAAACTGAGTTACGTCATTTCCTGTGATGTAACACAACCAGCAAAAATTATGGACCCGAAAAAATGCCTCAAGGCATGGCTATTCACCTATAGTGATCACAGAGACAGGTTGTTTTTTGTGTTACTGTATATATTTGTTTTTCTGAAAAATTCCACTTAATATAACAACAGTCAATATTAATTTATTTTATTATTTTAGCGGGGTAACAGTCATTATTTATTTATTTATTTATTTATATTTTTTCTTATAAAATAAAAGTGAGCTTTTGTTAAACCAAATATTGTGGGGGTTTTTCCATATACAACAACCTATCTGGATTCGATAAGAGAATCGATAAGGAATCGGTTCAAGAAGAGGATTCGATAATGGGCTCAAACCCGATAATTTCTTATCAAACATCATCCCTAATATTATATTGGTCATATTCAAAGTCCTCATGTGTCCAGGGCATACTTGCCAACCCTCCCGGATTTTCCGGGAGACTCCCGAAATTCAGCGCCTCTCCCGAAAACCTCCCGGGACAAATTTTCTCCCGAAAATCTCCCGAAATTCAGGCGGAGCTGGAAGCCACGCCCCCTCCAGCTCCATGCGGACTTGAGTGACGTGTCAACAGCCTGTATTCACGTCCGCTTTCCCACAATATAAACAGCGTGCCTGTCCAAACACGTTATAACTGTAGAATGATCGAGGGCGAGTTCTTGGTTTCTTATGTGGGTTTATTGTTAGGCCGTTTCATTAACGTCCTCCCAGCGCGGTAACAACACACAACAACAGCAGTCATGTTTTATTCTACCGTAAAGCAGTTCGTCTGCCGTAAGCAGCAATGTTGTTGTAATATATTGAGTTGGAGGCAATAACCAGGCGAGGTGATGAAGTACGTCTCTTTACTGTAGACTTCAGAACAGACTCACGCACTTGACGTCAGGTGCGCAACACCACGTAAATCGTTGGCCAACCAAAAAGTAACCCCAGTACGCTATAGCCAACATTCACCAGGAGATGGCAACAGACAAACATAGATCACTCTAATACATTCCTCCCCTTTTAGAAATGTAGAAGTTACTCAAAATAAATAAACAACCCAACCAAAAAATGCAGCAGCTCAATTAAAAAACTGTACTTAAGCCACATTCTTTTTTCTTTTTTTTAGTACTGAACTCTTAACCCTCATTTGTAAACAATAACATGATTTATATACAAACAGTATTTGTACACCTTTAACACAGATTTTTATACTGTCTTCAGAGATTCCGTTTTTTTGGTGGTAAACCTTTCTGGGTACCTGCGAAAGGGTGTTCAGCATGGTTAGAAAAATAGTGACAGAGAATAGAACAAGGATGGACAATTCAACCCTTAACTCAACAATGAGTAGATGAGTGTTATGTGTGTGTATATGTGTAAATAAATGAACACTGAAATTCAAGTATTTATTTTATATATATATATATATATATATATATATATATATATATATATATATATATATATATATATATATATATATATATATATATATATGTGTGTGTGTATATATATATATATATATATATATATATATATATATATATATATATATATATATATATATATACATATATATATATATATATATGTGTGTGTGTATATATATAATAAAATAAATATATATATAGCTAGAATTCACTGAAAGTCAAGTATTTCTTTTATTTATATATATATATGAAATACTTGACTTGGTGAATTCTAGCTGTAAATATACTCCTCCCCTCTTAGCCACGCCCCCGACCACGCCCCCGCCCCACCCCGACCACGCAAACCCCACCCCCCACCCCCCGAAATCGGAGGTCTCAAGGTTGGCAAGTATGGTCCAGGGACATATTTCCTGAGTTTATAAACTTTTTTTTTTTTTTTTTTTTTAAATGAAAGAAGATTTTGTGAGTGTCGACTAGATACGCTCCTGTACTTGGTATCATTACAGTGGATGTTTGGTGTAGATCCAGGGGATCTACACCTAACTTTTCAGAGGCGGTATAGTACCGAATATGATTCATTAGTATCGCGGTACTATACTTATACTGTACAATCCTAGTAACAATAAAACCGTTGACAGTAAAACTGGCAGCTTAGTCTGCAGAATCTTACTGGAGAAATGAAAGGGTTGCCATTTTTCCATTGCTAGTTATTTGGTATAAAAATGTTACTTTAAAATTCTTGTATGTATCTTTTACTGTGTAATTTTTTTACAGTACATGCATGCACAAAATGCATATAAAAGTTTTAGCTTATTTTCTGGAAGCTTTGACGTTTAAATGAACGCCTTGAGTCAACAACGGTGCATTCGGACGACTGCGGGGTGATCCAGTTCAGGCCCTCCGCATGAGGTCATAAGTCGGACGGGTTTTTGTTCCCCCCGCAGAAACGCTTCATCTGAACGGACCGACACATGTTTTCTTTGCGTGTAAATATCACAACACGCTGATTTATATGGCTTTTGATTTACGCGCAGAGTCAAGCACGGTAAGACAATAAAAACTAATAGGCACGAACTCGAGACATTAAAAAGACTCTGCTGCTAAATTTAATTTCAAAGGCAAACTTTATCTCCCGGGGCGGGGGGGCCACGCGGCGGCCTGGAGTGCTTTGCGAGAACAGCGCCGAGGGGCCGATAGATCTTCCCCTTGAGCCGCTATCTGCTCGCTCTTGACCCGCCGTGTGGCCAGAAATAAAGGCATGAATGCCCTCTCAGGCAATCTGCCTGAGTGTGGCCAAACGGCGCTCTTCATGCTACGAGGTGCTAAAACACAGACGGCGTTTTCAGAGGAGAAAAAAAAAATTGCTTTCAGACAAGACTTATTCAAAAGACGTCTTCACGCTGGGGTGAGAATTTGTTTTGGGGCTACTTCTAAAAGCAGGCGTGGAAAAGATGATGATGCCACTCAAGGCCGGTAAAAACACCAACTAGTTAAAGTTAAAGTACCAATGATTGTCACACACACACTAGGTCTGGTGAAACTTGTTCTCTGCATTCGACCCATCACCCTTGATCACCCCCTGTGAGGTGAGGGGAGCAGTGAGCAGCAGCGGTGGCAGCGCCCAGGGAATCATTTTTGGTGATTTAACCCCCAATTCCAACCCTTGATGCTGAGTGCCAAGCAGGGAGGTAATGGGTCACATTTTAATAGTCTTTGGTGTGACTCGGCCGGGGTTTGAACTCACGACCTACCTATCTCAGGGCGGACACTCTAACCACTAAGCCACTAGAGATGTAAAGATGTGAATATCACCTTTTGCCTGAAAAGGCGCATGTAAAATGTCAATTTATGAATGATATACAGTGGAGATGTCCAATAATGGCTTTTTTGCCGATATTCCGATATTGTCCAACTCTTAATTACCAATTCCGATATCAACCGATACCGACATATACAGTCGTGGAATTAACACATTATTATGCCTAATTTTGTTGTGATGCCCCGCTGGATGCATTAGACAATGTGACAAGGTTTTCCAAAATAAATCAACTCAAGTTATGGAAAAAAAATGCCATATTTATTATTGAAGTCACAAAGTGCGTTATTTTTTGTTAACTTGCCTCAAAACAGCAGCTTGGAATTTGAGAGCATGAGGAGGTTGAGGTGGGCGGGGTTGGGGGGTGGGGCGGTTGAGTTTTGCGGGGTAGCGGGGGGTGTATATTGTAGCGTCCCAGAAGAGTTAGTGCTGCAAGGGGTTTCTGGGTATTTGTTCTGTTGTGTTTATGTTGTGTTACGGTTCGGCACACCAGACTGTATCTCACCGTGGCACAGTGGTTGAAAAACACTGCATTAGCGTCTCCGTGTTGCCCTGAGAGAGAAAACACAATGCCAACTCAGCAAATCCTGTGAGAATTCAGCCCAATGAGCACCTATTTGGGAAAATGTTGAGGTTCCGCCCACCAAAGTTGGGAAAATAGTGAAGCCACTACACGTGTGTCTGCCCTGGCTGCTCAGTACAATATGGCTAAAACAACAAAAACAAAAGTCCAGAATGCAGTGGAAAGGGACACGCCTTCACTTTTCAAATGTGATGAATTGAGTTCTTCTTTTCACACTTGCTATGTTCCGAAAAAAAAATGTGTCTAGGACTGAATGTCATGTCTGTGTAATCATGTTTTGTTTTAGTCATGTTTTTAGTTATTGGACTCTTTAGTTTCTGGCTTTTCACTCCCTTGTCTTGTTTCCATGATTACCCTTTAGTTTCACCTGTTCCACGTTTGGACTCATTGTGCACTCTTGTTTGTCACCATAGCAACCCATTAGTTTTCACCTGTCACGTCACGCACCTGTTTCACGTTTTGAGTCACACACCTGTTTTCGTTAATCATGTCTGTAGTATTTAAGTTCAGTGTTTTCAGTTTGTCTTTCTGGTGACATCTCCACATGTATGCTTCTGCACACTCTCCACACACCCTTAAGACCCTTGCTGCTATTTTTTCATGTCCATCGTTCACGCTGCTCCTTTTTGTCCATGCCAAGTAAGTTTTGTTTATTATTGCCACAGTTATTGTTTTTTGTTGTTCATAGTTTTTGCCTTTGTGCAAGTATTTGGTTTCATAGTTTGTTCTCCGCCATTGTGCGCGCCTTTTGTTTACTTCCTGTTTAAATAAAAAATGTATCTTCATTCCCGTCTCGCCCGAGCCAACTTTCCGTTGCCTTCGAGAAAAACTAAACCCCAGGACCAAGTCATGACAGTATGTCACCAGCAAGACAAACTGAAAACACTGAACTTAAATACTACAGACATGATTAACGAAAACAGGTGCGTGACTCAAAACGTGAAACAGGTGCGTGATGTGACAGGTGAAAACTAATGGGTTGCTATGGTGACAAACAAGAGTGCACAATGAGTCCAAACGTGGAACAGATGAAACTAATGGGTAATCATGGAAACAAGACAAGGGAGTGAAAAGCCAAAAACTAAAAAAGTCCAATAACTAAACAAAACATGACTAAGACAAAACATGATTACACAGACATGACACTGAAGTGTAGACGTGACCCGGCATGCTCCATAATTGGAGCATAATGCACACGTTCATGTTTAATATCTCTTCACTGCCTTGACCTGCACCCCATATTCTGGATTTATGTCCCAGCCCGCCCCCCCTTGACCCCCAATCACGCTAAACGAAAGCAGGAAGAAATTGGCACTCTTTTGCATGCGTCTTTTTATTTTATTATTTTCCCACTTCCTCCGCGTTACTTTTGGCCAATGGGGATGAAGGTAATGACGTGGCAGGGAAAAAGAATGTTCTTTCAATAGATAATTAGGGAGATTGGTTTACCAGGGCTACTCAAAGCCCATTCACATGTGAGTGGGGGT
This sequence comes from Nerophis lumbriciformis, assembly GCF_033978685.3. Taxonomy (NCBI): domain Eukaryota; kingdom Metazoa; phylum Chordata; class Actinopteri; order Syngnathiformes; family Syngnathidae; genus Nerophis; species Nerophis lumbriciformis. The sequence goes on along the minus strand of NC_084579.2, from coordinate 12,407,368 downwards.
ATGAGGGGGGGTTAGGGGGGTATGAGTCTGAGGTCTTGTTGTCAAGCCCCCCCCCCCAGCCCAAAAAGGGCTCCCCAGAGAGACATTCGCCTTGGCTTCATTTCTCAGAGCAGGTGCCTGGCAGGTAGTCAATGGAGCCGGCCAGCTGAGATATACAAGAGAGTCATCCTCCTGCACGAGGGGGTCAACATCACGGGTCAGGGGTCATGAGCAGAGGTCACAAGGTCAATGTTTAGCACACGGAAGCGCTCGGATGACTGGGAATGCGCACCCCGGACTTTTATTGTCCCGAGCGCGGAAGCTCTCACGTTAGTTTTCTTGATGTCTTCATCTCGCCAACACACCGAGTGTGCAGCGCGGGAGCTCACCAGCAGGATGTTTCATCATCATTGGAAAAGTACGGTTACTTCTTTCCAAAGGAAATAAACATCTGGTTGAATGCCGTTTCAGGTTTTTTTTTCAGACGAGATTTCTGTATAATAGGTCAAATCGGAAAAATAAGATCAAATAGTGTATATTTATTAACATCATACTTGCCAACCCTCCCGAATTTTCCGGGAGACTCCCGAATTTCAGTGCCTCTCCCACAAATCTCCCGGGACAACCATTCTCCCGAATTTCTCCCGATTTCCAGCCGGACAACCATATTGGGGGCGTGCCTTAAAGGCACTGCCTTTAGCGTCCTCTACAACCTGAAAAGGAGACTATTATATATGTCTCCGTTATCCATAGGTTTATCCAGAGGCGTCAGCTTTTAAGGACAGGGGGGGCTTAGCCCCCAGGAGATGCACAGGATGCGAGCGAACGTAGGGCACGAGCACAAAACTTAACAAACGGCTAAAAAAGACTTAGAAATGATTCACTGTTATTATTATTATTTCAGTCGGTTTATTTTCAATCTGTGTTCAATACAACAACAAACATGGGTTTGCACAGTGACATTTTGTTTACAGCATCAACAAGAAACAATTACTTGCATGATGATTATTATTATTATCTACTGATGATAGTCATATGTGAAAGAGCTCAGCTCCTGTTCTCCTCCATGTGTAAAGTGAGAAACACAGCTGATGCTCCAGAAGGAAGTAACCCCAAAGATAGCAAATGGTAAAAAAGAGTGCACATTTAACTTTATAAATAATCAGGACCTTAATGATGCATTTCAGGCTAACTAAGTAGCAGCATTGTTTTAGAGCGGGAATGTGAACTTTTTGTCAAACACAGACCTGGTGTAAAGTGGAGCTAATACATTTTACTACAAGCAGTGATGAATACTTACTTTCTTGAAATAGTTTCTTATGTCCTTTTTTCATCCGTTTACGTTCTTGTTCTGCAGTGCTGTGTGCTAATGTGCTTCGTACACCTGCAGGACCGCAAGCAAGGTCGCGGAGAAAATGCGGACTGGATTTTGAGTGATGTGGGCATTTTCTATATGAACAAGTCCAAGGACCGCAAGCAAGGTCGCATAGAAAATGCGGACTGGATTTTGAGTGATGTGGGCATTTGCTATATGAACAAGTGGAATGGATTGGATACTGACGCACGAAAGGGGCTCTCTACCTTACGCTATGAAGTGAGGCGAAACTGAGTGAATAATGACAGGTTCTATGATTATTTATTTAAACTCATATTCGGGCCACTTTATAATGAATATGTCGGCATGTATTTGTAAAAAAAAAAATTAATATATAATTTATATATATATATAACACCAAATTATTTAGGGGGGCTTAAGAATATTTTAGGGGGGCTTGAGCCCCCCTAAAATAGGCCTAACAACGCCAATGGGTTTATCTATAACCCACAAAGTAGGCCCGATCACCCCCCCCATAACTATAACATATAGAACATGCTATACGTTTACCAAACAATCTGTCACTCCTGATCGCTAAATCCCATGAAATCTTATACGTCTAGTCTCTTACGTGAATGAGCTAAATAATATTATTTGATATTTTACGGTAATGTGTTAATAATTTCACACATAAGTCGCTCCTGAGTATAAGTCGCACCCCCGGCCAAACTATGAAAAAAACTGCGACTTATAGTCCGAAAAATACGGTGTATAAATATATACACACACACACACACACATACAGACAGTACAGGTCAGGCCAAAAGTTTGGACACACCTTCTCAGTTCAATGCGTTTTCTTCATTTTCAAGACTATTTTCCTTGTCGATTGTCACTGAAGGCATCAAAACTATGACACCTGTGAAGTGAAAACCATTTCAGGTGACTACCTCTTGAAGCCCATCCAGAGAATGCCAAGAGTGTGCAGAGCAGGAATCAGAGCAAAGGGTGGCTATTTTGAAGAAACTGGAATATAAAACATGTTATCAGTTATTTCTAAGGATGTCCGATAATATTGGCCTGCCGATATTATCGGCCGATAAATGCGCTAAAATGTAATATCGAAAATTATCGGTATCGTTTTCTTTTTTTTTTCTTTTTTTTTATTAAATCAACATAAAAAACACAAGATACACTTACAATTAGTGCACCAACCCAAAAAACCTCCCTCATTCCCACAAAAGGGTTGTTTCTTTCTGTTATTAATATTCTGGTTCCTACATTATATATCAATATATATCAATACAGTCTGCAAGGGATACAGTCCGTAAGCACACATGATTGTGCGTGCTGCTGGTCCACTAATAGTACTAACCTTTAACAGTTAATTTTACTAATTTTCATTAATTACTAGTTTCTATGTAACTGTTTTTGTATTGTTTTACTTTCTTTTTTATTCAAGAAAATGTTTTTAATTTATTTATCTTAATTTATTTTATTTTTATTTTTTTTAAGTACCTTATCTTCACCATCAATTAGGCACAAAAATGTGTTAATTCCACGACTGCATATATCGGTTGATATCGGTATCGGTTGATATCAGTATCGGTAATTAAAGAGTTGGACAATATCGGTATATCGGCAAAAAGCCTTTATCGGACATCCCTAGTTATTTCACCTTTTTTTGTCAAGTACATAACTCCACATGTGTTCATTCATAGTTTTGATGCCTTCAGTGACAATCTACAATGTAAATAGTCATGAAAATAAAGAAAACGCATATATTTTTGTCACAACATGAAGATTTAAATATCACTCTTTTCATCAAATATTTGCAATTATTATTTTTTAGAATTCATTAATATCAAGACTTTATTTTTGTAGCATTTTACCTTTATATTATTGTATATGCCTTTATATTATAAATATCGTATCACTATTTATTATTGCTTTTATTATTATATCTCGTATAGTTGCATCAGGACATTATTGTTGTAACATTGCAACTTAATTCTCAACACAAATTCCAATTTTTCAGTAATATTAATACGATATTCGCTAAAAAATTACGGTTTTCTACGCTTTTTTAAAACGCAAATTTTTTTTGCTATATAACTTTATTGTTATAATATTCTAACTTAATATAACTATATCATTGGAGTCAATTTACGATTTTATTGTAAAGATAAATTCAGACTTTTTTTGTCATATTAGTAGGATATTGTCCGAAAAAATTACTCTTTTTTTTTTTTTTTCCATTATGAAATTAAAACTGGCATTAAAACTTTACTTTTATAAAATCTCAAAATATGGTTTGATTCACAAATATTTTTTTCTATATGTGGAAAATAACTTTGTGTCATAAAATTACAACATTGTTCTCGTTAATCTCTTGAAAGTCCTCACTTTTTTGTTTATGTGGCTTTATGCTTAAAAGTATGCTTATTTTTTCCATTTTGAAATGAAATCTAGCATTATAAATGTATTCTCATAAAATCTGCCGGTTTAATTCACATATCAACTATTTCTATTTGCGCCAAATTGCAACTTCATGTCATAAAATTTGTGAGGTTTTCCTCACAACAACACAATGTTATTCTCTTGAAATGTCTCTCTTTTTTGGTATAATGGCTCTATGCTTAAACACTTGTTTTTTCAATTGTGAAATGAAAACTGGCACTAAAATGTTATCCTAAAAAAAACACAAAAAAATTGATTCACATAGTACATTTATTTGTATTTTGAATACATTTTTGGGGTCAAAATTCCAACATTTTTCTTGCACAATGTTATATTTTTTAATTTCTTTATTTCTTTAATTTCAAAGTCAGGACTTTGGGAAGGCCATTCTAAAACCTTAATTCTAGCCTGATTTAGCCATTTCTTTACCACTTTTGACGTGTGTTTGGGGGTCATTGTCCTGTTGGAACACCCAACTGCGCCCAAGACCCAACCTCCGAGCTGATAATTTGGAGCTAATTCTCCCTTTTCATTGTCCCATTTACTCTCTATAAAGCACCAGTTCCATTGGCAGCAAAACAGGCCCAGAGCATAATACTACCACCACCATGCTTGACTGTAGGTGTGGTGTTCCTGGGATGAAAGGCCTCAACTTTTCCACTCCTAACATATTGCTGGGTATTGTGGCCAAACAGCTCAATTTTTGTTTCATCTGACATCACATGGATAAAGATAAGACCTTCTGAAGGAAAATTAAGTGGCAAACAAGTATGTGCTCCAATTACTCCATCACAAAAAAAATAAGAGTTGTAGAAATTATTGAAAACTCAAGACAGCCAAGACATTATGTTCTTTACATACGACTGTATGTTTTGTTTTTATAGTAGTATTTCAAGTTATCTTTTTAACAGCCCTATTACGACTTATTTTGTAAAAAAAAATTTAAAAAAATACATCATTAAAATAAAGAAAACATAATTTAAAAAGGTATTAATTTTACACATCAGGCTTATATATTTTTGGTATTAAAATGCCCCGAGCTACAAGGCGATACGGGAAGCGAAGGTCAGAGGTGACGTGCACTCTAATTTGTAATTGAATCTCAGCGTGCAAAAGTGATCAGTCATAGCCTGTGGGGCTGACATTCATGCCATTCTTTTTGCCCTAGTGGCTCTTCTGGGAAGTGCAGCCCTGCAAGGTGATGATTGGCGAGTGTGAACGCACCACCACTCTGCTCAGGTAGCTAATCATGACGTACGGATATGAATGTCAATGTCCTCGTTCCAATCAAATAGAAAGCCCGCGAAGTAAATATCTTTACAACACAGGCGAGGTTACATAAAACAGCGCGCTGCAAATGAAGAATTTCTTTTAACGCATCGGGCCGAGCCAAAGCATATGCTGGATATAGGAAACCCATAGCATCAGTGGCTCCATATCGCCCCCCCCACCCCAGAGGTCAAAGGCTAAGGAAGGTCAAAGGTGTTGGTCTCCCTTCTCATCACGAAGTGCATTAACATCGTCGGCGTCGTATCCAGATGGTCCGAGCGGGCCGAGCCAGCGGACAGATGCTCCGTTTTTTTGCGAAACGTCCAAAAATGCACCGTCGAGAATAAACGGGGCTCCATCATCGCCACATCGTATTTCAAAAGAAATATGGATGTATGAGCACGGACGCATGAATGAGAGCGCAGGCTGCGTTAAGACATCGATTGTCAGAGTGCAGCTGGTGTCTCACTTTTCAACCAAATTATTGGCAAACAAAATGACGAGCGAAAGAGAAAGTGTGCTGGGATGCTTATATTGTATCTCCTAATGGCTCAAATAAGTTCATAATAACATACTGAATGTCTTCAATATTGGTTTGTGGTCATATTTTTCGTCAGTTAAAAATTTTGGAATAAAAATCACTGGTTTCTAAAATGCTGGTTCTTATAATGTATATAAGATACCACTATTATGACTATAAAGTATAAACTATTTAAATAAACATGATAAGACTATTGTTATGATCATATTAACACAGTGTATTCATTTTGTTTTTATTCATTTATTTGATTACATAGAGGAAAATATAAATTGTATTAAATATTAATATTATTACAATTCATTATTTTTTTTTGTATTACATTTTTTAGTAATTTTATATTTTTAATGTGTATGTTTTTTATTAGAATTAAGCCAAATCAAGGCTCAATTGTTTAATGTTTTATTTTTATATTATTATTATTATATTATTAAAAAATTATAAAATATTATTGGTAATATTATTGGCATAGATTCAATCTTGGGTTGAGTCAAAACTTCAATGTGGTTGGTTCTCTGTGACAATACTTGAAACAAAATGTTTTTATTGGAAATATAAATTGTCCATCCATCCATTTCCTACCGCTTATTCCCTTCGGGGTTGCGGTATTAAATATACATTTTATTTAAATTCATTGTTTGTTTTTGTCACAATATGACAAAAAATTAATTACATTGTTTATTAATTTGTTTTATTATAATTAATTCAAATGAAGGCTCAATTGTTTAATGTTTTACCTTTATATTTTTAGTTTATTATTAAAAAATTACAATAATATTATTGGTAATATAATTGGCATTGTTTCGGGAAAGGCATTGGGCGTAAAAAGGAAATTAAAAACTTTCAATGTGGCTGGTTCTTTGTGACAAAAAAAAAAAGTTTATTTGAAATACAAATTGTATTAAATATAAATTTTATTGTTTTTGTCACAATATGACAAAATGGTATTAAATTGTTTAGTAATTGTATATTTTTTATTTGTATGTTATTATTAGAATTAATTCAAATCAAGGCTTAATTGTTTAATATTGTACCTATATATTATTATTTTATTATGAAAAAATTATAATAATACTATTGGTAATATTATTGGCATGGGTTCGACCTTGGGATGAGTCAGGAGAGGCATCGGGTGTAAAAACGAAACTAAAACCTTCAATGCGGTTGGTTCTCTGTGACAACACTTGAAAAAAAGAAGTTTTATTTGAAATATATATTTGATTAAATATTAATTTTATTTATATTCATAGGCTCCAGCACCACCCGCCACCCCGA
>NC_084579.2:12378032-12393032 GCF_033978685.3 Nerophis lumbriciformis | reverse complement strand
CGTCCCTTCTCCGCTCCGTAAAAGTGTCCATCTCTTTTTTTTTTTTTCTTCTGTTGTGGCATATGCTGCAGGTGCCTGCTCGTTTTTCGTATGTGGGTAACAACATTTAACTATGTATATATATTTCCGAATTGGTTTAACTGCCACCCGCCTGAATCTATTTAAAATCTAATTTTTTTTATTTCAACCACCCGACCCGACCCGACCCGCGGATAAAATCTAATTTTCTTTAATTTCATCCGCCCGATCCGCGGATAATCCGCGGACTCCGCGGTTGTGCCCGCAAACCGCGCATCTCTAATATATATATATATATATATATATATATATATATATATATATATATATATATATATATATATATATATATATATACATATATATGTGTATATATCTATGTGTGTGTGTATATATATATATGTGTACACATTTCGGGAGAACATCCGCACCGTAACACAACATAAACACAACAGAACAAATACCCAAAACCCCTTGCAGCACTAACTCTTCCGGGATGCTACAATATATACCCCCCCCCCCCCCGCTATCCCTTATTCCCCCCCCACCTCAACCCCGCCCACCTCAACCTCCTCATGCTCTCTCAGGGAGAGCATGTCCCAAATTCCGAGCTGCTGTTTTGAGGCATGTTAAAAAAAATAATGCACTTTTGTGACTTCCATAACTTGAGTTGATTTATTTTGGAAAACCTTGTTACTTTGTTTAATGCATCCAGCGGGGCATCACAACAAAATTAGGCATAATAATGTGTTAATTCTACGACTGTATATATCGGTATCGGTTGATATCGGAATATCGGATTTCGGCAAAAAAGCCATTATCGGACATTTCTAGTTACTATGTTAAAAAAAACCAAAAAAAAAAGCCTTCTTTTGACGGACCAAAACCAGCAGGTTGAGGATCACGGGGAGGACCTTCGCTCCCCTTTAGACCCACACTTCCACCCCACCCCAAAAAAGAAGCCAGAAAGCTCCTTTGATGGACAGCAGCACTTCACTTGACTTCCATTGATGGTCAAAGAAAAATGGAGGATGAGATGAGTTTCTCAGGGGAGTGAGGATAATACAATCAGTGTGTGTGTGTGTGTGTGTGTGTGTGTGTGTGTGTGTGTGTGTGTGTGTGTGTGTGTGTGTGTGTGTCCTGAGCGGGGGCCATATTTGATGCTCTAAGAGAATGAAGGTCTTTGGCGGTCTTTTAGCTAAAGCAAGCACATTTCTTTGAAGCTCGGCCACCTTGGCTGCGGAACCATTACCAACCCCGGGCTTTTCTATACATTAAGCGCGACACAAGTGCATTACGGACCGCCGCTCCGATTGTTCAATATGATCCCAACAGACCTTTTGATTTTATTCTTGTATCTTTTTTTTTTTTTCCCCTAACTCCCTTTGCTCTGGCGCTGCTGCTGCTGCTCCTCCTCCACGATCGGATTAGGATCGATTGTTGCGTGGCAGAGCCGGGGCCCAGACACGAGGGGCAGAACACACAACGCCGCGGCGCGATTGTGCTCCCCGTGCCCCGCCTCGCAGACCATTCAGGCGACTAAATAGAATGATTTGCCCTTAGATGTCAAATTTCCTCCGAGACAAGGATGTCAATACCAATTAGATTGTCTGCAGTGGCCTTAGCTATACGCCAAGCTCCTCCACTAAAGACACACTCTTAACATCTCACTCCCATCGCTCTTTTTTTTTTTTTTTTTTTTTGGAAGCAGAGTGGTGGTCTCGGCACCAAGCCTTCAGTCTCAAATCAGTTTTATGACTGGCGCTGTGCAGACATTAGGCTAACTCCATTAGCCTCTCTGACGGAGATGGCCTGAGGGGATACTGAGGGGCCACGATGGGACTGAGTAGGTGTGTGTGTGTGTGTGTGTGTGTGTGTGTGTGTGTGTGTGTGTGTGTGTGTGTGTGTGTGTGTGTGTGTGTGTGTGTGTTCTGGCAATGCTTACTTAATGGGGACATCGCTCTGTTTACACAGTCACCTTTAGGGGACCTCTGACGGTATGGGGACAAAATAAAAGGGAAATCACGTTTCATCAAACATATATTAACGTTGTTGCCCTAGGGTAAACTGGGTATAACACATGGCACACGGACAAAGCTTAACCTATTGTTACTATAACAATCTACAAGGTTAATGTAGATTGCTTCTCTTTCTCCCCCTCCATTTTTCTGCATTCTTTCGTATCTCAAGTTATCTTACGTATATGTATTGTTGCATTTAAACAAATGTATTGTTGATAATAAAGGTAAAGTATTTGGTATTGTTCATTATCAATAGCGCTATTTCTATTGGTATTTGTATTGCTCCATTTGTAGTGTAATAATGCTCATTGTCATTTCTGTATTATTTTTTTATTTTCGCTAACTGCTTATTTGCTATTACTTTTACCATCATATTTGTACATGTCGTATTTGCTGATGTTGCTCTATTGTTGTTGGTGTTGTTGTTGTTTGCTGCTGTTGTTTTTGTCTCTCTGTCTAATCCCCCTCTTGTCCCCACAATTTCCCCCTCTGTCTTCTTTTTTTTCTCTTTCTACCCCCTCCTGCTCCGGCCCGGCTGCACCAAATGATAATATAAATACATTTAATAAAGTCAAATACAAATAAGGCAACAAGAGAAGTATCCTACACTTCTCTTTTGTAAAGTAAATCTGAACAGCCGACATGGGCATCTACATCAACTATATGATTTGCCTGAGAAGCTGGACAGGACAAAAAAAAACTAATAAAAAAAAATAAATAAATTTAAAAAAAATAAATAAAGGGAAACCTTTTTAAATGATAGTCCGATCCATTCTCAAGATACCTAAGTGAAAAGTGAAACATTTGTTATCCCGGCATTAATAGTACTGTGATTCTGTATGGTGTCCATCCTTAGTTAAAACTAATATATTGTCACGACGTGGTTTTCGCAGCTTACTGCGAGTTTTGTTCTCCCAGGATGCAAACGGACTATTCCAGACAGGACTTGAAGGTAGGAACGTACAAACCCCGTTTCCATATGAGTTTGGAAATTGTGTTAGATGTAAATATAAACCGAATACAATGATTTGCAAATCCTTTTCAACCCATATTCAATTGAATGCACTACAAAGACCAGATATTTGATGTTCAAACTCATAAACTTTTTTTTTTTTTTTGCAAATAATAATTAACTTAGATTTCATGGCTGCAACACATGCCAAAGTAGTTGGGAAAGGGCATGTTCACCACTGTGTTACATCACCTTTTCTTTTAACAACACTCAATAAACGATTGGGAACTGAGGAAACTAATTGTTGAAGCTTTGAAAGTGGAATTCTTTCCCATTCTTGTTTTATGTAGAGCTTCATTCGTTCAACAGTCCGGGGGTCTCCGTTGTGGTATTTAAGGCTTCATAATGCGCCACACATTTTCGATGGGAGACAGGTCTGGACTGCAGGTGGGACCAGGAAAGTACCCGCACTCTTTTTTTACGAAGCCACGCTGTTGTAACACGTGCTGAATGTGGCTTGGCATTGTCTTGCTGAAATAAGCAGGGGCGTCCATGAAAAAGACGGCGCTTAGATGGCAGCACATGTTGTTCCAAAACCTGTATGTACCTTTCAGCATTAATGGTGCCTTCACAGATGTGTAAGTTACCCATGCCTTGGGCACTAATGCACCCCCGTACCATCACAGATGCTGGCTTTTGAACTTTTTGTCGATAACAGTCTGGATGATTCGCTTCCCCTTTGGTCCGGATGACACGATGTTAAATATTTCCAAAAACAATTTGAAATGTGGACTCGTCAGACCACAGAACACTTTTGCACTTTGCATGAGTCCATCTTAGATGATCTCGAGCCCAGAAAATGGATGTTGCTGATAAATGGCTTTTGCTTTGCATAGTAGAGCTTTAACTTGCACTTACAGATGTAGTGACAAACTGTATTTAGTGACAGTGGTTTTCTGAAGTGTTCTTGAGCCCATGTGGTGATATCCTTTAGAGATTGATGTCGGTTTTTAATACAGTGCCGTCTGAGGGATCGAAGGTCACGGTCATTCAATGTTGGTTTCAAATTCTCTGAACCCTTTGATGATATTATGGACCGTAGATGTTGAAATCCCTAAATTTCTTGCAATTGCACTTTGAGAAACGTTGTTCTTAAACTGTTTGACTCTTTGCTCACGCAGTTGTGGACAAAGGGTTGTACCTCGCCCCATCCTTTCTTGTGAAAGACTGAGCATTTTTTGGGAAGCTGTTTTTATACCCAATCATGGCACCCACCTGTTCCAAAATAGCCTGCACACCTGTGGGATGTTCCAAATAAGTGTTTGATGAGCATTCCTCAACTTTATCAGTATTTATTGCCACCTTTCCCAACTTCTTTGTCACGTGTTGCTGGCATCAAATTCTAAAGTTAATGATTATTTGCAAAAAAATCAAATATGTTGTCTTTGTAGCATATTCAACTGAATACAGGTTGAAAATGATTTGCAAATCATTGTATTCCGTTTATATTTACATCTAGCACAATTTCCCAACTCATATGGAAACGGGGTTTGTATTTATGAATCAATTATTCCAACACATCACAAAAGACAGGAACCAAAACAAAAGGAGAGCGTGCCATTCACACGAGAGGCTAAAGAACAAAAAACTTAACGCTAACACTTAGTAAGAACTATGGACATAGAGAACTTTATCGAACTGTGGCATGAAACAACTAAGACTTACTTGGCAAGGCATGAAGTAAACAAACAGCATGAACTATGGTATTGCATGAAACAAGCAACTAGCATAACTGTGGAATCAGACATGAAACGAGCAATGACGCCAGGCCGACTGACTGGCAAAGGCGGTTTAAATAGTCTCTTGATTAGAGCCAGGTGAGCATCCAAACGCCAGCGGCAGGTGAAAATCATACGCAACCATGGCAACCAAAACAAACAAGAGTGCACAAAAAACAGGAACTTCCGTATTTTTCGGAGTATAAGTCGCACCGGAGTATAAGTCGCCCCTGCCGACAATGCATAATAAAAAAGGAAAAAAAACATATATAAGTCGCACTTGAGCCCGGCCAAACTATGAAAAAAACTGCGACTTATAGTCCGAAAAATACGGTAATAGAGTTAAACTAACAGAACATAACGAATACATGATCTGGACCATAGATCATGACAATATATTTTTCCAAAAACAAAACCCGGTTTAGTGTTCCTTAGGATGACATTTTTCATACAGCATGATTATAAAACATTATTACCTTAAAGCAGTGGTTCTTAACCTTGTTGGAGGCACCGAACCCCACCAGTTTGATATGCGCATTCACCGAACCCTTCTTTTTTTTCAAATTCAAGACAAAGTTATTATATGTTTTTGGTAACACTTTAGTATGGGGAACATATTCTAAGTAACAAAGACTAAGTTATTTGGTTAGGGTTAGGGTTAGGGTTAGGGTTAGAGGGTTAGGGCCAGGGTTAAAGGGTTAGGGTTATAATAAGGCCATGCCTAATAAGGCATTAATAAGTACTTAATAATGACTAGTTAAGAGCCAATATGTTACTAATTTGCATTTTAATAAGGATGGTGAATATGTTCCCCATACTAAAGTGTTACCATGTTTTTTTTACTGGTGCACAAAATGAACCGTGCATGAACATCACCTTGTTCAAACAACAAAACCAACACAGTGCATAAACTCACAACAAATCACACACCTGCAAATCAGTCTGACTTCTGCTGTTGCCGTATCCGTAATACGCCAATAGGGAGAAGTTTTTATTTACACGATGAGTCGGGTGTGTCTCGACCTACGCCGAACCCCTGAGCCCGACTCACCGAACCCCTAGGGTTCGATCGAACCCAGGTTAAGAACCACTGCCTTAAAGTATGAGTCACATTCAGAATGTTCCATCCTTCTATATCTGGTAGTTGGAGTTGCAGACAACTTCATTACTGCTAAATAGCAGTTTTCAGTAATGTCACAGAAGATGCAGGATTTGCTTGAACATTTAAAGGGGAACATTATCACCAGACCTATGTAAGCGTCAATATATACCTTGATGTTGCAGAAAAAAGACCATATATTTTTTTAACCGATTTCCGAACTCTAAATGGGTGAATTTTGGCGAATTAAACGCCTTTCTATTATTCGCTCTCGGAGCGATGACGTCACAACGTGACGTCACATTGGGAAGCAATCCGCCATTTTCTCACTTTCGTCGGTGTGTTGTCGGAGGGTGTAACAACACGAACAGGGACGGATTCAAGTTGCACCAGTGGCCCAAAGATGCGAAAGTGGCAAGAAATTGGACGAAATTTGTTCAAAATACGAGGCTGTGGGGAAAGCCGACGAAATGGTCAGTCGTTTGTTCCGCACACTTTACCGACGAAAGCTATGCTACGACAGAGATGGCAAGAATGTGTGGATATCCTGCGACACTCAAAGCAGATGCTGACATCAACTCCAAAACTGGACAGATCAGCTTTCAGGAAAAGAGAGCGGATGAGGGTATGTCTACAGAATATATTAATTGATGAAAACTTTAGTCATTACTCGCGGTTTTACGTAAATTGTTATACATAAACTGTGTTTGCCAATAATTTAGCTTAAAAACATTTATTTTTTTCAATCATTCGAGTACATTCGGGTAGTCTTGTGTAATGCAGTATTTTGTGTCTAGTTAGGTATGGTTAACCTGAGTGCTGAAATCGTGGAAAAATATATGATCTTAGCGCGCCTGAAATGGGCTGTCTGCACTCTCAAAGTGCATGTTGTTGCCAAATGTATTTCATATGCTGTAAACCTAGTTCATAGTTGTTAGTTTCCTTTAATGCCAAACAAACACATACCAATCGTTGGTTAGAAGGCGATCGCCGAATTCGTCCTCGCTTTCTCCCGTGTCGCTGGCTGTCGTGTCGTTTTCGTCGGTTTCGCTTGCATATGGTTCAAACCGATATGGCTCAATAGCTTCAGTTTCTTCTTCAATTTCGTTTTCGCTACCTGCCTCCACACTACAACCATCCGTTTCAATACATGCGTAATCTGTTGAATCGCTTAAGCCGCTGAAATCCGAGTCTGAATCCGAGCTAATGTCGCTATAGCTTGCTGTTCTTTCCGCCATGTTTGTTTGTGTTGGCTTCACTATGTGACGTCACAGGAAAATGGACGGGTGAATATAACGACGGTTAAAATCAGGCACTTTGAAGCTTTTTTTAGGGATATTGCGTGATGGGTAAAATTTTGAAAAAAACTTCGAAAAATAAAATAAGCCACTGGGAACTGATTTTTAATGGTTTAAACCCTTCTGAAATTGTGATTATGTTCCCCTTTAAGCATACTTGCCAACCCTCCCGAATTTTCCGGGAGACTCACCAAATTCAGCACCTCTACCGAAAATCTCCCGATTTTCAGCCGGAGCTGGAAGCCACGCCCCCTCCAGCTCCACCTGAGTGAGGACAGCCTTTTTTCATGACGGGAGGACAACAGGGTGACAAGAACTAAATCATCCAGACTAGAAATAAATTGTATTATTATGTTTATTTTACCTAAAAATAAATATATTTATTAATTAAAAAAACAAAACAACGAAATACATTTTTACTATATTTTGCTAAAAATATCAAAATTAATTGTATTTTTATTTGTATTTTTTCGTTACATCCAGCCATAGAATTATACATTAAAATAAACATATTTGAAATAATTGACTTTAAATTATCATATTAATTCATTTAAAATGACCATATTTAATTATTAAAATAATTGCTTGTTTATCAACAACTTTAGCATTTTATTCATTACATTTTGAAACTCTCAGAAGCCAAGTTATGTTATATTCCTTAATATTTATTTATGCAAGTTTGAGGTATCAATCATCTAAACACAGTTTGTTTGCATATTTTCAGGATATATATATATATATATATATATATATATATATATATGTATATGAAATACTTGACTTGGTGAATTCTAGCTGTCAATATACTCCTCCCCTCTTAACCACGCCCCGCCCTACCCCCGACCACGCCCCCACCCCCCACCTCCCGAAATCGGAGGTCTCAAGGTTGGCAAGTATGCCTTTAAGTGGTGAAACTTCCTATAAGAGGACAGCTGTAGTGCTGTATTCTGACCATCATGTCATATTTCATTTCAACTTTTTTTTATTTTTTTTAAATGGTCCTCAGTAGTTACGTACACATTTGTGTGAATTATGCAAAATTATTAAAATTTGGTCCCCCATGAACCATATTAACTCTTTTTCCCCAGGGTCCCCAGTAAGAATGATCAGCACATTACTTCATCAATCCAGAGATTTAAAGACATGTATGAGCTAACTGGGCAGTGGACATTTTACCAAAAAAAAAATGTTATGCCTCCACAAGTGATGATCAAAAACTTGGTCCCCATTCCAAATGATAACCAGTATGTGTGTGTGTGTGTGTGTTGTGAAAGGGTGAAGGAGGGGCTAACACCATCTTAATACACAGTCTTTTGGCATCTCTTTAAGGTCACTGTCTGCCGGTCCGAGGAAGAGGAGGAGGAGGAGGAGGAGGAGGAGGAGGGCCAAAGCCCGGCGGAGCGACAGCGTAAACAAGGAGAGGAGGGCAGAAAAATGGATTAACGAACAAATGTAATTAGGAGGGAGAGACCGGGAGAGAGGACTCTGTCTCCACTTAGAAGGGTGGCTCCTGCAGGCGCTTAAGTGCAAACATGACAAACAGATGTGGCCGTGGCCGGCCAGACGCAAGACTGCACAAACACACACCCGTTAGTATACAAGCACACCTACGCACGCATGAATGCACAACATAGTTCCCCTTTAAAATGGACTCTCAGAAGCATGTTGCGATGACAAATTTTTTTCGCTGTGCAGATGTTAGCAAAATAGTTGTTGGGAGGGAGTTGAGTTGTGTAGAGCGGCAACTAACAACAATGCAGTATGATGATGCATGGTGTGCAACTTGGAGTTAGCGTTAAGAATATAAGGATGCAATGTGAGGATATATTTAAACCGAAAAGGGGGAAAAAATATGGGTGTTGTGATAGGGCCACGCCCTCAAAGTGAAGATGACCAACCATTTGTAGTTTTAAATTACAAACCCCGTTTCCATATGAGTTGGGAAATTGTGTTAGATGTAAATATAAACGGAATTTGCAAATCCTTTTCAACCCATATTCAATTGAATGCACTACAAAGACAACATATTTGATGTTCAAACTCATAAACGTATTTTTTTTTTTTGCAAATAATAATTAACTTAGAATTTCATGGCTGCAACACGTGCCAAAGTAGTTGGGAAAGGGCATGTTCACCACTGTGTTGCATGGCCTTTCCTTTTAACAACACTCAGTAAACGTTTTGGGAACTGAGGAGACACATTTTTTTAAGCTTCTCAGGTGGAATTCTTTCCCATTCTTGCTTGATGTACAGCTTAAGTTGTTCAACAGTCCGGGGGTCTCCGTTGTGGTATTTTAGGCTTCATAATGCGCCGCACATTTTCAATGGGAGACAGGTCTGGACTACAGCCAGGCCAGTCTTTTACTATGAAGTCACGTTGATGTAACACGTGGCTTGGCATTGTCTTGCTGAAATAAGCAGGGGCGTCCATGGTAATGTTGCTTGGATGGCAACATATGTTGCTCCAAAACCTGTATGTACCTTTCAGCATTAATGGCGCCTTCACAGATGTGTAAGTTACCCATGTCTTGGGCACTAATACACCGCCATACCATCACAGATGCTGGCTTTTCAACTTTGCGCCTATCACAATCCAGATGGTTCTTTTCCTCTTTGGTCCGGAGGACACAACGTCCACAGTTTCCAAAAACAATTTAAAATGTGGACTCGTCAGACCACAGAACACTTTTCCACTTTATATTAGTTCATCTTAGATGAGGTCAGGCCCAGCGAATGCGACGGCGTTTCTGGGTGTTGTTGATAAACGGTTTTCGCCTTGCATAAGAGAGTTTTAACTTGCACTTACAGATGTAGCGACCAACTGTAGTTACTGACAGTGGGTTTCTGAAGTGTTCCTGAGCCCATGTGGTGATATCCTTTACACACTGATGTCGCTTGTTGATGCAGTACAGCCTGAGGGATCGAAGGTCACGGGCTTAGCTGCTTACGTGCAGTGATTTCTCCAGATTCTCTGAACCCTTTGATGATATTACGGACCGTAGATGGTGAAATCCTTAAATTCCTTGCAATAGCTGGTTGAGAAAGGTTTTTCTTAAACTGTTCAACAATTTGCTCACGCATTTGTTGACAAAGTGGTGACCCTCGCCCCATCCTTGTTTGTGAATGAATGGAATCTACTTTTATACCCAATCATGGCACCCACCTGTTCCCAATTTGCCTGCACACCTGTGGGATGTTCCAAATAAGTGTTTGATGAGCATTCCTCAACTTTATCAGTATTTATTGCCACCTTTCCCAATTTCTTTGTCACGTGTTGCTGGCATCAAATTCTAAAGTTAATGATTATTTGCAAAAAAAAAAAAAAAAGTTTATCAGTTTGAACATCAAATATGTTGTCTTTGTAGCATATTCAACTGAATATGGGTTGAAAATGATTTGCAAATCATTGTATTCCGTTTATATTTACATCTAACACATTTTCCCAACTCATATGGAAACGGGGGTTGTACTAAACGTATAGACTTTGACAATGAAATGCTGTCTGCAGTCTGGAATAGTCTTGATAATGCATGCCAAGATGCTTGCGCCTAGGAATGAGACAGGATCTTCACTTTAACATATGCAACATTGTCACACACACACACACACACACACACACACACACATCACCACCAAAAAAAATGGAGGGCCAGTGAAAGTAAGTCGAAAATATGCACCTAGTAAGCAAACATTCCTCCGGCTCATTAGGATCATTACGGGCTGAGAGGGCTTCCCTTGCAAGCGGTTTTCTGTGTGTGTATAACAATACACAGATATGAGGCTTATCTGTGCCAGTAGGGGCCATGAGACAGATTTATCAAGATAACTGGCAACACAAAGGCAAAGTTCTGGAAAAGGACTTTGAAGAATTCCATTGAGTGAGCCGGCGGACATAAGAAGCCCTTCACACTCCATGTTTCCCCACTTTGAGTAATGGGAATGGCAGTTAAGCCAGGTTTCGCGTGCTTGGTATTTCCCCTCAATCAATCGAAATGCACTAACAAAAATAACAATAGTTTTAATGCTGACTCACTTTGTTTTAAATTATTTTAAAGTCACACTATATATGAATTTATATCTTATTAAGAACTGGCGTCTTCTGCAGTGGACGTTTGTGCTTTACACAACAGGTCTACTTATTAACAACATTTGTAACACTCATATATAAAACAACTCAAAACACGGGTTCCCTGGAAGATATATTTTAATTTTACAATATAATACATTGCTATATCGCGTTTTTATTTAAAATATTTTTTTCAACATTTTTTTTTTTTAATTTAACTGTAAATAAATATTTAAATAGGTATAGAATTGTTGAATATTTTTCAATTAATTTACTGAATTACGTTTTTACTTCAGTATCTTTTTCAAATGTAAATTTTTTAATATTTAAAATTAATATTTAAAACGTTTTAGAATTGTTAAATATTTTCATTGATTTACTTTATTGCCTTTTCTACAGTGGCATTTTCAAACTTTTTTTTTTTTTCAAATGTGATATTTAAAAAAAATTATAGTTTTAAAATCAGCAAATTATTTTTAGTTAATTTTATGTATTATGTTTTCACTTCAGTAGCTTTTTAATATATGAAACAACTCAAAACGCGAGATCTCTGGAAGATATATTTAATTTTACAATATAATGCATTGCTATATCGTGTTTTTATTTCAAATATTTTTTTCAACATACATTTTTTTTATTTAACTGTAAATAAATATTTAAATAGGTATAGAATTGTTGAATATTTTTTAATTAATTTACTGAATTACGTTTTTTACTTCCGTATCTTTTTCGAATGTCAATTTTTTAATATTTAAAAAAAATATTTAAAATTAATATTTAAAACGTTTTAGAATTGTTAAATATTTTCATTGATTCACTTTATTGCCTTTTCTACAGTGGCATTTTCAAACATTTTAATTTTTTTTCAAATGTGATATTTAAAAAAAATTATAGTTTTAAAATCAGCAAAATATTTTTAGTTAATTTAATGTATTATGTTTTCACTTCAGTAGCGTTTTAATATATGAAACAACTCCAAACGCGAGATCTCTGGAAGATATATTTCAATCAATCAATCAATCAATGTTTATTTATATAGCCCTAAATCACAAGTGTGTCAAAGGGCTGCACAAGCCACAACGACATCCTCGGTACAAAGCCCACATAAGGGCAAGGAAAAACTCACCCCAGTGAGACGTTGATGTGAATGACTATGAGAAACCTTGGAGAGGACCGCATATGTGGGTAACCCCCCATTTTACAATATAATGCATTGCTATATCGTGTTTTTATTTCAAATATTTTTTTAAACATACTTTTTTTTTTTTATTTAACTGTAAATAAATATTTAAATAGGTATAGAATTGTTGATTTTTTTAAATTAATTTACTGAATTACGTTTTTACTTCAGTATATTTTTCAAATGTCCATTTTTTAATATTTAAAAAAATATTTAAAATTAATATTTAAAACGTCTTAGTTGTGTAAAATATTTTCATTGATTTACTGTATTGCCTTTTCTACAGTTGCATTTTCAAATATATATATATATATATATTTTTTTTTTTTCAAATGTGATATTTAAAAAAAATTCTCGTTTTAAAATCAGCAAATTATTTTTTGTTAATTTCATGTATTATGTTTTCACTTCAGTAGCTTTTTAATGTATGAAACAACTCCAAACGCGAGATCTCTGGAAGGTATATTTAATTTTACAATATAATGCATTGCTATATCGTGTTTTTATTTCAAATATTTTTTTCAACATACATTTTTTTTTTATTTAACTGTAAATAAATATTTAAATAGGTATAGAATTGTTCATTTTTTTAAATTAATTTACTGAATTATAGTACGTTTTTACTTCAGTATCTTTTTCAAATGTCAATTTTTTAATGTTTAAAAAAAATATTTAAAATTTATATTTAAAACGTCTTAGTTGTGTAAAATATTTTCATTGATTTACTGTATTGCCTTTTCTACAGTTGCATTTTCAAATATATATATATATTTTTTTTTTTCAAATGTGATATTTAAAAAAAATTCTCGTTTTAAAATCAGCAAATTATTTTTTGTTAATTTCATGTATTATGTTTTCACTTCAGTAGCTTTTTAAAATGTTGTATTAATAGTTAAAAAAAAATAACAATTGCAAATTAATATTTGAAAAAATATAAATGTTTTCATGAATTTACTTTGTTTTTCAGTAGATATATTTTTTTTAGGAACACTAATACCAAAAGTCACAATGTCCGATAGTTCTAAAAAAAAAAGTTATGACAGACCACCTCAAAAAAAGACGGAATGGAATTTTACAGTTTTGTACTGAATGGGACAACCAAAATGTACATGAAAATAAAGAAAGTGTGATTTATAATATTAACTATGAACAATAAAACACTGAATATTAACAACATATGAACATCACTCTTTTACTTCTCAGACCAGCTTCTCGATAATTGTGTATCTTTTACAATCAAGCAAAACACAACAAAAATGTAAAATATGAATGCAAAGTGTAATAAACACCTACAACATGATATATTATCACGTAAAAATGTGCTTCCGCATCTGTTTCTGACACACGCGTTTCAGGCTGGCTGCTGTGACGTAGATTACCGTAATAACTGGTATAAAACCCAAAAACGCAGATTTCGACCATTGAAATACTTTCTATAGTTCAAAACTTATGGTCATTTAAAAACAGCACTGACATCGGAGCGGTTAAAAATGCAACTTTCATTTGTAATTATTATATTCTGTGTGTTCAAATGTTTCAACATTTGAAATAGCCGCCTTATAATTATTACAAGTGTAGCGCAGTTGCAATCTTTTGTTGTAAATTGGAAGAACTGCTAAGAGAACTGCTTGGAAAAAATAGCAAGCGATTCCAAGGAATTAATACACTGGGAACCAGTTCTGAACAACAACTGTTTTTCACTGCCCATCCCTACAAGTAATTATGTTTTTTCATGTTCAAAGCTATTCCTTATTATCCCTGTTCTAATTGGCTGGGAGATATCACATGGTTCCCCCGGCAAATTTTTTGACACCAGTTACCCAAAAAGGTTCCTTGGTTTCCTAAAAAAAACATTCATTGAGAGATGATTTATAGCTTTAACGTTTGTTTACATCATCTTAATCTGTGCAGGGTGCTTGCTTGGGCTATAATGTTTCCGTTTAAGTTGTGTTTTTCCTAACAGGAACCTGAAACCCAATGCTTATCTTTTCCAGGTTTTGGGCATCCTTAATTAATTACTGCAATTGGCTGGAATCAATACCTTCCCAGAAAGCCTCCAAATAAGGACAAGATGAAGTGTTTTAGCTACGTTTTTGTTTCCCCTGCTGTCAGGCCCCTAAAATACTCACAATGTAGATAACATTGAAGAATCTAAAATAATAACATAAGTGCTCAATTATTATTGCCAATCAGCAAGATTGTAAAAAAAGAATTATGCTTGAATAGTCACGACAAGGCATGGTATGATTAGTACTACCTAAAAGGATAATAAAAGTGGAAAAATGTCCACAAAGTATTTTTTATTTATTTTTTAAACGTCCAAATTTCCATATTTACACTTTCATCTTGTGCAAAAACTTCGAAAGGTATTATGCTGGAATAGTCATAACAAGGCATGGTATGATACGGACTACCAAAAAGAATAATACAAATGGAAAAACCTCGACAAAAAATAATTTTTAAAACATCCTCATTCCCCGATTTACACTTTCTTTCATGTTGTGCAAAAATGAGAAAATGATTGTGCTGCAATAGTCACGACAAGGCATGGTATGATGCATATTACCAAAAAAGATACCAAAAGTGGG
>NC_084579.2:12363032-12375532 GCF_033978685.3 Nerophis lumbriciformis | reverse complement strand
TGAGGTTGATGGCTGGTGAGGCACTGACTTCATCACAGTCAGATTTACAAACATATGAACCCTAAAGAGTATCTTATTCACCATTTGATTGGCAGCAGTTAACGGGTTATGTTTAAAAGCTCATACCAGCATTCTTCCCTGCTTGGCACTCAGCATCAAGGGTTGGAATTGGGGGTTAAATCACCAAAAATTATTCCCGGGCGCGGCGCCGCTGCTGCCCACTGCTCCCCTCACCTCCCAGGGGGTGAACAAGGGGATGGGTCAAATACAGAGGACAAATTTCATTACACCTAGTGTGTGTGTGACAATCATTGGTTCTTTAACTTAACTTTAACTTTACACATACAAACTGTAGGACACAAAAAAGCACATTTAATAAAAAAAACGTTATTATGGTCTTACCTTTACTTACAAATTAAGTCCATGCGCCGCAACTAAAGCCCTCACTTAAACTTTCCACGTGCAAGATTGAATCTATTTAAAAAAGTGTAACCGAGGGTTTATAAATGTCGCCTATACTGTATGAAACTACAAAATAACAAACACGGAGGCTCCAGTTTACACGAGGACCACTTTATTTACCTTCTTTCAAAAACTTCCGCTCCACCCCATGTCATCACTTCCGCTCTTAGCGCCTTCAAAATAAGAGCTCGAGGCATATACTGTATAACAGCGCATAACAGGAACTTAACATCACAAAGAGGAAAGCCCATGAAAATAGGTTACAAAAGTTATTTAATAAGAAGCCAAAAAGTGCAAAAACAATAATGTTCATGTTGGAGGAGTTGTGAATTAGATACACCTGCAGTCTGCAGGTGTACCTAATGTTGTGGCCCTGCAGTCATTCACAACTCCTCCAACACGAACATTATTGTTTTTGCACTTTTTGGCTTCTTATGAAATAACTTTTTTAAATAGATTAAATCTTGCACGTGAAAAGTTTAAGTGTGGGCTTTAGTTGATAAAACAATTCTACGGCGGGGGTGCAGGAGGCGGGGCTACTGGAGCCTCAGCCAGTGCGTCTTTTGCAGCCGTTTTATGATCGCTCAGCACAAGAAATACGTTACACACATACAGTTGTTGACAAAATACACTGTACATTATATACCTCAGCTAACTAAACTATGGAAATGTATAATATAATTCATATAGCAATACAGTCTCACTGCACAGCAGGCCAGCAGTTAGCCGAGTCCAGAATCCATGTTGAGGCACTGAGTGACGTGCCTCAACTGGCTGCTGTTCACCGCACCGTCTCTTCTCAGTATTTGAACGGCAAATGTGAAAATTCAGTGATTTTGAATAAAAATAATCTAAAACGGGTGACGTTAAATGGAAAATAACTTTATAGTATAATCACTGGATACATATAACAATTTAATTTTTTTTTTTTTTTTTTTTTTTTTTTTTCTTTCCATGATGGCAGGTGAGGCGGGGCCTCACCTGCCTCTAGTGACTGCACGTCACTGTAAGGAACACTAAACCAGATTTTGTTTTTGGAAAAAATATATTAGTTTTAACTAAGGATGGATACCATACAGAATCACAGTGGTATTAATGCCAGGATAACAAATGTTTCACTTTTCACTTTTCCCTTAAAAATCACTTAGCCCTGTAACACCCCTTGTTGTAAAATTACAACGCTGTTACAATCTGTTATATATTTTTTTATTTTCTTACCACATTTACATAGTCATTGGGTCCTATTGTTCAGTCTCACAAGGCTATTGGATCGTACATTTGTTTATAAGTCCCGACTTCGGGCCACAAACTCACACAACCTCTCAAGGTTTCCTTTCGAACAACATCTATTTGTTTCATTGGACTGGATTTATCAGATTCAAGTAATTGAAATGTCTTTTATATTTTTGTTGGTTGTTATGGCAATGTCTAGAGCATGTACATATGTAGTTATTGTGGAACAGATGCATCAAATTTCATTTAGAGCTTGTTATATAATTGTTGCAATTATACAACACTGGGTGAATGTGGTAGTCAAAATAGCTGGCTTCAAACATGTTGTATTCCCTCCACTACATCACTGGCTGAAGTATTTTCTCTATACATGGATAGTATACATACTACAGACGTTTAACAGACGACAGGGACTGTTTTTAGGACTTTCACCACCAATGAAAGTCTTCATGACCGACGTCATGAAAAGAAAAAAAGAGGGGGGGAAAGAGAGTTTTATCTTGTTTCATATTTTTTATATTTGTAATAAATGACTTCATAAAAATATAACTAATGTGTGATTATTATTAATGGTATATACCAGGGGTCGGCAACCCGCGGCTCCGGAGCCGCATGCAGCTCTTTGATCACTCTGGTGCGGCTCAGCAGCTTACTTGCTGAACCCCCCAACTTTCCCGTGAGACTTCCGGATTTCAGTGCCTCTCGCAGATAACCCCCGGGATTAATATACACCGATTTTCACCCTTACAGCTATAATAAGGGCACTCTCTACAATTTGTATCAACATTGTGCCAACCCAACACATGTTATACAACATACATCTTCTGCTTGCACACGTCCCGTGACAGCAAGGCATACTTTGTCAACAGCCACACAGGTTACACTGACGGTGACCATATAAAACAACTTTAACACTCTGACTAATAATGCGCCACACTTTGAACCAAAACCAAACAAGAATGACAAACACATTTCGGGAGAACATCTGCACCTTAACACAACATAAACACAACAGAACAAACACCCAGAATCCCATGCAGCCCTGACTCTTCCGGGCTACATTATACACCCCTGCTACCACCAAACCCCGCCCCCACCCCAACCCTACTCCCTCACACATCAAACCCCCCCCCCCCCTCTGTGCGTCGGTTGAGGTGGGCGGGGTTTGGTAGCGGGGGTGTATAATGTATCCCGGAAGAGTTAGGGCTGCATGGGATTCTGGGTATTTGTCCTGTTGTGTTTATGTTGTGTTACTGTGCAGATGTTCTCCCGAAATGTGTTTGTCATTCTTGTTTGGTGTGGGTTCACAGTGTGGCGCATTATTAGTAAGAGTGTTATAGTTTTTTTTATACCGCCACCGTCAGTGTAACCTGTGTGGTTGTTGAACAAGTATGCCTTGCTGTCACCTACGTGAGCAAGCGGAAACTCCATACAACGTGAGGCTGATCAGGCACGCTGGTTGTAGTGGGCGCTATATGCTGTACCATCACGGCACGCATGACGCTGACAAGCGCCAATCATTTGAAACCCGCGTGGCGCACCAGCTTACAAATTCCATATAAAGGTGTGGGCAGCGTGTCTGAGACCCCTGGTTTATACATGGCACAAAGCAAAAAAAAAACTTTCTATGCAGTGTTAATTCATTTAAAATGTCAAAAAAAAATTGCGGCTCCCATTGTTTTCTATAATTTGCGAAACTGGTCAAAATGGCTCTTTGACTGGTAAAGGTTGCCGACCCCTGGTATATACCGTTATGGGGCTAAGTAAGCAATCAACCCTGCAAATGAACCCTTAGTTGTTCAGACAACGTGAGTACAAATACAGAAATTCTGCTCCCATCAAAGCCCAATGTTGCAATATTACAACATTTCTCTAAAAACATACATAAACATTTTTTTTAACTCTTTAATTTCTGCATCAAATGCATCTGAAAGGTCAAATGTTTTTTTTTAGGTTTTTCTATATTTGGGTCTTACAGGGTTAGATATCTTCAGAATGGATCTGACTATCATTTAAAAAGGTTTCCCTTTAAAGGCCGATTTTCTTATTTAAACGGGGATAGCAGGTCCATTCTGTGTGTCATACTTGATCATTTTGCGATATTGCCATATTTTTGCTGAAAGGATTTAGTAGAGAACATCGACGATAAAGTTCGCAACTTTTGGTCGCTTATAAAAAAGCCTTGCCTGTACCGGAAGTAGCAGACGATATGCGCGTGACGTCACAGGTTGTGGAGCTCCTCAAATCCGCACATTCGGATTCGGCGATTCGGACCGAGAAAGCGACGATTTCCCCATTAATTTGAGCGAGGATGAAAGATTTGTGGATGAGGAAAGTGAGAGTGAAGGACTAGAGGGCAGTGGGAGCGATTCAGATAGGGAAGATGCTGTGAGAGGCGGGTGGGACCTGATATTCAGCTGGGAATGACTAAAACAGTAAATAAACACAAGACATATATATACTCTATTAGCCACAACACAACCAGGCTTATATTTAATATGCCACAAATTAATCCCGCATAACAAACACCTGCCCCCTCCCGTCCAATACAACTCAAACACCTGCACAACACACTCAATCCCACAGCCCAAAGTACCGTTCACCTCCCCAAAGTTCATACAGCACATATATTTCCCCAAAGTCCCCAAAGTTACGTACGTGACATGCACATAGCGGCACGCACGTACGGGCAAGCGATCGAATGTTTGGAAGCCGCAGCTGCATGCGTACTCACGGTACCGCGTCTGCGCATCCAACTCAAAGTCCTCCTGGTAAGAGTCTCTGTTGTCCCAGTTCTCCACAGGCCAATGGTAAAGCTTGACTGTCATCTTTCGGGAATGTAAACAATGAAACACCGGCTGTGTTATCCGGCACAACAGTCAGGGGGTGCATTCTACGGCGGGGGTGCATTATCTGGCGCAACACCCGCCGCAATACACCGCTTCCCACCTACAGCTTTCTTCTTTGCTGTCTCCATTGTTCATTGAACAAATTGCAAAAGATTCACCAACACAGATGTCCAGAATACTGTGGAATTTTGCGATGAAAACAGACGACTTAATAGCTGGCCACCATGCTGTCCCAAAATGTCCTCTACAATCCGTGACATCATACCGAGACGTTTTCAGCAGGATATTTCGCGCAAAATTTAAAATTGCACTTTAGTAAGCTAACCCGGCCGTATTGGCATGTGTTGCAATGTTAAGATTGCATCATTGATATATAAACTATCAGACTGCGTGGTCGGTACTAGTGGGTTTCAGTAGGCCTTTAGGGGACCTGTTTTTTTGTCCCCATACCGTCAGAGGTCCCCTAAAGGTGACTGTGTAAACAGAGCGATGTCTCCATTAAGTAAGCATTGCCAGAACACACACACACACACATATATATGAAAATGCAACAACCCCCTCCAATTTGAGAGGTTGGTGTTGGTTGGAAGCCAAGGCAAACATGGCCCGTGAATAATTGCATGAGATGGATTTCAACTGGCCGATTAGTTGAGGTTTTGGTAGGAGAGGTAAGCAAAGAGGAGACACAGAGGACACTTTGGAGGTGCGCTCGCTGGCAGGAAGTCCAGGTGATGCAAGACAGACAAACAGGAAGCGGAGGAGCGACTTTTCCCACAAACCGGTCCGACCACAAGCCTTTTAAAAAGCTTCTGCCAAACGTCTCCGCGCTCGTCCGGTCCGCACGTCTGAGGCGCTTGTCAGTCAAACGGACAAAAACAAACAAAAAAAAAGGGCTCTCGACTCATTAGCTTCATTCCACTTATTTGTCTCGGAGTGTTTTCCGGGCCCCGCTGCTGAATAAGCACGCAGAAAGTGAGCATTAAATCTATGGCTGATGGACAGACAAGCGCAGGGAACGTCAATATTAACGCGGAGCGGGATTTACTCGCGCGACCGTGGTGACATCATCACTGGCGATAAGCAAATTGCAATGGAAGAAAAAAAAAACGCAAGAAGCCGGAGGGTTTCCTCTGTTAGGGGTTTATTAGGGGCGAGGCCTTTATTCGTCCAATCGCGTTCAACACAACAGGGCGGGAGGAGTTTGTATCCAGCGTGAAACTCAACACTCCCCGACGCAGCTTTACAGCGTTCCCTTATGCACTTTAATGAATAAACGCCGCGCCTCGAATAGATGTCTGCCTTGAACATGGCAGTAGTGTTTACGTAGAGAAAGTGACCCGGGGAGAAAAACAACTCTTAGATTCAACAAAAAGAGCTGTAGACTGCTATATTAGTTGAATTATGTGAGATCCACTTAAATTAACACCTGACTTCAAATAATCCTCTTCCCTTTGCATGTCAGTGGGGTTTATATAGAGAAGGCAACCCGGGAATAAGGCAGATAAATTGCAACTTTTAGATGCAACAAAAAGAGCTCCCGGCTGCTATTTTAATGCATTATGTGAGATCCATTTAAATAAACACCTGACTTCATATAAATCTCTTCCCCTTTGCACCTCAGTGGGGTTTATATAGAGAAGGATACCCGCAGAAAAAAGCAGATAAATAGCGACTTTTAGATGCAACAAAAAGAGCTCTAGACTGCTATATTAGTTGCATTAGGTGAGATCCACTTAAATTAACACCTGACTTCAAATAAACATCTTCTCTTTGCATATCAGTGGGGTTTATATAGAGAAGGAGACCCGGGGAAAAAAGCAGATAAATTGCGACTTTTAAATGCAACAAAAAAAGCTCTAGACTGCTATATTAGTTGCATTAGGTGAGATCCACTTAAATAAACACCTGACTTCAAATAAACATCTT
Organism: Nerophis lumbriciformis; assembly: GCF_033978685.3. NCBI lineage: Eukaryota > Metazoa > Chordata > Actinopteri > Syngnathiformes > Syngnathidae > Nerophis > Nerophis lumbriciformis. The sequence continues at coordinate 12,369,062 of NC_084579.2, read as the reverse complement.
CCCTTTGCACCTCAGTGGGGTTTATATAGGGAGAGCGACCCGGCAAAAAGGTGGAAAAATAGCAGCTTTTACACGCAAAAAAAGCTCTAGACTGCTATTTTAGCTGCATAATTTGACATCCACTTAAGTAAACACCTGACTTCAAATAATCATCTTCCCTTTGCAGGTCAGTGGGGTTTATACAGAGAAGGCGACCTGATAAAAAAAGCAGATAAATAACAACTTTTAAATGCGACAAAAAGAGCTCTCGACTGCTATTTTATTGCATTATGTGAGATCCATTTACATAAATACCTGACTTCAAATAAATCTCTTCCCTTTGCACCTCAGTGGGTTTTATATGGAGAAAGCCACGCGGGGAAAAAAGCAGATAAATACCAACTTTTAGAAGCAACAAAAAGAGCTCTAGACTCCTATATTAGTTGCATTATGTGAGATCCACTTAAATAAACACCTGACTTCAAATAAATCGCGCCCCTTTGCACATCAGTGGTGTTTATATAGAGAAAGTGACCCGGGAAAAAAAGCAGATAAATAGCGACTTTTAGATGCAACAAAAAGAGCTCTAGACTGTTATATTATTGCATTATGTGAGATCCACTTAAATAAACACCTGACTTCAAATAAATCCTCTTCCCTTTGCATATCAGTGGGGTTTATATAGAGAAGGAGACCCGGGGAAAAAAGCAGATAAATAGCCACTTTTAGATGCAACAAAAAGAGCTCTAGACTGCTATATTAGTTGCATTAGGTGAGATCCACTTAAATAAACACCTGACTTCAAATAAACATCTTCCCTTTGCACCTCAGTGGGGTTTATATCGACAAAAAGGGACCCGGCAAAAAGGTGGAAAAATAGCAGCTTTTACACGCAAAAAAAGCTGCTATATTAGCTGCATAATGTGACAACTATAAACACCTCACCTCAAATAGATGTCTTCCTTGAACATGGCAGTGGTATTTACATGGAGAAAGCGACCCAGAAAAAAGAAGATAAATAGCAACTTTTAGATGCAACAAAAAGAGCTCTAGACTGCTATATTAGTTGCATTATGTGAGATCCACTTAAATAAACACCTGACTTCAAATAAATCTCGCCCCTTTGCACGTCAGTGGTGTTTATATAGAGAAAGTGACCCGGGGAAAAAAGCAGAAAAATAGTAACTTTTGGATGCAACAAAAAGAGCTCTACACTGCTATAATATTGCATTATGTGAGATCCACTTAAATAAACACCTGACTTAAAATGAATCCTCTTTCCTTTGCATATCAGTGGGGTTTATATAGAGAAGGAGACCCGGGGGAAAAAGCAGATAAATTGCGACTTTTAGATGCAACAAAAAGAGCTCTAGACTGCTATATTAGTTGCATTAGGTGAGATCCACTTAAATAAACACCTGACTTCAAATAAACATCTTCCCTTTGCACCTCAGTGGGGTTTATATAGAGAAAAAGGGACCCGGCAAAAAGGTGGAAAAATAGCAGCTTTTACACACAAAAAAAAGCTACTATGTTAGCTGCATAATGTGACAACCATAAACACCTCACCTCAAATAGATGTCTTCCTTGAACATGGCAGTGGTATTTACATGGAGAAAGCGACCCAGGAAAAAAGAAGACAAATAGCAACTTTTAGATGCAACAAAAAGAGCTCTAGACTGCTATATTAATTGCATTATGTGAGATCCACTTAAATAAACACCTGACTTCAAATAAACATCTTCCCTTTGCATGTCAGTGGGGTTTATGTAGGGAGAGCGACCCGGCAAAAAGGTGGAAAAATAGCAGCTTTTACACGCAAAAAAAGCTCTAGACTGCTATTTTAGCTGCATAATTTGACATCCACTTAAATAAACACCTGACTTCAAATAAATCCTCTTCCTTTTGCATATCAGTGGGGTTTATATAGAGAAGGAGACCCAGAGAAAAAAGCAGATAAATAGCAACTTTTAGATGCAACAAAAAAAGCTCTAGACTGCTATATTAGTTGCATTAGGTGAGATCCACTTAAATAAACACCTGACTTCAAATAAACATCTTCTCTTTGCACGTCAGTGGGGTTTATATAGGGAGAGCGACCCGTCAAAAAGGTGGAAAAATAGCAGCTTTTACGCGCAAAAAAAAAAAAAAAGCTCTAGACTGCTATATTAGCTGCATAATTTGACATCCACTTAAATAAACACCTGGCTTCAAATAATCCTCTTCCCTTTGCATGTCAATGGGGTTTATATAGAGAAGGCGACCCGAGAATAAAGCAGATAAATAGCAACTTTTAGATGCAACAAAAAGAGCTCTCGACTGCTATTTTATTGCATTATGTGAGATCCATTTACATAAATACCTGACTTCAAATAAATCTCTTCCCTTTGCACCTCAGTGGGGTTTATATAGACAAAAAGGGACCCGGCAAAAAGGTGGAAAAATAGCAGCTTTTACACACAAAAAAAGCTGCTATATTAGCTGCATAATGTGACAACCATAAACACCTCACCTCAAATAGATGTCTTCCTTGAACATGGCAGTGGTGTTTACATGGAGAAAGTGACCTGGGGAGAAAAACAACTATTAGATTCAACAAAAAGAGCTCTAGACTGCTATATTAGTTGAATTATGTGAGATCCACTTAAATAAACACCTGACTTCAAATAAACCTCTTCCCTTTGCATGTCAGTGGGGTTTATATAGAGAAGGCGACCCGTGAAAAAAAGCAGATGAATAGTAACTTTTGGATGTAACAAAAAGAGCTCTAGACTGCTATGTTATTGCATTATGTGACATCCACTTAAATAAACACCTGACTTCAAATAAATCCTCTTCCCTTTGCATACCAGTGAGGTTTATATAGAGAAGGAGACCCTGGGAAAAAAGCAGATACATTGCGACTTTTAGATGCAACAAAAAGAGCTCTAGACTGCTATATTAGCTGCATAATTTGACATCCACTTAAATTAACACCTGACTTCAAATAATCCTCTTCCCTTTGCAGGTCAGTGGGGTTTATACAGAGAAGGTGACCCGAGAATAAAGCAGATAAATAGCAACTTTTAGATGCAACAAAAAGAGCTCTAGACTGCTATAATAGTTGCATTAGGTGAGATCCACTTAAATAAACACCTGACTTCAAATAAACATCTTCCCTTTGCACCTCAGTGGGGTTTATATAGAGAAAAAGGGACCCGGCAAAAAGGTGGAAAATTAGCAGCTTTTACACACAAAAAAAAGCTGCTATATTAGCTGCATAATGTGACAACCCTAAACACCTCACCTCAAATAGATGTCTTCCTTGAACATGGCAGTGGTATTTACATGAAGAAAGCGACCCAGGAAAAAAGAAGATAAATAGCAACTTTTAGATGCAACAAAAAGAGCTCTAGACTGCTATATTAATTGCATTATGTGAGATCCACTTAAATAAACACCTGACTTCAAATAAATCTCGCCCCTTTGCACGTCTGTGGTGTTTATATAGAGAAAGTGACCCGGGGAAAAAAGCAGATAAATAGTAACTTTTGGATGCAACAAAAGAGCTCTAGACTGTTATATTATTGCATTATGTGAGATCCACTTAAATAAACACCTGACTTCAAATAAATCCTCTTTCCTTTGCACATCAGTGGGGTTTATATAGAGAAGGAGACCCGGGGGAAAAAGCAGATAAATAGCGACTTTTAGATGCAACAAAAAGAGCTCTAGACTGCTATATTAGTTGCATTAGGTGAGATCCACTTCAATAAACACCTGACTTCAAATAAACATCTTCCCTTTGCACCTCAGTGGGGTTTATATAGAGAAGGAGACCCGGGGGGAAAAGCAGATAAATTGTGACTTTTAGATGCAACAAAAAGAGCTCTAGACTGCTATATTAGTTGCATTAGGTGAGATCCACTTAAATAAACACCTGGCTTCAAATAAACATATTCCCTCTGCACGTCAGTGGGGTTTATATAGGGAGAGCGACCCGGCAAAAAGGTGGAAAAATAGCAGCTTTTACACGCAAAAAAAAAGCTCTAGACTGCTATTTTAGCTGCATAATTTGACATCCACTTAAGTAAACACCTGACTTCAAATAATCATCTTCCCTTTGCAGGTCAGTGGGGTTTATACAGAGAAGGTGACCCGGTGAATAAAGCAGATAAATAGTAACTTTTGGATGCAACAAAAAGAGCTCTCCACTGCTATTTTATTGCATTATGTGAGATCCATTTACATAAACACCTGACTTCAAATAAATCTCTTCCCTTTGCACCTCAGTGGGGTTTATATGGAGAAAGCCACACGGGGAAAAAGCAGATAAATACCAACTTTTAGAAGCAACAAAAAGAGCTCTAGACTGCTATATTAGTTGCATTATGTGAGATCCACTTAAATAAACACCTGACTTCAAATAAATCTCGCCCCTTTGTACGTCAGTGGTGTTTATATAGAGAAAGCGACCCAGGAAAAAAAGCAGATAAATAGTAACTTTTGGATGTAACAAAAAGAGCTCTAGACTGCTATATTATTGCATTATGTGAGATCCACTTAAATAAACACCTGACTTCAAATAAATCCTCTTCCCTTTGCATATCAGTGGGGTTTATATAGAGAAGGAGACCCGGGGAAAAAAGCAGATAAATTGCGACTTTTAGATGCAACAAAAAGAGCTCTAGACTGCTATATTAGTTGCATTAGGTGAGATCCACTTAAATAAACACCTGCCTTCAAATAAACATCTTCCCTTTGCATGTCAGTGGGGTTTATATAGGGAGAGCGACCCGGCAAAAAGGTGGAAAAATAGCAGCTTTTACGCGCAAAAAAAAAAAGAGCTCTAGACTGCTATATTAGCTGCATAATTTGACATCCACTTAAATTAACACCTGACTTCAAATAATCCTCTTCCCTTTGCAGGTCAGTGGGGTTTATACAGAGAAGGCGACCTGAGAATAAAGTAGATAAATAGCAAATTTAAGACGCAACAAAAAGAGCTCCAGACTGCTATATTGGTTGTATTAGGTGAGATCCACTTAAATAAACACCTGACTTCAAATAAATCCTCCTCCCTTTGCATATCAGTGGGGTTTATATAGAGAAGGAGACCCGGGGAAAAAAGCAAATAAATAGAGACTTTTAGATGCAACAAAAAGAGCTCTAGACTGCTATATTAGTTGCATTAGGTGAGATCCACTTAAATAAACACCTGACTTCGAATAAACCTCAGCACTTTGCACCTCAGTGGGGATTATATAGAAAAAGCGACCCGGCAAAAAGGTGTAAAAATAGCAGCTTTTACACGCAAAAAAAAAGCTCTAGACTGCTATATTAGCTGCATAATTTGACATCCACTTAAGTAAACACCTGACTTCAAATAATCATCTTCCCTTTGCAGGTCAGTGGGGTTTATACAGAGACGGCGACCCGAGAATAAAGCAGATAAATAGTAACTTTTGGATGAAACCAAAAGAGCTCTCCACTGCTATTTTATTGCATTATGTGAGATCCATTTACATAAACAACTGACTTCAAATAAATCTCTTCCTTTTGCACCTCAGTGGGGTTTATATGGAGAAAGTGACGCAGGAAAAAGCAGATAAATGCCAACTTTTAGATGCAACAAAAAGAGCTCCAGACTGCTATATTAGTTGCAACACATGCCAAAGTAGTTTGGAAAGGGCATGTTCACCACTGTGTTACATGGTCTTTCCTTTTAACAACACTCAGTAAACGTTTGGGAACTGAGGAGACACATTTTTTAAGCTTCTCAGGTGGAATTCTTTCCCATTCTTGCTTGATGTACAGCTTAAGTTGTTCAACAGTCCGGGGGTCTCCGTTGTGGTATTTTAGGCTTCAATGGGAGACAGGTCTGGACTACAGGCAGGCCAGTCTAGTACCCGCACTCTTTTACTATGAAGCCACGTTGATGTAACACGTGGCTTGGCATTGTCTTGCTGAAATAAGCAGGGGCGTCCATGGTAACGTTGCTTGGATGGCAACATATGTTGCTCCAAAACCTGTATGTACCTTTCAGCATTAATGGCGCCTTCACAGATGTGT
>NC_084579.2:12265532-12358032 GCF_033978685.3 Nerophis lumbriciformis | reverse complement strand
CTTCCTTTGAGCGCTATTCCCCGCACCTGTTTACATTAGCAATCAAGACTTTTTAAGTTGTTTTTATCCTTCTATGTGGGGACATTGTTGATTGTCATGTCACGTACGGATGTACTTTGTGGACGCCGTCTGCTCCACGCGCTGTAAGTCTTTGCTGTCGTCCAGCATTCTGTTTTTGTTAATTTTTTGCAGCCAGTTCAGTTTTAATGTCGTTCTGTATAGCCATCTCTAAGCTTCAATGCCTTTTCATAGCGGCACTCGCCTTTTGTATATTTTTGGTATAAGGATTAGATACCTTTTTACCTGCACAATGCCTCCCGCTGTCGTCTGCATATTGTGATCACGCCAAACCATGTTCCCGACATCTACAAAGCAATTAGCTACCTGCTGCCACCTACTGATATGGAAGAGTATTACACAGTTACTCTGCCGAGCTCCAGACATAACAGACACTCAACAACGGCACATTATTTGCGGATTATAATTACTGGTTTGCAAAAAATATTTTTAACCCAAATAGGTTAATAGGCACAGTGGTTGAAAAACGCTGATGTAGACCACAAGGAAATGTTTTCAATTTAGTAAAAAAAAATAATAATAATGTGATTCCATTAATGCGCCCTATAATCCAGTGCGCCTTTTGTATGAAAAATAGACCTGACTACACCCGCTCATCGGCAGTGCGCCTTATAATGTGCCCTATGTCCAGAAAATAAGGTATATGTATTTATATATATATATATATATATATATATAAATATGCTAACCATAAGAAAGCACAAGTACAAACGTCAAAGTCAAGTTCATACTGCAGTGCGTTTCTGCATTTCGTGAGTGCCGCATGCCAAAAAGTATAATGACTGCAAATTGTTAAATAGCCATAATCATTTTTGTCGGGTGGATCGCTACAATGACAGCCACTTTAATAATTAACTTGATATCTTTAAAAAAAAGGCCTGCCTATAAAATAATCATGACTTTTTCATGCGCATTAACTATTCTCATTTCAAATTCTACTGTTTTCGTTTTTGTTAAAAGGTAAAAGTCAGTCTACAAGTGGCTGCATAATATTTGAGGATATTTAAAAAAAATTGTTTTGGTTCATGTTTTTTTCAAAAATGGTAAATGGGTTTGCACTTTTCTACCTTCAAGGTACTCAAAGCGCTTTGACACTATTTCCACATTCACCCATTCACACACACATTCACACACTGATGGCGGGAGCTGCCATGCAAGGCCCTAACCACCACCCATCAGGAGCAAGGGTGAAGTGTCTTGCTCAAGGACACAACGGATGTGGCGAGGTTGGTAGAAGGTGGGGATTGAACCAGGAACCCTCAGGTTGCTGGCACGGCCACTCTCCCAACCGCACCACGCCGTCACCTATCAATAAATGTCAGAAGTCAATGAATTCCTGTGGCTGCAGGAACATTTTTGTAGGAAATCAAACAAAATCTAAGCAACAAACTACTTTGGCCAAGTTTTGTGCACGTACAAAAAACTCACACAAATAAATAACTGAAAAATATGCAGCAGTAAAAACTGTCAAAAAACTGTCAAAATGTCGGTTTTAATTCTTCATTTACAAACCCCAAAACCAGTGAAATTGGCACGTTGCGTAAATTGTAAATAAAAACAAAATACAATGATTTGCAAATCCTTTCCAACCTATATTCAATTGAATATAGGTTGTAATATAGTATAAGATACTTAACGTTCGAACTGGAAAACTTTATTTTATGCAAACATATTAGCTCATTTGGAATTTGATGCCTGCAACATGTTTCAAAAAAGCTGGCACAAGCAGGAAAAAAGACTGAGAAAGTTGAGGAATGCTCATCAAACTTATTTGGAACATTCCCAGGCTAATTGGGAACAGGTGGGTGCCATGATTGGGTATAAAAGCAGCTTCCATGAAATGCTCAGTCGTTCACAAACAAGGATGGGGCGAAGGTCACCACTTTGTGAACAGATGCGTGAGCAAATTGTCGAACGGTTTAAGAGCAACATGTCTCACCCAGCTATTGCAAAGAATTTAGGGATTTCACCATCTACGGTCCGTAATATCATTGAAAGGTTCAGAGAATCTGGAGAAATCGCTGCACGCAAGCGATGATATTACGGACCTTCGATCCCTCAGGTGGTACTGCACCAAAAACCAACATCAGTGTAAAGGATATCACCACATGGGCTCAGGGACACTTCAGAAAACCACTATCAGTAACTACAGTTTGTCGCTACATCTGTAAGTACAAGTACAAGTACAAGTTAAAACTCTACTATGCAAAGCGAAAGCCATTTATCAACAACACCCAGAAACGCCGCCGGCTTCGCTGGGCCCGAGCTCATCTAAGATGGACTGATGCAAAACACTTAGAATGGAATAGAATAGAAAGTACTTTATTGATCCCTGGGTGAAATTCAGCACCACAGTTCGCTCACAATAAACTATAAACACGTAGGTATTTTTTACATGTGAATAATATAAATACAGTCTATTACACAGCATTATTCACATGTGAATATTATAAATACAGTCTATTATACAGCATTATTCACATGTGAATAATATAAATACAGTATATTATACAGCATTATTCACATGTGAATAATATAAATACAGTATATTATACAGCATTATTCACATGTGAACAATGTAAATACAGTCCATTATACAGCATTATTCACATGTGAATAATATAAATACAGTCTATTAAACAGCATTATTCACATGTGAATAATATAAATACAGTATATTATACAGCATTATTCACATGTGAATAATATAAATACAGTCTATTACACAGCATTATTCACATGTGAATAATATAAATACGGTCTATTATACAGCATTATTCACATGTGTATATTATAAATACAGTCTATTATACAGTATTATTCACATGTGAATAATATAAATACAGTCTATTATACAGCATTAGTCACATGTGAATAATACATTAATACAGTCTATTATACAGCATTAATCACATGTGAATAATATAAATACAGTCTATTATACAGTATTATTCACATGTGAATAATGTAAATACAGTCTATTATACAGCATTATTCACATGTGAATAATATAAATACAGTCTATTAAACAGCATTATTCACATGTGAATATAATAAATACAGTATATTATACAGCATTATTCACATGTGAATAATAGAAATACAGTCTATTACACAGCATTATTCACATGTGAATAATATAAATACAGTATATTATACAGCATTATTCACATGTGAATATTATAAATACAGTCTATTATACAGCATTATTCACATGTGAATAATATAAATACAGTCTATTATACAGCATTATTCACATGTGAATAATATAACTACAGTCTATTATACAGCATTATTCACATGTGAATAATATAAATACAGTCTATTATACAGCATTATTCACATGTGAATAATATAAATACAGTCTATTATACAGCATTATTCACATGTGAATAATATAAATACAGTCTATTATACAGCATTATTCACATGTGAATAAAATAAATACAGTCTATTATACAGCATTATTCACATGTGAATAATATAAATACAGTCTATTATACAGCATTATTCACATGTGAATAATATAAAAACAGTCTATTATACAGCATTATTCACATGTGAATAATATAAATACAGTCTATTATACAGCATTATTCACATGTGAATAATATAAATACAGTCTATTATACAGCATTATTCACATGTGAACAATATAAATACAGTCTATTATACAGCATTATTCACATGTGAATATTATAAATACAGTCTATTATACAGCATTATTCACATGTGAATAATGTAAATACAGTCTATTATACAGCATTATTCACATGTGAATAATATAAATACAGTCTATTATACAGCATTATTCACATGTGAATAATATAAAAACAGTCTATTATACAGCATTATTCACATGTGAATAATATAAATACAGTCTATTATACAGCATTATTCACATGTGAATAATATAAATACAGTCTATTATACAGCATTATTCACATGTGAACAATATAAATACAGTCTATTATACAGCATTATTCACATGTGAATAATATAAATACAGTCTATTATACAGCATTATTCACATGGGAATAATGTAAATACAGTCTATTATACAGCATTATTCACATGTGAATAATATAAATACAGTCTATTATACAGCATTATTCACATGTGAATAATATAAATACAGTCTATTATACATTCAAGTACAGTCAAAAAGGAACATATGCATTATACAGTCTGATGGCTAATGACTTGTACTTGTCAGCATTGATTATGAAGAACAAAAATACTGTATTTCCTCAAATAATAGCCTTTGATATTACATTAATCATATTTACTGAGGCATTGCGTAACCTACGGTCGTGAGCTGAAACCCCGGCCGAGTCATACCAAAGACTATAAAAATGGGACCCATTACCTCCCTGCTTGGCACTCAGCATCAAGGCTTGGAATTGGGGGTTAAATCACCAAAAACGATTCCAGCGCGGCCACCGCTGCTGCCCACTGCTCCCCTCACCTCACAGGGGGTGAACATGGGTATGGGTCAAATGCGGAGCATAATTTCACCACACCTAGTGTGTGCGTTTGACTATCGTTGGCACTTTAACTTTATTAAATAATTGAACGCCTCACCTCAAGTAGCATTCTTGTCAATGTGTGTTAGAGTCAGATTTTACATGCTTTGTAAAACTGGATTTAACATGTTTTTCCTCAAAAGGTAGCCTCCTTTCAAATAATATAAACACCATGTTTCAAATAATCGTGAGTGATGTCCGCCGACACCTCACATAGATATTTTTGCGTTTCCCCAATTTTTTTCTGTCCACTGCACTGCATTATTGAAAGGACTGGTGTAGCAGTTGCCCTCGAGTGGGTTCCCCTGACCACCACACACTGGCACGAGAGTCCGGTATTCAGCTTGGATCAAGTCTTTTATTTTTTGCTTTTCGGCAGTATAGAGATAGGATTTTTCAGTCCGGCGTGTCTCTCTCTCGCTCCAACTCCAACACCCGTGTCTCGGACCGGCTGCTGCTAATAAGCATGGCGGGTGATTGGATGATCAGCCCCAGCTGGGTAATCCAATCACCTGCCAGCTGTGCTTCGAGGCCGGTCCATACTTGCCAACCCTCACGATTTTTCCGGGAGACTCCCGAATTCCAGTCCCCCTCCCGAAAATCCCCCGGGGCAACCATTCTCCCGAATTTCTCCCAATATTGAGGGCCTTTAGCGTCCTCTACAACCTGTCGCCGCGTCCGCTTTTTCTCCATACAAACAGCGTGCCGGCCCAGTGACATGTTGTATGCGGCTTCTATAGACACACGTAAGTGACTGCAAGACATACTTGATCAACAGCCATGCAGGTCGCACTGAGGGTGGCCGTATAAACAACTTTAACACTGTTACAAATATGCGCCACACTGTGAACCCACACCAAACAAGAATGGCAAACACATTTCGGGAGAACATCCGCATACACACAACATAAACACGACAGAACAAATACCCAGAATCCCTTTGCAGCCCTAACTCCTCCGGGCTACAATATACACCCCCGCTACCACCAAACCCCGACGCCCCCTATCCCCCATCTCCCGAATTCGGAGGTCTCAAGGCCAGGCCCGCAGACCACGCCCCCCTCCACAACTGGGAATAAATCGAGGCCTCCTCTCAAATGAATGCCTTACTTTGAACAATACATTGAAAAAAAACCTGCCGTAAATTTTAAATGAAATAACACTGCATACCAAGTTTTTATTTGCTTTGTGCTATGTATAAACCAGGGGTTTTATATGAATGGCGCTTGACAGCGTCATACTTGCCAACCCTCACGATTTTTCCGGGAGACTCCCGAATTTCAAGGCAACTATTCTCTAGTCTGCTGATTTTCACCCAAACAACAATAACAAGTGCGTTCCGTGATAGCACTGCCTTTAGCGCCCTCTACAACCTGTACATACAGCGTGCCGGCCCAGTTACATGTTATATGAGGCTTCCGCAGACACACATGAGTGACTGCAAGGCATACTTGGTCAACAGCCATACAGGTCACACTGAGGGTGGCCGTATAAACAACTTTAACACTCTTACTAATGTGCGCCACACTGTGAACCCACACCAAACAAGAATGACAAACACATTTCGGGAGAACAACAGAACAAATACCCAAAATCACTTGCAGCCCTAACTCCTCCGGGCTACAATATACACCCCCGCTACCACCAAACCCCGAACCCCCCTATCCCCCATCTCCCGAATTCGGAGGTCTCAAGGCCAGGCCCGCAGACCACGCCCCCCTCCACAACTGGGAATAAATCGAGGCCTCCTCTCAAATGAATGCCTTACTTTGCACAATACATTAAAAAAAAAAAACTGCCGTATTTTGTGGAATACTGGTACATTAACACACAAAAGATAGTCTTTGCAACATGTTCTTACAAATTCCTGCCAGGTGAAGAAGCCTATATGAGATACACCTTTTGCGTGCTGAGGGATCATACTGAAGCATCACTCCTGGGCATTCAGCAAAGCAAAATAATCGTTTTTAACACACGGAAAGACAAAGACGGATCGGCGAGTGAAGAAGTGCAACCGGGGCATGAATAAAAATGTAAAGATTGCGTGGAATGCTCCGGCGTGAACTGCGAATGAACCCCTGGACCCCAATCTGCACCTGACAGACTGTGTTATTTGCATTGACATACAACCACAAAGAGCCAGCAGCCGGCATGCTGGAATGCCACGTGGGGATGAGGGCGGGAAAAAGTAAATATTTCCATCATGGCACAGTCTGCGGGGATATTCCACATCCCCAATAATTGAGTAATACTTGAGTATCCTGTGTCGCCACATGGACTCCAGCATACATTGATGTCTGGAGGAAGTGTGTGTAAACCGACATTTGTGTATGGAAAAATGGCAAAGCATCACTGGAGTCGTGTACATAGCAGGAAAACTACAGTGCAGTACTTGCTTGTGGTTTTTCATTCATAATTTTCCTGCAGTGGTTATAAATCAAATTCTTCAAGATGCATCGCTAAATCCGCAAAGTAGATCAGGATATTTGTCCAAGTGTTGTGAGGCAGAATTCAAAGACAATTATGCCATTTTAGTCACCCCAAACTAGGGGCAGAGAAAAAGGGGAGGGATGTCAAAGCTAAAGTAGGTGGTGCAAAATGTTTTAAGTATGCATAGTCTAGGTCAGGGGTCGGCAACCGGCGGCTCTATGCGGCTCTTTAGCGCCGCCCTAGTGGCTCTCTGGAGCTTTTTCAAAAATGTATGAAAAATGGAAAAAGTTGAGGGGAAAAAAATATATTTTTTGTTTTAATATGGTTTCTGTAGGAGGACAAACATGACACAAACCTCCCTAATTGTTATAAAGCACACTGTTTATATTAAACATGCTTCACTGATTCGAGTATTTGGCGAGCGCCGTTTTGTCCTACTAATTTTGGCAGTCCTTGAATCCACCTTGGTTTGTTTACATGTATATCTTTCTGCGACTTTCTAGGACGTGTTTTATGCCACTTCTTTTTCTGTCTCATGTTGTCCACCAAACTATTAACGTTGTGCATGAATCCACAAAGGTGAGTTTTGTTGATGTTATTGACTTGTGTGGACTGCTAATCAGACATATTTGGCCAGTGCATGACTGCGAGCTAATCGATGCTAACATGCTATTTAGGCTAGCTATATGTACATATTGCATAATTATGCCTCATTTGTAGGTATATTTGAGGTCATTTAGTTTCCTTTAAGTCATATTAATTCAATTTATATCTCATGACACACTATATGTGTGTAATATGGCTTTTAATTTTTTGTGGCTCCAGACAGATTTGTTTTTGTATTTTTGGTCCAATAAGGCTCTTTCAACATTTTGGGTTGCCGACACCTGGTCTAGGTCAGTGTTTTTCAACCACTGTGCCGCGGCACACGAGTGTGCCATGAGATACAGTCTGGTGTGCCGTGGGAGATGATCTAATTTCACCTATTTGGGTTAAAAATATTTTTTTCCAAACCAGTAATCCGCAAATAATGTGTTGTTGTTAAGTGTCTGTGCTGTCTGGAGATCGGCAGACTTACCATGTTATACTCTTCCATATCAGTAGGCGGCAGCAGGTAACTAATTGCATCGTAGATGTCGGAAACGGCGGGAGGCAGCGTGCAGGTAAAAATGGTGTCTAATGCTTAAACCAAAAATAAACAAAAGGTGAGTGCCCATAAGAAAATTAAAGCATTGAAGCTTAGGGAAGGCTATACAGAACCAAACTAAAACTGAACTGGCTACAATGTAAACAAAAACAGAATGCTGGACGACAGCAAAGACTTACAGCGTGTGGAGCGTCCACAAAGTGCATACAGACATGACATGACAATCATCAATGTACCCACAAAGAAGGATAGCAACAACTGAAATATTCTTGATTGCTAAAACGAAGCAGATGCAGAGAATAGCGTTCAAGGAAGACATGAAACTACTACAGGAAAACACCAATAAAACGGGAAAAGCCACCAAAATAGGAGCGCAAGACAATAACTAAAACACTACACCAGTGACGGGGCCTCACCTGCAATCATGGAAAGAAAAAAAATGTAAAAAGAAAAAAAATGTATTAAATTGTTAAATGTATCCAGTGATTATACTATAAAGTTATTTTCCATTTAACTTCACCAGTTTTCGATTATTTTTATTAAAAATCGCTGAATTTTCACATTTGCCGTTCATATACTGAGAAGAGACGGTGCGGTGATCAGCAGCCAGTTGAGGCACGTCACTCAGTTGTGCCTCACCATGGATTGCGGACTCGGCTAACTGCTGGCCTGCTGTGCAGTGAGACCGTATTGCTATATGAATTATATTATACATTTCCATAGTTTAGTTAGCTGAGGTATATAATGTACAGTGTATTTTGTCAACAACTGTATGTGTGTAACGTATTTCTTGTGCTGAGCAATCATAAAACTGCTGCGAAGACGCACTGTGTGAGGCTCGCAGTAATCCCGCCTCCTGGTGGTAGAGAATGCAACCCCTGACGGGAGTGTTATATCAACTAAAGCCCACACTTAAACTTCCCACGTGCAAGATTGAATCTATTAAAAAAAGTTATTTAATAAGAAGCCAAAAAGTGCAAAAACAATAATGTTCGTGTTGGAGGAGTTGTGAATGACTGCAGGGCCACAACATTAGGTACACCTGCAGACTGCAGCACGGAATTCATATTTCATTCATTCGCAACTCCTCCAACACGAACATTATTGTTTTTGCACGTTTTGGCTTCTTATTGAGCTGCTTCATTTTTTGGTTGGGTTCTTTATTTCTATTGAGTAACTTCTACATTTCTAAAAAGGGGAGGAATGTAATAGAGTGATCTATGTTTGTCTGTTGCCATCTCCTGGTTAATGTTGGCTATAGCGTACTGTGGTTACTTTTTGGTTGGCCAACGATTTACGTGACCTCAAGTGTGTTGAGTCTGTTCTGAAGTCTACAGTAAAGAGACGTATCTCATCACCTCGCCTGGTTATTGCCTCCAACCCAATATATTACATAAAGGTAAGACCATAATAACGTTTTTTTATTAAATGTGATTTTTTTTTTGTGCTACAGTTTGTATGTGTAAAGTTAAAGTTAAGTTAAAATACCAATGATTGTCACACACACACGAGGTGTGGTGAAATTTGTCCTCTGCATTTGACCCATCCCCTTGATCACCCCCTGGGAGGTGAGGGGAGCAGTGGGCAGCAGCGGCGCCGCGCCCGGGAATAATTTTTGGTGATTTAACCCCCAATTCCAACCCCTGATGCTGATTGCCAAGCAGGGAAGAATGCTGGTATGAGCTTTTAAACATAACCCGTTAACTGCTGCCAATCAAATGGTGAATAAGATACTCTTTAGGGTTCATATGTTTGTAAATCTGACTGTGATGAAGCCAGTGCCATCAACCTCACCGCACGTCACTGCACTACACACAGGAAAACACCAAAAACCTTAAAATAAGTCACAGTGTGATGTGACAGGTCGTGTGACAGTACACCTACTTTGAGACAAGAGCTATAGTGATGCATGTTTGGTTTTGGTTTAAAGCAGTGACGTGCGGTGAGGTTGATGGCTGGTGAGGCACTGACTTCATCACAGTCAGATTTACAAACATATGAACCCTAAAGAGTATCTTATTCACCATTTGATTGGCAGCAGTTAACGGGTTATGTTTAAAAGCTCATACCAGCATTCTTCCCTGCTTGGCACTCAGCATCAAGGGTTGGAATTGGGGGTTAAATCACCAAAAATTATTCCCGGGCGCGGCGCCGCTGCTGCCCACTGCTCCCCTCACCTCCCATGGGGTGAACAAGGGGATGGGTCAAATGCAGAGGACAAATTTCATTACACCTAGTGTGTGTGTGACAATCATTGGTACTTTAACTTAACTTTAACTTTACACATACAAACTGTAGCACACAAAAAAGCACATTTAATTAAAAAAAACATTATGGTCTTACCTTTACTTATAAAATAAGTCCATGAGCCGCTGTTGTGCTGGATTAATGCACCCCCTGACGAGAGTGTTATATCAACTAAAGCCCTCACTTAAACGTTCCACGTGCAAGATTGAATCTATTTAAAAAAGTGTAACCGAGGGTTTATAAATGTCGCCTATACTGTATGAAACTACAAAATAACAAACACGGAGGCTCCAGTTTATACGAGGACCACTTTATTTACCGTCTTTCAAAAACTTCCGCTCCACTCCAACGTGTCAAAATTCCGCTCTTAGCGCCTTCAAAATAAGAGCTCAAGGCATATACTGTATAACAGCACATAACAGGAACTTAACATCCCAAAGAGGAAAGCCCATAAAAATTGGTTACAAAAGTTATTTAATAAGAAGCCAAAAAGTGCAAAAACAATAATGCTCGTGTTGGAGGAGTTGTGAATTAGGTACACCTGCAGTCTGCAGGTGTACCTAATGCAGTCATTCACAACTCCTCCAACACGAACATTATTGTTTTTGCACTTTTTGGCTTCTTATGAAATAACTTTTTTAAATAGATTCAATCTTGCACGTGGAAAGTTTAAGTGTGGGCTTTAGTTGATACAACACTCCCGTCAGGGGTTGCCGTGCATTCTACGGCGGGGGTGCAGGAGGCGGGATTACTGGAGCCTCAGCCAGTGCGTCTTTTGCAGCCGTTTTATGATCGCTCAGCACAAGAAATACTTTACACACATACAGTTGTTGACAAAATACACTGTACATTATATACCTCAGCTAACTAAACTGTGGAAATGTATAATATAATTCATATAGCAATACGGTCTCACTGCACAGCAGGCCAGCAGTTAGCCGAGTCCGCAATCCATGTTGAGGCACAACTGAGTGACGTGCCTCAACTGGCTGCTGTTCACCGCAACGTCTCTTCTCAGTATTTGAACGGCAAATGTGAAAATTCAGCGATTTTAAATAAAAATAATCTAAAACGGGTGAAGTTAAATGGAAAATAACTTTATAGTATAATCACTGGATACATATAACAATTTAATTAAAAACAATTCTTTTTACATTTTTTTTCTTTCCATGATGGCAGGTGAGGCGACTGCACGTCACTGGTGTAGTGTTTTAGTTATTGTCTTGCGCTCCTATTTTGGTGGCTTTTCCCGTTTTATTGGTGTTTTCCTGTAGCAGTTTCATGTCTTCCTTGAACGCTATTCTCTGCATCTGCTTTGTTTTAGCAATCAAGAATATTTAAGTTGTTGCTATCCTTCTTTGTGGGGACATTGATGATTGTCATGTCATGTCCGTATGTACTTTGTGGACGCTCCACACGCTGTAAGTCTTTGCTGTCGTCCAGCATTCTGTTTTTGTTTACTTTGTAGACAGTTCAGTTTTAGTTTCGTTCTGCATAGCCTTCCCTAAGCTTCAATGCCTTCATTTTCTTATGGGCACTCACCTGCCTCTAGTGACTGCACGTCATTGGTTTAAAGTCATATCCAACACTTGCGACAACGACTTTTTACTGTCAATATCGGCTGCTGAGTTTCATTGTTTAATGATTGTGTGCCTCAGAATTTTTTCAATGAAAAAAATGTGCCTTGGCTCAAAAAAAGGTTGAAAAACACTGGTCTAGGTCGTCATTTTAAATAGTAATGTTATTACTGGAGTAGGGTTGTACGGTATACCGGAGGAGCGAGACCTCCACACTCTGTTATCGGGGAGGAGCTCAAAGTAAAGCCGCTGCTCCTCCACATCGAGAGGAGCCAGATGAGGTATGGTTCGAGCATCTGGTCAGGATGCCACCCGAACGCCTCCCTAGGGAGGTGTTTAGGGCACGTCCGACCGGTAGGAAATTAGGGGAAGACCCAGGACACGTCGGGATCCGCCGGGAGGAGCTGGACAAAGTGGCTGGGGAGAGGGAAGTCTGGGCTTCCCTGCTTAGGCTGCCGCCCCCGCGACCCGACCTCGGATAAGCGATAGAAGATGGACGGATGGATGGATGATACTGTAAGAGCTGGGGTCGTAGTTTTTTTTTTATTTTACTGTCACGATGGATTGCTTCAGAGAGATCCTACCATCCCTACGTGAAACACATTTGGCCGTGATCTCTCCTGAGCTGTCGTCACATTTTTGAATAAGCAAGCCAAGGGAGGCGACCACAAATTGTTGCATTTGTACAGTCGGAGCAGCGCTTAAGCCGCCTAATGCCATGTTTGTTTTGCTGGCGCGCCGCGATCGCAGCGTTTGTTGACACGCGCAGGCCAAGACACTTTCCCTTCCTCACTTTTTTTTTTACCTCATGTTTCCTCCTTCCTCATCTCCTCCCCAAAAAAAAGGGGGCTGCGTGCATTCCTGCCAGGAGGGGCGGAGGTGTCTGCGAGTCGGCGGGTTCTCGATAAGGACCAAGGCCTGGTTGCTCACCCCCTCCCTGGGAACGTGGCTGCATGCACCCTCCTCCCTGGCAAAAAAAAAAAAAAGGGCTCCTCTTTGAGCGCTGCTGCCAACCGGGACTTAGCGTGATTTGTTTGTCTGCCGTCTCTCGCAAAGGGGGAGAAAGACAGAAAAAAAAACTTAGCGCCAAAGTCCATTACTCCTGCAGGAGCGTCCAGAGGGTTGTTTAAAAGATATCGGCTGAGATTTGGGAGAAAAAGCTGGGAATATGGTCCACGGGCTGGAAGCATTCATTTCTTGACCGGGCGTTCGTGAGATAACACACACACACAAAATTCCACTAATCACTCGCAATGCACTGGCAACATTTAAGGGGTTTTTTCTCCCCCTTTTTCCCGGCGGTGTTTTGTAACGTGCTTCCTGGCGGAGACCGCGGCCGACACCAGGCAGGCACAAGCGGCGGCTGCCCGGTCAGCTCATTGATCTTTCATCAAGCCGTAGATTTAAAGCTAAAAGGCATGAAGGGAGGAGAGGCAGCTTTTCTTTCTCTTTTTCTTTTTTTTTTTTCTTTTTTTTTTAATGGCGGCCCGCTGGAGCCTGTCTCGGATTGTTCCCCGTTTCCTCAGATTGTTTGTTCATTGAGTCAGGCGCGCTTTTAAGAGGTAAGGCGCAGGGGGCCGAGTCAGACACGACGGTGACGGCCGGGGTCGGATTTGGGATTTGGTCAAACGGCACCTCAAGATATGCATTTTTACATTTAATACATATAGTGGTTGTAGCTTAGAATTTAATGGCAGCAACACATTGCAAAAAAGTTGACACAGGGGCATTTTTACCACTGTGTTACATGGCCTTTCCTTTTAACAACAGTCAGTAAACGTTTGGGAACTGAGGAGATAAATTTTTTTAAGCTTGCTTGATTTAAATAAGCAGGGGCGTCCATGACAACGTTGCTTGGATGGCAACATATGTTGCTCCAAAACCTGTATGTACCTTTCAGCATTAATGGCGCCTTCACAGATGTGTAAGTTACCCATGTCTTTGTATTCTGTCTTTATTTACGATTCACACAATGTGCCAACTTCACTGGATTTGTTAAAACGGCACCTCAAGATATGCATTTTTACATTTAATACAGAGTAGTGGTTGTGGCTTTTCACCAAATATTTGTATACTGTGTATGTATTATGATAGCATACATCATACAGGAACGTCGACTGCAAAAATGGCATCAAAACCCAAAACCAGTGAAGTTGGCACATTGTATAATTTGTAAATAAAAACAGAATACAATGATATTTAATGTTCAAACTGATAATTTTTTTGTTTTTTGCAAATAATCATTAACTTTGAATTTAATGGCAGCAACACATTGCAAAAAAGTTGTCACAGGGGCATTTTTACCACTGTGTTACATGGCCTTTCCTTTTAACAATACTCGTTTGGGAACTGAGGAGACCAATTTTTTTTAAGCTTGCTTGATTTACAGTTGAAGTTGTTCAACAGTCCGGGGTCTCCTATGTGGTATTTTAGGCTTCATATTGTACCCGATCTCTTTTACTATGAAGCCACCCTGTTGTAAGACGTGGCTTGGCATTGTCTCGCTGAAATAAGCAGGGGCGTCCATGACAACGTTGCAACAGATGTGTAAGTTACCCATGTCTTTGTATTCTGTTTTTATTTACGATTCACATAATGTGCCAACTTCACTGGATTTGTTGAAACAGCACCTCAAGATATGCATTTTTACATTTGATACAGAGTAGTGGTTGTAGCTTTTCACCAAATATGTGTTTCCCCCCAGTATACTGTATATGGATTATGATAGCATACATCATACAGGAACGTCAACTGTAAAAATGGCATCAACACCCAAAACCAGTGAAGTTGGCACATTGTGTAATTCGTAAATAAAAACAGAATACAATGATATTTAATGTTCAAACTGAGAAACCTATTTATTTTTAATAAATAATCATTAACTTAGAATTTAATGGCAGCAACACATTGCAAAAAAGTTGGCACAGGGGCATTTTTACCACTGTGTTACATGGCCTTTCCTTTTGACAACACTCAGTAAACGTTTGGGAACTGAGGAGACCAATTTTTTTAAGCTTGCTTGATTTACAGTTGAAGTTGTTCAACAGTCCGGGGTCTCCTATGTGGTATTTTAGGCTTCATATTGTACCCGATCTCTTTTACTATGAAGCCACCCTGTTGTAAGACGTGGCTTGGCATTGACTTGCTGAAATAAGCAGGGGCGTCCATGAAAACGTTGATTGGATGGCAACATGTGTTGCTCCAAAACCTGTATGTACCTTTCAGCATTAATGGCGCCTTCACAGATGTGTAAGTTACCCATGCCTTTGTATTCTGTTTTTATTTACGATTCACACAATGTGCCAACTTCACTGGTTTTGGGTTTTGTACGACACATAGTACTTGTGGTCAAAGAACTGGACAAATATTGAAGATGACGTCATCACGACAACAAGAAAATAAAACGCACAACTCATCAAGACTGTCACGTGGGGGTCGCATCTTTATGCGGGATCGTTCCTCCATTGCAACACGGACAACTCCGGATGAAAATGTAAAGGTATGAGATGGTTTATTGATTATAAATCATACAGTATACAGCAAGACAGAAAACAAACAAAAGAAAAGCGTGCCAAACGCACGGGAAGCTAAGGCTAACACTTAGCACAAGAATCTAGAACGTGAAACACATAAACGTGACTGTTGCTTACCGCAAACAAGGAAGCCAGGACGAGTGAACAGAAAGGCAGGCTTAAATAGTGTCAGTGATGATAAACCGGTGCGCGTCGGGAACACAAGCGGCAGGTGAAAATAATAAGTAACCATGGTAACAAACTCAAACAAAGAAGTGCAACCAGGAACTAAAGAAGTCCAAAACTAACAGAACATAACTAAACTAAACTTGATCCGGACCACGGATCATGACATATCCCCCCTTAAGGACAGATCCCAGATGTCCCAAAAAAAAAGGACAAAAACCAAGCAGGGTCAAAAGTCACGTGAGGGCGGAGGGAGGACTTGGCGGTGGGTCGCCAGGCCAAATGTCCCCGAATCCACCGAGGACAAGTTAAGTGGCGGCGGGGAGTGGAACGCCGCTGCAGCAGGCGAGGCGGGCGACCCGGGAATGGCCACATTCGTGGCCGACGGGGAGGTGGGCGCACTTGGCGAGGCGGACGACCAGGGAGCGGCCACATCCGTGGTCGACGAGAAGGTGGGCGCGTCGGCGTCGTTGTCGAGTCAGGCGTGGACGCAGCAGCAGACGAGTCAGGCGTGGTAGCAGGTACAGGCGGCGAAGCTTGGCGTAATTTTTTGTTTGTATTTTTATATTTAAACTTGTTTTATTATAACTTTATATATATATATATATATAAAGTTATAATAAAACAATTTAAATATAAAAAAAAATATATATATATATATAAAGTTATAATAAAACAATTTTAAATATAAAAAAAAAATATATATATATATATATATATATATATATATATATATATATATATATATATATATATATATAAAGTTATAATAAAACAATTTTAAATATAAAAATACAAATAAAAAATTACGCCATCACATCATTAATGTGGCCCACCACATCATTAATGTGGCCCAGCACATCATTAATGTGGCCCACCACATCATTAAAGTGGCCCACCACATCATTAATGTAGCCCACCACATAATTTCATGTGGTCCTCCACGTCAATTATGTGGCCCACCGCACCATTAATGTAGCCCACCACATCATTAACATGGCCCACCACATCATTAATGTGGCATACCACATCAGTAATGTGGCACACCACATCATTAATGTGGCACACCACAACTTTAACGTGGCACACCACAACTTTAACGTGGCACACCACAACATTAATGTGGCACACCAAAACAAAGTGGCACACCAAAACATTAATGTGGCACACCACATCATTAACGTGACACACCACATCATTAATGTGGCACACCACATCATTAATATGGAATATATATATATATATATATATTAATAGAACATGATCATTAATTATCATGTTCTATTAATGTAATATTTCATTAATGTTCATTAATGTAATATTTCATACAGACTATTGATTACATTTTTATTAAAGCGTTTTATTTGTATTTTATTTTTGTATTAATATTGTTATTTATTATTATTTTTATTATTATTTATCATTTATTTATTTATTTTTTATCAAAGCTTTATATATACATATATATATATATATATATATATATATATATATATATACAGTATATATTAAACAGTTCCTAATACCAGAATCAACAGTGTGTATTCCTATTTAATACAGAGTACAGACTTCATTTCTAAATGCAATCAGCGGCATTCAAAGACTTTCTTTTTTTAAATCGGCCAACGAGGCGTGGAAGACTGAGATGAATGAATTCTGCCTAGCAACAAGTGTCTGTTGCCACATCATGAGGAATTATACACACTGTTAAGTCTGCTAGAAGGTTTCTGTCAGAGAAGTTGCACGATGAATCTTCATGTGACTTACAAGAAGTAGCAGAGACATAGTATTGAAGGTACGCGCCATAAATAAGCATCCGATGCAACATGTTCGAACAGGAAAACATTGGAGCGGTTAAATGACAACAGGACAGTGGGTCCCTGCAAGGTCTGACAGTGTGGGATCCATTAAAGTCAAGGATAGTTGTCATAAAAATGAGCACGTCTGACTTGTGAGTATAAAAAGGAAATCAGTGCTTCCTTCCCCCAATGACAAACAGCTGCTCCACACCACTCCTTTGAAGTGCACTTGATCATATGACTTCATCGCATCCCAAACTATTAATCAAAACCATTTTGGATTAGCCAAAAGGGAGCAGAAGGAAGGAAAGGGCTCTTAACGCAAATCAAATTGCACTTAATCGGCTCAAATTACCTTCATCAATTTGCATGAAAGCCAGAGCGGTGGTCAACCGCGTCCAATCACAAGCGCCCCGCCGCCGAGCTCGTGGGTGTGGCCCCCTCGTATCCCGGCGGTATTCCATTGATCCGACATCCAGCGTCGGCGGGAGGAGGCGGGGAGACGGCGTGCGGGCCCTGAACTTGGTCATGTGACTGACGCCATATCGGGTTCCTTGTGCAAAGACCGCTCCGCCGGGATCTGCACGGACTGGGAGAGGGAAACAGACTTCAGATCGCAGGATCCATTTTCACCGGCCTTGAGTATTTCAGACGCGCACACGTAATTGGAACAGTCCCACAAATAGAAACATTCACACAGCAATATACTGTAGTTATACATTTACACATACTCATTGTCTAATACCTTCTTTTAGACCACATCATTAATGTGGCACACCACATCAGTAATGTGGCACACCACATCAGTAATTTGGCCCACCACATCATTAATGTGGCCCACCACATCATTAAAGTGGCCCACCACATCATCAATGTGGCACACCACGTCATTAATATGGCACACCACGTCATTAATATGGCCCACCACTTCATTAATGTGGCCCACCACGTCATTAATGTAACCCACCACATCATCAATATGGCACACCACAACATCAATGTGGCACACCACGTCAGTAATATGTCCCACCACATCATTAACATGGTACACCACATCATTAATGTGGCCCACCACATAATTAATTTGGTACACCACATCATTAATGTGGGACACCACATCAGTAATGTGGCACACCACATCATTAATGAGGCCCACCACAACATGAATGTGGCACACCACATCATTAATGTGGCACACCACGCCATTAACGTGACACACCACGTCATTAATGTGGCACACCACATCAGTAATGTGGCACACCACATCATTAATGTGGCACACCACATCATTAATGTGGCCCAGCACATCATTAATGTGGCACACCACATCAGTAATGTAGCCCACCACATCATTAATGTGGCCCACCACATCAGTAATGTGGCACACCACATCATTAATGTGGCACACCACAACATTAATGTGGCACACCACAACATTAATATGGCACACCACAACATTAATGTGGCACACCACATCATTAATGTGACACACCACATCATTAATGTGGCACACCACATCATTAATATGGCACACCACATCATTAATGTGACACACCACATCATTATGTGGCACACCACATCATTATTGTGGCCCACCACATCATTAATGTAGCCCACCACATCATTAACATGGCACACCACATCATTAATGTGGCACACCACATCATTAATGTGGCACACCACATCATTAATGTGGCACACACCATCATTAATGTGGCACACACCATCATTAACATGGCACACCACATCATTAATGTGGCACATCATTAACAGGGCACACCACATCATTAATGTGACACACCACATCATTATGTGGCCCACCACATCATTAATGTAGCCCACCACATCATTAACATGGCACACCACATCATTAATGTGGCACACCACATCAGTGATGTGACACACCACATCATTAATGTGACACACCACATCATTAACATGGCACACCACATCATTAAAGTGGCACACCACATCAGTAATGTGGCACACCACATCATTAATGTGACACAGCACATCATTAATGTGACACACCACATCATTAAAGTGGCCCGCCACTTCATTATGTGGCACACCACATCATTAATGTGGCCATGGCAGGCCACATTAAGGTGGACCGCCAGATTATTTCTTGTGGCCCACTACATCATTAATGTGGCCCACCACATTATTTCATGTGGCCCACCACATCATTTAAAGTTGTCCACCCCAAAACTTAAAAAGGCCCACCACACCATTTAAAGTGGTCCACCACAACATTTAGTTTGGCCCACTACGCCATTTAAAGTGCCCGGCACATCATTTAAAGTGGCCCATCACGCCATTTAAAGTGGACCACCACGCCATTTAAACTGGTCCACCACATCATTTAAAGTGGCCCCCAACTCCATTTAAACAATTGTGTAATAATGGTATTCACTGTTAAAAGCGGCTCTCTGGGGCCAACATAACTGCGATGTGGCCCTCAGTGAAAAGGACTTTGACACCTCTGCATTAGAGTGTCGTCTTCCTCTTTAAGCCAATAAGCCCTTTTCCCAAAGTGACAGAAAACATTAGACAACCTGCCGTATTTTATAATGCTACCATGTTGGCAGAATACAAGGCTCAATGTTTTAGTCTACATTAGTACTAATATCAATTAATGACTAATGAATTTTAAAAAAACTGCATTTTTTTTTTAATACTCAAATTTGTGGTGTCATCCAAAACTAATGTAAAGTATCCAAACAACAAAAGAATGTTAAAACAGAATATATCCAGAAATTAACAGTAAATAAAACAAGTAGATTAATAATCCATTTTCTACCACTTGTCCCTCATAATTGTGACAAAATAATAGACAAAACAATAAGTTACTGCATATGTCAGCAACCAAATTAGGAGCCTTTGTTTGTTTACTTAAGACAAGTTGTCTAGTTAGTTTGTTCACTATTTTATTTAAGGACAAAATTGTTCTTCAATTGCAATAACAAACATATGTTTAATGTACCGTATGATTATTTTGTTAAAATAAAGCCAATAATGTCTTTTTTGTGCATACTTGCCAACCTTGAGACCTCCGATTTCGGGAGGTGGGTGGGGAGGGGCGTGGTTGGGGGGCGTGGTTAAGAGGGGGGGGGGGGTATATTGACAGCTAGAATTCACCAAGTCAAGTATTTCATACATATATATATATATATACATATATATATATATATATATATATATATCTACATCCTGAAAATATGCAAACAAAACTGTGTTTGGATAATTGATACATCAAACTTGCATAAATAAATTTTAAGGAATATAACATAACTTGGCTTCTGAGAGCTTCAAAATGTAATGAATAAAATGCTAAAGTTGTTGATAAACAAGAAATTATTTTAATAATTAAATATGGTCATTTTAAATGAATTATTATGATAATTTAAAATTGATTATTTCAAATATGTTTATTTTAATGTAAAATTATATGGCTGGATGTAATAAGGAGTCAGAAAAAAATAAAAATAAAAATACAATTAATTTTGATGTTTTTAGCAAAATATAGTAAAAATGCATTTAGTTTTTTGTTTTTTTAATTAATAAATATCTATTTATTTTTAGGTAAGATAAACATAATAATACAATGTATCTCTAGTCTGGATGATTTAGTTCTTGTCACCCTGTTGTCCTCCCGTCTGAAAAAAGGCTGTCCTCACTCAGGTCCGCGTGGAGCTGGAGGGGGCGTGGCCTCCAGCTCCGGCTGAAAATCGGGAGATTTTCGGGAGAATATTTGTCCCGGGAGGTTTTCGGGAGAGGCGCTGAATTTCGGGAGTCTCCCGGAAAATTCGGGAGGGTTGGCAAGTATGTTTTTGTGGTCCCCTTTATTTAGAAAACCATCGAAAAGCATCGGGTACTAAAATATTGTTATCGGGACACCCCTAGTCTGCATTATAATTCAATGTCAGCAATTGTCTCGCAAGAAGATTCAGTCCATGTTGGTGGTGGTAAGCTGTTAGGTAAGCTACAGCTGACCCTGGGGTAGACTGACGGTTTCATGGGTGCCACCCTTGCAAAACTAGGCCACCCCTGAAAAGAAACCGCCAAGATGATAAGGCGGAATCCACAAGCTCCACAGCATCCTGCGTGTAATCGGATACATGATGACAATTGCTTCCAACACAACAGAGCTGTGTTTTGTGTTAAAACTGTGCAAAAATACATTTTTCACAAACCTCTGATATAAACCAGTAGTTAACTTTCTTCGGCCATTCCTTGTTGGCACTGCGGCAAAAACACTATTTTTGTTGGCCTTTTTTTGCTGTCTGAACCGACCGAAAAGGACGAAACAGTAATTGAAGGCCGACAACAGGATGAAGTGTCTATTCAGAACAGCACGGAAATCGATGGGAGGAAAATAAGAGAGACTCTTTGTGTTTTAGAACGAGAACATCTCCACACACACACACACACACACACACACACACAAACACACATTCATGTCTTGCCTACTTTGTGAGGACCCACGTTTGGTCAGTAGGTTGTGAGGGCCCCCCTTTCCACTATAGCTAGAAGGATGAAAACAATATATCTAGCACTAGATGGGAGTAGAGAGTTGCAATTTCACTTCTGAATGCAAAACACACAAAGTAAAAAAAAATATTTTACTTCTGTAGTTGTGAGGACCAACCGCTGTTGCTAGGTAGATTTGACCGTACACACACATAGTAATAAGTTCTGTGAGTTGGCTATTTTTAAGGACAGCAAAGTACTCAATGAAGGTAACACATCTAAATGAAAATAAATCATATCTTGCTCATTTCTCAACCTATTTACATTATTGTATAAATGTACAAAACATGTACTACATATACAAATATATGTACATAATAAGTAGAAAATTAAATATACACAAAATGTATACATAAATACATACAGTACAGTATATATGAATATATACAAATAATAAAACATAAATGTATATTTATATATATGACACAAAAATGCCTACCTCTTTAGGACCACCCTTTCCAGATATATAAAGATTTGTATTCACAACATTAATAATATATACAAACTATGCAAATATAAATTAGGAATTTTATAAGAAAAAGGTCACATAATAATTATAATAAAAGTCGTAATTATACTCAACGCAAGTCAAAAGTTTACAAGAAAAACGGAACATTTGTGCAATATCATGATAAAAGTTGGAATGTTACTCAATAACAGTCGCAATTTTACATGAAAAGCTTAAAATTTGGTCAATTTTATTAAAAGAGTCGTAATTTTACTCGACAAAAGTCACAATTTTATAAAAAAAAACTTTTAAATTTTGGCAATATTATAAGAATAATCAGAATTGTACTTGGCGAAACTATGACAAAAGTCACCATTTTACTCAAAAAATGTCACTATTTTACAAGAACAACCAAAAAAAATTGGCAATATTATGATAAAAGTCCGAATTTTATATGACAAATGTCACCATTTTGCATTTAAAAAAAAGTAATAATTTTACATAAAAAAAGGAATAATTTTACGAGAAAATATTGCAATATTACAGAAACAGAAAGAATATGAGAAGTTGTTCCCAATTTTATAAGAAAAAAGTCGACACTGTGAGAAAAGACTGCTTTTAGTTATTTTATTTGTTTTGTTTGTAATTGGTTTTTAATCATCATTATTTAGTTCAGGTTAATACAGTATGTCTCTTTATACATATTTGGTTGTTTTGTTTTTTTATAAATTTTGGCCAAAGGGTGCGCATTTCAGTCGTAATTTTACTCGACAAAAGTGACAATTTTCCGCCCTGAGATCGGTAGGTCGTGAGTTCAAACCCCGGCCGAGTCATACCAAAGACTATAAAAATGGGACTCATTACCTCCCTGCTTGGCACTCAGCATCAAGGGTTGGAATTGGGGGTTAAATCACCAAAAATGATTCCTGGGCGCGGCCACCGCTGCTGCTCACTGCTCCCCTCACCTCCCAGGGGGTGATCAAGGGTAATGGGTCAAATGCAGAGAATAATTTCGCCACACCTAGTGTGCGTGTGACAATCGTGAGTACTTTAACTTTAATTTTATAAGAAAATTTTAACATTTTGGCAATATTATAATAATAATCAGAATTGTACTTGGCAAAAATATGACAAAAGTCACCATTTCACTCAAAAAATGTCACTATTTTACAAGAACAACCAAAAAAATTGGCAATATTGTGATAAAAGTCAGAATTTTATCAGAATCAGAATAGTTTTTATTGCCATTGTTTGAGAACGGGTTCACAAACTAGGAATTTTTCTTGGTGCAATCGTGCAACATAAAACACATATCACACAGAAAAGGTAATACAAAGAGCATGTATAATGTAACATTATATGACAAATGTGTCATGATGTGGTCTATGAGATGTTTGTTTTCCCGAGTTGCAAGGAAGGTTGGAGTGGACAAGACGTGCAGGTAAAGACATGATTTTATTTTAACACTAACAAAAGGTACACACTAAAGGCACGCACAAGGCAGAAGTAAAAACTTGGCTAAGAAAACAAAACTAGCACTTGGGCAAAAACTATGAACATGAAATAAATAACACTTGCTAACTGTGACATGAATAAACAAACACTTACTTAAAAAGCATGGAACTATGGCATGGAACACGTAATCAATGGAGTAACAGGGATAACAGAGTTAATGTCGCCAGGCAGACCGCCTGGCAACTGAAAGCTTAAATAATACCGACATGATTAGTGACAGGTGCGCGAGTGCAAAACGTGAGACAGGTGAAACTAATGAGTAGTCATGGAAACAAAACAAGCAAGAGTGCACAACCAGGAACTAAAAAGCGTCCAAAAAACAAACAGCACATGGCCAAACGAAAACATGATCAACACAGACATGACAGAATGTCACCATTTTGCATTAAAAAAGTAATAATTTTACATAAAAAGGTAATAATTTTACAAGAAAATATTGCATTATTACAGGAACAGAAAAAATATATGAAATTGTTCCCAATTTTATAAGAAAAAAGTCGACACATTGTGAAAAAGACTCCTTTTAGTTAATTTTTGATTTATTTTTTGTTTGTAATTGGTTTTTAATCTTCATTATTTACTTCATGTTATTATAGTATGTCTCCATATACATTTATTTATTTATTTATTTATTGTATACATTTTGGCCAAAGGGTGCGCATTTCAATTTATTGCACACACTTGTTATTTCATATGTTGACCAGAGGGGGAGCACTTTTAAAACCGACACAGAGTCAATTTGAAAACTCCCTCCTTTTTGGGACCACCCTAATTTTGATAGATTTCACCACCAGGGGTGCAAATGAGACATTCTCTATTAGATGCAATGGTTTTCCGTATTGGGACCATGATTTATGTCCTCATATAGAAGGTACTTTTCTTTGTTGATGTCTCAAGAAGGGTAGAAATACAAGAACACACACACACACACACACGATCCAGGTTAAGGAATCTCGACTGGATCGTGTTTCGTTGCAAGCGTGCATGTAGTCGATATGTCTCATTAATGTGCTTCATCAAGACGGAATATGCATGTCATAAAGCACGTGCGGTGATGTGATAATGAATACAGGGCATCAGCAGCAATGATGATAATAATGCACGGAAAGACACCGTGTCGTTGTTCCCTCCTCAGTGAAACCAGAGCTGCTGCTTCTATTTGTTTATTAAGGATGCTCTTGTACTGCCTTATACTCCCAGGATGGTTGTAACTGAGATATTTGTGCACGCCGGCCATCGAGGCGGGATGAATTATTCATTGAAGGGATGGGGGGGGGGATCATCGACGAGCAGGAGAAGACTATTTGAGGGCAATAACTCCATAATAGTCGATAAAAGATGGCGCTAGTTTCTTTGTGGAATAGTTGGTGAAGATGTTTATGATATGACGCTTATCGCCATGTGTATGGTTTCGGAGAAAACTCAACAAAAATATGACTTAAGTACTGCGATATAAAAGGAGAAAATCCACAAAATTTTACTCAAAATATACTGTTACAACAGGAGGAAAAATCACACAAAAATAAGCCCAAAGGATTCATATATAAGATAATTATACCCTTATATAAAATTATAAAATCACACAAAAATATAAATATCATGATAAAAATATGTCTTATTTTATTTCACTTTCCATCCATTTTCTAATGCATTAGTATTTAAATATTAGACTTAGAAAACAAACTTTATTGATCCACAAGGGAAATTGTTCCACACAGTAGCTCAGTTTCAAAGGATGGAAAGAGTAAGGATGGAAAGGACAATGCGGGTATAAAGTAGACTAAAAATGTACCATAGTAGCAATATAAAATATAACACATATGTAATATGTATGTATTATATATACAGTACTGATATATTCTTATATTATATTTTCATATAATATATAAAATATATAACAAATCCCAATTACCATGTACAATATTACAGAATATGTAACAAAAAACAATTAAACATTATATTCAAATATGTTGCAATTTTACTGTCTTAAAAAAAAAAGAAAAAATTCACATAAATATTACAATATGTGCTAATTACACTGCAGTAGTGATCAATAAAGTCACACAAGTGATACCAGTATATTAAAATTATTATTTTAAATAATTTAATGAATTACAATTACAATAAATTACTGTACATTTGTACATAAAGGGAGGGGGAAAAATAAATTTACTTTATTAATTATCTATATCAATAAGTCAATCTACTATACTGTTGTACATAATGGGGGTGGGGAAATTACAAAATGTAAACAGTATATTCAAATATGTTGCAATTTTACTGTCTTAAAAAAGGAGAAAAAATTCACTAAAATATTAAAATATGTGCTAATTACACTGCAGTAGTGACCAATAAAGTCACACAAGTGTTACCAGTATATTAAAATGATTATTTTAAATAATTTAATGAATTACTATTACATAAAAAATTACTATACAGTTGTACATAAAGGGAGGAAAAAAAAGTATTATTTATAAATGGAATTACTTAACTGTGGGACATAAAGGGGGAAAAAATATTACGATACATGAACAGTATATTCAAATATGCTATCAATGCTGCTATACTGTTGTACATAATGGGGGTAGGGAAATTAAAAAATGTAAACAGTATATTCTAATTTTACTGTCTTAAAAAAGGGGGGGGG
This sequence comes from Nerophis lumbriciformis, assembly GCF_033978685.3. Lineage (NCBI taxonomy): Eukaryota > Metazoa > Chordata > Actinopteri > Syngnathiformes > Syngnathidae > Nerophis > Nerophis lumbriciformis. The sequence continues at coordinate 12,331,387 of NC_084579.2, read as the reverse complement.
GAATTCACAAAAATATTAAAATATGTGCTAATTACACTGCAGTAGTGACCACTGAAAACATACAAAAGTGTTACCAATATATTAAAATTATTATTTTAAATTATTTAATGAATTACCACCGGTATTACATTAAATTACTCTACAGTTGTACATAAAGGGAGGGGGAAAAAATAAGTTAACTTTATTAATTATGTATAAATGGAAATACTTAACTGTGGGACATAAAGGGGGACAAATATTGCAATACATGAACAGTATATTCAAATATGCTATCAATGCTGCTATACTGTTGTACATAATGGGGGTGGGGAAATTACAAAATGTAAACAGTATATTCTAATATGTTGCAATTTTACTGTCTTAAAAAAGGAGAAAAAGTTCAAAAAAATATTAAAATATGTGCTAATTACACTGCAGTAGTGACCAATTAAGTCAAACAAGTGTTACCAATATATTAAAAATATTATTTTAAATAATTTAATGAATTACTATTACATTAAAAATTACTATACAGTTGTACATAAAGGGAGGGGGGAAAAAATATATTTATAAATGGAATTACTTAACTGTGGGACATAAAGGGGGAAAAAATATTACGATACATGAACAGTATATTCAAATATGCTATCAATGCTGCTATACTGTTGTACATAATAGGGGTGGGGAAATTACAAAATGTAAACAGTATATTCAAATATGTTGCAATTTTACTGTCTTAAAAAAGGAGAAAAATTACACAAAAATATGTGCTAATTACACTGCAGTAGTGACCAATAAAAACATACAAAAGTGTTACCAATATATCAAAATGATTATTTAAATACATTTTACTAATAATTGAATGGATTACTATTACATTAAATTACTATACAGTTGTACGTTAAGGGAGGAAACAAATAAGTTAACTATATTCTTTATTTATACATTTTTTATTCAATTGTATTAAATTATTTATAAATGCAATTACTTAACTGTGGGACATAAAGGGGGGAAAAATATCCCGATATGTGAACAGTATATTCAAATATGTTGTGTGGGAGAAGAAGACAAATCACAAAAATGCAACCAATGTATTAAAATGTGCTAATTATTCTCACTAAAATATCACTAAAATAGTTTAAAATTATATTAATACTGTGAGGGGGATGAAAAAAAAGATGGAAAGTATAATTAAAACATAATTATATTGCAGTACAAAAAGGTCAAGAACACTAATATTTTGTAAACATATTTCAGTGCAAAATAAAAACCACACTATTTTCATGTAAATACCTGAAGTGACAAACTTCAAAAACATGGATGACGTGTTTTGTATGTTGCCATAAAAATCATCTTTTTTACATTGCAGGCTATTTTTTATTTTTTTTCATCAAATCATATATTAAACAAATTAATTAAATAATAAGGCTAACTTCTTCCAACCTCCGAGGACAAAGCTACGAACAATGGGAGACCGGGCTTTCTGCTCCGCCGATCCCAGTCTGTGGAACGCTCTCCCTGACCACCTGAGGGCACCACAGACTGTGGATGCTTTAAAAAAAAGGCTTAAAAACCATTATTTTTTAAAAAGCCTTTTTTTAGATGTATGCATACTATTTATAGCTATTTGGCTGTTGTAGTTTTTATTCTTATTTATTTTGTATTATCTTTTTATTTTTATTTTTTTAATACACTGTAGCGCTTTGAGGTTGTTTACTCAATGTAAAGTGTTTTTTACAAATAAAATCTATCATTATTATACTATTTTATTTCCAGGTGCCTATACGACACTCACAAATATACAACCCGTTAAAATATGGATAAAAAAATATATATATATTTGAATTGCAGTAAAAACATTGATGTCAAATTCTACTAAATGCTTGCAAAAACCAGTGCCAATACTGTGTTTCATGCCTCTCCTCGCGTGTTATCCAACTTTGTAATGGGATGATCAACTTTCCCGTTTTTTCTGTCCGGCGCACTTTGAAATTAGGGACTGGACGTGTGCTGATATGACCTTTGACCTTTATTCCCGCTCCCGATCCAGCGCGATAGGAAGACACCACAATCAGATGAGACACCGTCAATATCTCTCTGTCCGTGTCCAGATTTAAATCACAAACACCGGGTCCAAATAAATCACAATAAATCACATCTGCTCGCTTCCTCTTCATGCTTTGTTATGTTTTGTTTGGGGGTTTTTTCGGAGCCGCGGCGAAAGAAAAGCGAGGAAGGCGAGGAGGCTGCCTATTGTCATTCAATGGGCCGAGCCATTTTGGAAATCACTGCTTCCTCTTCGTATTCCCTCGTGGTCCCGACTAGACGGGAGGCGCTCTTGTATGATCGCCCCCCCCCCTACTAGAGCAACATGTCAAAAGGTTGATGCAACATGACTAAACAATTTCAATTCCACCCACAAAAATGTTTACGACAGGATGCGTCTTTACTGGTAAATCAATGAGCTTCTCTTTTTTTTTTTTCTTTAATTTTTACAACAAAATCATAAAATAAAAAGTATGTGGGGATAATTTACAGCTGGAGACGTGGACTACATATCGGTGTTTAAGCTAAAAGCTCCTCCATTAACTGTTGCTGCTTCGTCAGCAAATAATCAATCATGCTCGCCATGCGTGTGTACTGAAACTTTGAGTTCCTTCCTATGTGCAGAATTGATTATTTTATGGATTTAAATCTAAAAAGGGGATTATTTGAGGGCAATAATTCCAAAATAATTGATTTTAAAAAGGAGCTAATGTTTTAGAAGAATAATTAGTGACAATTTGATTAATATTTTGTAATATTAAGCGATAATAACTATTATTTGGGAGAAAACTACACAAATAATTACCAATATCCTAAAATAAGTTGAGTAAAATGACATAACAGTATGACCAATAAATCAAAATAGGTTCAAAATATACATAAAAAGAAAAATCACAAAAAATACACTACTACATCAAAATAATTTGTACATATACTGCAGTACATAATGATATAAATCAAACAAAAATACACCAGTATGTTAAATAAGTTGTAAATGTACAGCAGAACATAAAGAGAAAAATACAAAAAATATATTAAAATAGGTTTAAAATATATACTGCAGTACATAAAGAGATAAGAAATCACACGGAAATATGACTTAAATACTAAAATAAGTTGTAAATATACTGCAATAAATAATGAGAAAAAGAAAAAAAAATACACCAATATATTAAAATAGGTTCAAAATATAAACTGCAGTACATAAGGAGATAAGAAATCACACAGAAATGCGACTGATATACTAAAAATAAGTTGTAAATATACTTCATGAGAAAAATTTAAAAAAATACACCAATATATTAAAATAGGTTCAAAATATACTATAGTACATAAAAAGAAAACTCACCAAAAATACACTAATACATCAAAATAAGTTGTACATATACTGCAGTACATAATGATATATAAGTCACACAAAAATACACCAATATATTAAATAAGTTGTAAATGTACTGCAGCACATAAAGAGAAAAATGACACAAAAATACAAACAATATATTAAAATAGGTTTAAAATATGTACTGCAGTACATAAGGAGATAAGAAATCACACAGAAATACGACTAATATACTAAAATAAGTTGTAAATATACTGCAGTACACAAGGAGAAAATTCACACAAAAATATGACACATATACTAAAATAAGTTGTAAATATACTGGAATACATAATGAGAAAAATTAAAAAAATACATCAATATATTAAAATAGGTTCAAAATATACTACAGAACATAAAAAGAAAAATCACCAAAAATACACTAATACATCAAAATAAGTTGTACATATACTGCTATATAAGTCACAGAAAAATACACCAATATATTAAATAAGTTGTAAATGTACTGCAGTACATAAAGAGAAAAATGACACAAAAATACAAACTATATACTAAAATAGGTTTAAAATATATACTGCAGTACATAAGGAGATAAGAAATCACACGGAAATACGACTAATATACTAAAAAAAAGTTGTAAATACACTGCAATAAATAATGAGAAAAAGAAAAAAAAAATACAGCAATATATTAAAATAGATTCAAAATATACTACTGTACATAAAAAGAAACATTTCAAAAAATACACTAATACATCAAAATAAGTTGTACATATACTGCAGTACATAAAGAGAAAAATGACACAAAAATACAAACAATATATTAAAATAGGTTTAAAATATGTACTGCAGTACATAAGGAGATAAGAAATCACACAGAAATACGACTAATATACTAAAATAAGTTGTAAATATACTGCAGTACACAAGGAGAAAATTCCCACAAAAATATGACACAAATACTAAACTAAGTTGTAAATATACTGCAATACATAATGAGAAAAATTTAAAAAATACATCAATATATTAAAATAGGTTCAAAATATACTACTGTACATAAAAAGAAAAATTCCAAAAAATACACTAATACATCAAAATAAGTTGTACATATACTGCAGTACATAATGATATATAAGTCACAGAAAAATACACCAATATATTAAATAAGTTGTAAATGTACTGCAGCACATAAAGAGAAAAATGACACAAAAATACAAACTATATATTAAAATAGGTTCAAAATATATACTGCAGTACATAAGGAGATAAGAAATCATACGGAAATATGACTAATATACTAAAAAAAAAGTTGTTAATATATTGCAGTACACAATGAGAAAAATCACACGGAAATACGACTAATATACTAAAATAAGTTGTAAATACACTGCAATAAATAATGAGAAAAAGAAAAAAAAATACACCAATATATTAAAATAGGTTCAAAATATATACTGCAGTACATAAGGAGATAAGAAATCACACAGAAATGTGACTAATATACTAAAATAAGTTGTAAATATACTTAATGAGAAAAAGAAAAAAAATACACCAATATATTAAAATAGGTTCAAAATATACTACAGAACATACAAAGAAAAATCACCAAAAATACACTAATACATCAAAATAAGTTGTACATATATTGCAGTACACAATGATATAAGTCACAGAAAAATACACCAATATATTAAATAACTTGTAAATGTACTGCAGTACATGAAGAGAAAATAAATCACACAGAAATATGACTAATTTACTAAAATAAGTTGTAAATATACTGCAGTACACAAGGAGAAAATTCACACAAAAATATGACATATACTAAAATAAGTTGTAAATATACTGCAATACATAATGAGAAAAATTTAAAAAATACATTAATATATTAAAATAGGTTCAAAATATACTACTGTACATAAAAAGAAAAATTCCAAAAAAATACACTAATACATCAAAATAAATTGTACATATACTGCAGTACATAATGATATATAAGTCACACAAAAATACACCAATATATTAAATAAGTTGTAAATGTACTGCAGTACATAAAGAGAAAAATGACACAAAAATACAAACAATATATTAAAATAGATTTAAAATATGTACTGCAGTACATAATGAGATAAGAAATCACACAGAAATACGACTAATATACTAAAATAAGTTGTAAATATATTGCAGTACACAAGGAGAAAATTCACACAAAAATATGACATATACTAAAATAAGTTGTAAATATACTGCAATACATAATGAGAAAAAGAAAAAAAATACATCAATATTTTAAAATAGGTTTAAAATATATACTGCAGTACATAAGGAGATAAGAAATCACACAGAAATACGACTAATATACTAAAATAAGTTGTAAATATACTGCAGTACATAATAAAAATAAAAATCACAAAAAATTACACTAATACATCAAAATAAGTTGCACTTATACTGCAGTACATAACGATACAAATCACAGCACATAAGGAGAAAAATCCCACAAAAATACAACCAATATACCAAAATAAGTTGTAAATGTACTGTAGCACAAAAGGACAAAAATGACACAAAAATACAAACAATATATTAAAATAGGTTTAAAATGTATACTGCAGTACATAATGAGAAAAATAAAAAAATGCATCAATATATTAACGTAGGTTTAAAATATATACTGAAATACATAATGAGATAAGAAATTACACAAAAATACGACACATATACGAAAATAAGTTGTAAATATACTGCAATACACAAAGAGAAAATTCACACAAAAATATGACATATACTAAAATAAGTTGTAAATATACTGCAATACATAATGAGAAAAAGAAAAAAAATGCATCAATATATTAAAATAGGTTTAAAATATATACTGCAGTACATAAGGAGATAAGAAATCACACAGAAATACGACTAATATACGGTACTAAAATAAGTTGTAAATATACTGCAGTACATAATAAAAATAATAAAAAATATACACCCATATATTAAAAAAGGTTCAAGATATACTGCAGTACATAGAAAATAAAAATCACAAAAAATACACTAATACATCAAAATAAGTTGCACTTATACTGCAGTACATAACGATACAAATCACAGCACATAAGGAGAAAAATCCCACAAAAATACTACCAATATACCAAAATACGTTGTAAATGTACTGCAGCACATAAGGACAAAAATGACACAAAAATACAAACAATATATTAAAATAGGTTTAAAATGTATACTGCGGTACATAATGAGAAGGAAAAAAAAATACATCAATATATTAACGTAGGTTTAAAATATATACTGCAATACATAATGAGATAAGAAATCACACAAAAATACGACACATATACGAAAATAAGTTGTAAATATACTGCAATTCATAATGAGAGAAAAAAATACACCAATATATTAAAATAGGTTCAAAATATACTGCAGTAAAAATGGAGAAAACAAAAACATGGCCAATAAAATCAATCTTTTTACATTTACAATCAAAATATAAATGACGGTATACTACAGCACAAAACATGACTACACTATAAGTGAAATATTTTTAGAGCCACAAATAAAAAATAAATAGCTGACGTGTTTAAAATGTTTGGCACATCAATACATCAATAGGGCAACGAATTAAATTATATTTTATTTTAAACAATTTAATACTTACAAATGCTGATAATTTTTATTTCATTTTGATTAACTATTCAACACCCAAAAAGTGACAAAAAAACAACGGGTGAGGAAATGTCGCTTCAATCCAGATTTCTCTGTTTTTGTGCAAATGTCCACTACAGTAAGTTCCTGTAAGTCCAGTCACATGACTATCTGTGGTGTCATGGCGAGCTGATTGAATCAACTGTTTGGTACTAATATGATACAGACTTTGTAGTTGCTTGTGCAAAAGTTGGACCTGAGGAAAATCCAAGAAATTCAGCGAGCAGAGCAGCATTTTTCCACGCTGACAGGCCGATGATTTGCAGACCCCCGCGTCCAAACAAGCTCCATGTGAAGACTTTATTTTTGCACAAATCGTAGCGCTCAGAGAGGACTGTGGCTTCCAGCGGTGGATTTTTTTTATTTTTTTTAACACACAATACTTTACCCTCTTGAAGTGACCACGGAAGTAAAAAAAAATTGTGGTCTCTGACTCTAATGCTTAGTAGTAATAGTAGTCGTTATATTTTGAATTATGATCCAATCTAATCATTTCAAACTCACAATGCTAGCTTATTAGCTTTATAATGGCGTTCAATTATGGGTTTGTACTATGGTTATCTGAACAATGCTTGCCAAATAATGAGCCCACATTAGCCAGACCTGCTTAAAAAAATAAGATTAAAAAAATACCATAAGAAAATATATGTTTTAAATTTTAAATTTTATATATATATATATATATATATATATATATTATTTTTTGCCAAATAATGAGCCCACATTAGCCAGATCTGCTTAAAAAATAATATTAAAAAAATACCATAAGAAATTTTTATACATACATATATCTATATATATATATATATATAGATATATATATATAAAATTTAAAAATATATATATTTATAAAATGTAAAATATATATATATTTTTTATTTTTATTTATTTTTTTACTTTATATATATATATATATATATAATATATTTAAATTATATATATATATATATATATATATATATATATATATATATATATATATATATATATAAAATTTAAAAAATATATTTTCTTATGGTATTTTTTTAATATTATTTTTTTAAGCAGATCTGGCTAATGTGGGCTCATTATTTGGCAAGCATTGTTCAGATAACCATAGTAGAAACCCATAATTGAATGCCATTATAAAGCTAATAAGCTAGCATTGTGAGTTTGAATTGATTAGATTGGATCATAATTCAAAATATAACGACTACTATTACTACTATATATATATACATATATATATATATATATATATATATATATATATATATATATATATATATATATATATATATATATATATATATATACATATATATATATAAATATATATATATATATATATAAAATTTAAAAAATATATTTTCTTGTGGTATTTTTTAAATATTATTTTCTATTATTTATTATTATTTTTTATATATATATATATATATATATATATATATATATATATATATGTATATATATATATATATATATATATATATATATATATATAAATATTATAAATATAAAATTTACAGTTAAATGGTCACACTCTAGTTTACTGTAAACATTTTTTTTTTTTTTTTTGTTTCCATAAAAAATATGGTTGTTGTTTTCACAGTGTATTACTGTAAATGTAAAAATGGTACCACGGTTTTTTTTCTTACCGTAGGATTCTGAAGACCAAGCTGTTTTTACAGAAAATATATTGTCATGTTTACAGTGTACAATTTGATGGATAACTTGCTTTGAAGTCATAAGGCGAAGTTGATATTTACGTATGATTTTACCCCCAAAATGTTTCGAAGGTATGATAATATAATATCTGTTGCATTATTAGATGGATAAAGTTTAAAAGATGTATAACTGCATGCAGTACATGTCATTTTTTTCCCCATCAAAATAGAAAAAGAAAGATAAAGTACTTCATTGATGCATATTATTTCCAAGCCATTCAAAATGATGTGGCGGGCCAGATGTGGCCCCCGGGGCCTTGAGTTTGACACCTGTGTCGTGGATGAATCACTCATTTTATGCTTTGAGAAAAAACATTTTTAATAATGTTCCTTTTTGAAATCATGACGATAAAATGTGTCAAAATATTGGTCTTTTTTCGAGTAAATTTGCAAATGTACTATGATTAATCGTGATTAATCACAACTCAAAAAGTGTGATTAATTGATTTTTTAAAACAGCTAAAATTTGAATAAATAATAATGGATAAATTAAAAAAATGTAATGTTTTTTTAAAATTTGTATTATGTTTTTAATTTTTTTTATTATTGTTTGTTGTCTTAAAGAGTATTTTATGCAGGTTGTTTTGAAAGTGGCCTAGTGGTTAGAGTGTCCGCCCTGAGATCGGTAGGTTGAGAGTTCAAACCCCGGCCGAGTCATACCAAAGACTATAAAAATTGGACCCATTACATCCCTGCTTGACATTCAGCATTAAGGGTTGGAATTGGGGGTTAAATCACCAAAAATGATTCCTGGGCGAGGCCACCGCTGCTGCTCACTGCTCCCCTCACCTCCCACGGGGTGATCAAGGGTGATGGGTCAAATGCAGAGAATAATTTCGCCACACCTAGTGTGTGTGTGACAATCATTGGTACTTTAACTTTACTTTAACTTGATAAATCGTTGCATTTATTCGACAATTTCAATCATTAAATGGTGGACGGGAGTGAAAGAGAGTTGTGTCGTAAATCACAAGCGGCCATTATTGTTGAAACAAACTTAAAAGCTCTACAAGCCTTGAAGTGGGTAGCATTAAAAACATCTCTCCATCACATCGTAGGACATGAAACGCTGGTTTAAAAAAAAAAAAAAAAGACGTGACATGACCGGTAAAGAAGAAATGTGCACATGTGCCAAAACGGAGGGTGGCGGGGAGACCTCATGGCGGGTGCGCGTCTTTTTTTTTTTTTTTTTTTGCCCCGAGCTCTGCAGTTTTGTGCGGCAGGCGCCGAGCACAGTAATCTGTTTACAGCGTGTGCGCTGATGGTCATTTTTTATGATGTTGTTTAATCCACACACGAGTGGAGGGTGGGAGGGGAACGGAGGGAGTGAGAGCATGAGGAGGGGGATGGTGTGGGGGCCGAGGCCCAGACAAGCTGGCTCCAGTGGACCATCTCTGCAGCCTATAGGCTTCTCCTACATGGGAGCACAGAGGCAGGTGTAAATCTCCTCTCTAGCCCACTTTGCAACACTCACCTCCGGGTAAACAAATGCTTTATGGCCCCCGCTGCACTGACGCTGCACTGTGTTCAATTCATACACGGTTGTCTTGTTTTAATCCACATTTATATGGTTTCTCTTTTAAGTATCATTGTGTGTTGGCCCTGCGATGAAGCGGAGATTTGTCCAGGGTGTACCCCGCCTTCCGCCCGAATGCAGCTGAGATAGGCTCCAGCACCCCCCAGCCACCCCAAAAAAAGGGACAAGCGGTAGAAAATGGATGGATGTTTACAAGTGTTAAGCATGTTGGCTACACTGTAAACATTAAGTGCACGTTAGTTTTATTAGAGACTATTGTCCACAGGTAACCATAAGCAACATTTTAACGAGTTAATATCCAGATTGTTGTAACCTAAAAAGTACTCAAAAAGTACTTATTGACACCCTAAAATATTATAACTAAGTTTTATATTTACATAAATAAATAAAATTTTCCTTGGCTGGAAGAAAAAACAATCACATTTCAGCATTTATTCAGCATTTAAGATGGCTAGCGATTAGCACGCTAGTTGACAGCAATTAGCGCACAAGCTGCCGACAAGCGGTTACCACAGAAGTCACCGGCCGACATTTAGCGCACTGGCTAGCGATTAGCACGCTAGTTGTCGGCCAGCAATTAGCGCGCGAGCTGCCGACAAGCGGTTACATTGTGTTTTATTAAAATGTTTTAAATTACTTTTTTTATTTGTACAGTATAAATCAGGGGTCCCCAAACTTTTTGACGCAGGGGCCACATTGGGTTAAAACAATTTGGCCGGGGGCCGGGTATATATACATATATATATATATATATATATACTGTATATACATATATATATATATCTATATATATATATATATATATATATATATATATATATATATATATATATATGCACACACATTTAAATGTGTACGTATGTATATACACATATACACACACACATATATATATATATATATATATTTGCTTATATATGTGTACATATGTATATATATATGTGTATATATATATATACACATATATATATACATATGTACACATATATATATATATATATACACATATATATATATATATACATAAATACACATATATAAACAAAACTAAAAAAATATACATATATATGTATATATACACATATATATATACATATATACACATATATAAACAAATATATATATATACAAATATATAAACAAATATATATATGTATATATATATATTCCTAGCACACTAATTGACTGAAAGAGTGCACACTTGATGTCACATTATCGATGGAAAAATGAATTTTTAGACCATATGATTTGCCTGAGCGGCTAGGAGACACCGACAGTAACAAGCGGTAGAAAATGGATTAGAAAGGACAGTTTTTTAAAAAATAATTTTAAAAAAATAAAATAAAAAAGGGGGACGCCTCGGGATCCCTCGGGAAGAGCTGGACGAAGTGGCTGGGGAGAGGGAAGTCTGGGCTTCCCTGCTTAGGCTGCTGCCCCCGCGACCTGACCTCGGATAAGCGGAAGAAGATGGATGGATGGAAAAAATAAAATAAAAAAAGTATTTTATTTATTTATTTATTTTAACTTGGGACTATAGTTTGGGAACCCCTGGTATAAATGAACCCACCGTCCGAAATGGTGGTCGAAAGAGGGATTATTCACAGTTACTCCACAATTCAGCGGAGGCGTCGGCTGGCAATTATGCGCTAAAAAGCCGAACAAATGCGAGCAGGTCGGGGCCCCATGATGGTGTAACACCTCGCATCACGCAAAGCAGAGGGGGGGAAAAAAAAAAGTGTGTGTGCACGGCAAAAGTTGTGCAGCAAAGTAGGTCTGTGCCACTCTTGATTAGGGCCCGCTGCCAAAAGATGCTTGCAGACATGAGATAATGAGGTCCTGTGATAACGCGGGGCTCCTTTAAGTTTTTCCCATGAATGGAGACTGTCGCCAGTCCACACAGACGCACTGTGTATCGGCACCGCGCTACTCACTTCTCATTTGCCGCGCACAAAAGCTGATCCTGGACCGCAAATCCGTGCTAACAAACCCCCCTCCCCCCTGCATCATATAATGTCCACTCCCCTGGACTAATTAACTGGAATCCCACCTTATTCTTTGAAATACAGTGAGCAATTAAAGCGCGATGTACGCCAGAGAAGGTCTCCGGGGCCACGCTCGGTCGCCAGGAGCATTTGTGAAGGTCTGCAGCTTCTCTATAGGCCATGGATCTTATTAGGTGGCTGACCCCCGGCCAGGAAAAGGTCACAGGCTTTGCCCCCTTCCTCTCACTAACTAAGATGTTTTCTAATCGGATTTTAATTTGGTTGGTTAGTGCTTGTGTCTTGTTCCGTTTGGCGCACAACGCGGCCAGACATGACACTTTGGAACACGGACGTTTAGTAAAATGGTTACAGCGGCGGCTAACGACCCCGACTTTAATGTTCCCTTTATTGCTGTCATTACAACCACGATACTTCCACAAGCCGCAGCCGACCTCAAACCAAACCCGAGCAAATGTTACAAGAAGATTTAAACTCTGGTCAAAGATGCTCTATATGACAGGAGCGCTCTACAACAGACTGCAAAAACTCTAGTCACAGGAGCGCCAGCTGTTTTTGAGCACTAAATACAGAAACACAGGTCAAAGATCCTCTATGTGACAAGAGTGCATGACGTTGAAGGACCTACTGCAAAACTAGTCAAAGATATTTTGTACAAAATCTGCTGTGTTCTAAGGAAATACTGGAAAAATGCTAATCAAAGATCCTCTATTCAACACGAGCACTCTGCTATTCAAACAAATACTAAAATACTAGTCAAAGATCCTATATATGTCAGGGGCAATCTGCTGTTTTCAGGGACCTGTTTGAAAAAAAACTAGTCAAAGATCCTTTAAATAACAGGAGCACAATGCTATTTTTAAGTATAAACTGGTCACAGGTGTGCCAGCTGTTTTTGAGCATTGAATACAAAAACACAGGTCAAAGATCCTCTATATGACAAGAGTGCATGACGTTGAAGGACCTACTGTAAAACTAGTCAAAGATATTGTGTACAAAATCTGCTATGTTCTAAGGAAATACCGGAAAAATGCTAATCAAAGATCCTCTATTCAACACGAGCACTCTGCTATTCTATATACAGGTATATGCTAGTCAAAGATCCTATATATGTCAGGGGCAATCTGCTGTTTTCAGGGACCTGTTTCAAAAAAACTAGTCAAATATCCTTTATATAACAGGAGCACGATGCTATTTTTATGTATCAAATACTACAGCCAAAGATCCTCCATATGACGAGAGCCTTTGGCTGTGCATGGCGTTTTTGATGAGCGACTAAAAAAATGCATGTCAAAGATCTTCAATATGAGAGGAAAACACTACCAAAAGATATTATATATGATAGGAGCCATCTGTTAAGGAAATACTGGAAAAATGCCAGTCAAAGATCCTTTATATGACACGAGTGCCCTGTCGTTTAAGGACCTACTCCAAAAACACAAGTCAAAGATCCTCTATGACATGAGCGCCCTTCCATGTTACCATTTCATTGCAAAAATCATCTTTAAAGACCCTCTACCCAAGAGGACCACTTTGCTGTTGTTAGAAATCGGAAAGCAAAAATGCTAGTCAAAGATCCTCTATATGACAGGACCGCGCTGCTGTTTTTAAGGACTTATAGCAAAAATGCGAGTCAAAGATCATCTACGTGACTGGATCATTTTGCTGATTTTAAGGACCAGCTGCAAAAATGCTTGTCAAAGATCCTCAGTATGACAAGAGTGCATGATGTTTATAAGGACTTATTACAAAAATGCTAACGATGCTGTTATTAGGGACCAATAGCAAACACTGGTCAAAGATGCTCGATGAGCGCTCTGCTGTGTTGTTTTTTTTACAACAGACTGCAAAAACTGGGGTCACAGGAGTGCCAGCTGTTTTTGAGCACTAAATACAAAAACAAAGGTCAAAGATCCTGTATATGACAAGAGTGCATGACGTTGAAGGACCTACTGCAAAACTAGTCAAAGATATTTGGTACAAAATCTGCTGTGTTCTAAGGAAATACTGGAAAAATGCTAATCAAAGATCCTCTATTCAACACGAGCACTCTGCTATTTAAATAAATACTAAAATGCTAGTCAAAGATCCTATATATGTCAGGGGCAACCTGCTGTTTTCAGGGACCTGTTTAAAAAAAACTAGTCAAAGATCCTTTAAATAACAGGAGCACAATGTTTTTTTAAGTATAAACTGGTCACAGGAGTGCCAGCTGTTTTTGAGCACTGAATACAAAACCAAAGGTCAAAGATCCTCTATATGACAAGAGTGCATGACGTTGAAGGACCTACTGCAAAACTAGTCAAAGATATTTTGTACAAAATCTGCTGTGTTCTAAGGAAATACTGGAAAAATGCTAATCAAAGATCCTCTATTCAACACGAGCACTCTGCTATTCTATATATATGCTAGTCAAAGATCCTATATATGTCAGGAGTACGCTGCTATTTTTATGTATCAAATACTACAGCCAAAGATCCTCCAAATGACGAGAGCCTTTGTCTGTGCATGGCGTTTTTAATGAGCGACTACAAAAATGCATGTCAAAGATCTTCAATATGAGAGGAAAACACTACCAAAATATATTTTGTACGATAGGAGCCACCTGTTAAGGAAATACTGGAAAAATGCCAGTTAAAGATCCTTTATATGACACGAGTGCCCTGTCGTTTAAGGACCTACTCCAAAAACACAAGTCAAAGATTCTCTATGACATGAGCGCCCTTCCATTTTACCATTTTATTGCAAAAATTATCTTTAAAAACCCTCTACCCAAGAGGACCACTTTGCTGTTGTTAGAAATCGGAAAGCAAAAATGCTAGTCAAAGATCCTCTATATGACAGGAGCACTCTGGTGTGTTTTTTTTACAACAGACTGCAAAAACTATGGTCACAGGAGTGCCAGCTGTTTTTGAGCACTGAATACAAAAACACAGGTCAAAGATCATCTATATGACAAGAGTGCATGACGTTGAAGGACCTACCGCAAAACTAGTCAAAGATATTTTGTACAAGAAGAGCCATCTGCTGTGTTTTATGGAAATACTAGAAAAATGCTAATCAAAGATCCTCTATTCAACACAAGCACTCTGCTATTTAAATAAATACTAAAATGCTAGTCAAAGATCCTATATATGTCAGGGGCAATCTGCTGTTTTCAGGGACCTGTTTAAAAAAAAACTAGTCAAAGATCCTTTAAATAACAGGAGCACGCTGCTATTTTTAACTATCAAATACTACAGCCAAAGATCCTCCAGATGACGAGAGCCTTTGACTGTGCATGGCGTTTTTAACGAGCGACTACAAAAATGCATGTCAAAGATCTTCAATATGAGAGGAAAACACTACCAAAATATATTTTGTACGATAGGAGCCACCTGTTTAGGAAATACTGGAAAAATCCTCTATATGACACGAGTGCCCTGTCGTTTAAGGACCTACTCCAAAAACACAAGTCAAAGATCCTCTATGACATGAGCGCCCTTCCATGTTTCCATTTTATTGCAAAAATTATCTTTAAAGACCCTCTACCCAAGAGGACCACTTTGCAAATACTAAAATGCCATTTAAATATCCTCTATATGGCAAGAGGGCGCTGCTGTTTTTAGGAACCTAATGCAAAAAAAACAGCCAAAGATCATCTATATGACAGGAGACATTTGTTGTTTAAGGACCTACTCTAATAATGCTAACCAAAGATCCTCTAAATAATGGGAGCACCCTGCTATTTTTAAGTATCAAATACTAAAATGCCATTTAAATATCCTCTATATGGCAGGAGCGCTCTGCTGCTTTAGGGACCTAATGCAAAAAAAAAAAAAAAAAAATCAAAGATCATCTATATCACAGGAGTAATCTGCTGTTTTTAGGGACTTACAACAATACTGCTAATCAAAGATTGTCAGGAGCACTCTGCTATTTTTAAGGACCTACTCCAATAATGCTGATCAAAGATCCTTTAAATAACAGGAGTACTCTGCTATTTTTAAGTATCAAATACTAAAATGCCATTTAAATATCCTCTATATGGCGGGAGAGCGCTGCTGTTTTTAGGAACCTAATGCAAAAAAAAAAAACAGCCAAAGATGATCTATGACAGGAGACATCTGCTATTTTTAAGGACCTACTCTAATAATGCTAACCAAAGATCCTCTAAATAATAGGAGCACCCTGCTATTTTTAAGTATCAAATACTAAAATGCCATTTAAATATCCTCTATATGGCGGGGGAGCGCTGCTGTTTTTAAGAACATAATGCAAAAAAAACAGCCAAAGATCATCTATATGACAGGAGACATTTGTTGTTTAAGGACCGACTCCAATAATGCTATTCAAAGATCCTCTAAATAACAGGACCATTCCTCTGTTTTTCACCATCTGCAAAGGTCGTCAAAGAATGAGCACGCCGCTGTTTTTTGAGAGCAGATTGCAAAAAAAACGCTAGTCAAATATGTTTTATAAGACGGAATCACTCTGCTGTTTATGTGCGAGTCACAGATCCTCAATGTGAGCGCTCTGCTATTTTTAAAGACAAGCCTGCAAAACGGCTGGTCAAAGATCCTGTATACCACATGATCTCACTGACCTGATCCATTTGGTAATTTTAAGGAAATACAGTAAAAATGCCAGTCAAAGATCCTGCATAAGACAGGAGCCATTGGCTGAGCATGACGATTTTAATGAGCTGCTACAAAAATGCATGTCACAATGTGAGAGGAAAACATTGTTGTTTGCTACTGCCAAAACCCTAGTCAAAGATCCTTTATAAGACAGGAGCCATTTGGTGTTTTTAAGGAAATGCTAGTCAAAGATATTTTGCAAGAAAAGAGCCATCTGTTGTTAAGGAAATGCTGGAAAAATGCCGGTCAAAGATCCTCTATATAACATATGACTATTTGTCCTACTGCAAAAATTATCATCAAAGATCCTCTACCTAATTGGATCACTCTAGCTGTTTTTAGAGACGGAACCTAATGCAAAAAAAACAGCCAAAGATCATCTATATGACAGGAGACATTTGTTGTTTAAGGACCTACTCCAATAATGCTATTCAAAGATCCTCTAAATAACAGGACCATTCCTCTGTTTTTCACCATCTGCAAAGGTCGTCAAAGAATGAGCACGCCGCTGTTTTTTGAGAGCAGATTGTAAAAAACCGCTAGTCGAAGATGTTTTATAAGACAGAATCACTCTGCTGTTTATGTGCGAGTCACAGATCCTCAATGTGAGCGCTCTGCTATTTTTAAAGACAAGCCTGCAAAACGGCTGGTCAAAGACCCTGTACACCACATGATCTCACTGCTGTTTGAAGACCCATCCGAGGGTGGAAAAAAAAAAAAAAAAAAAAGGCATGTCAAAGATCTTCAATATGACAGGAGCACCAGACGTGACAAGTGTTGTTTTTTTAGGAATGTGCTGATTGACAGGTGGCTATGATGCCGTGTGAAATGAAGGACTCGGGAGGAGCCACGAAGGCGAGCATGACCGCAAATGAGCATCAATTCATCACACGCACAACGCTTTGATGGGGAAAAGTTCTTGCAGCAGCTGCACACGTTCAAGACTCTTCCGTGCCCTCACTCCTGAAGCACATCAGCAAAAAAAAAAAAAAAAAAAAAAGGCGCCCAGGTTCAGCTTACGTCCAAATGCCCTCCTCCCCTCCTCATTACCCCCAAGAAAATGTCTTTATGCAAAACATCTGTGCAGGAATTCAATAAATGAGGGCACGGCTTCTAAACCGCATCCGACTTATTTTGATTTTTCATGTGGCTTTTGGTGCGTTGTCTCGCTGGGTAAATACGGCCCGGGCGTCGTATTTCAAGTGTCACCAGTCTCCTGACGGCACATGCAATTTGGACATGAAAAAGCAACAAAAGCTAAACATGGCTAGTAAACGTAGGGGGGGGAGAAGGTGACTGTGAGTCATATTCAAGATCTAAAGCGAGGACATTAAACGTGTGCATGTTGCATGCAGCAGGCCTTTTATTCCCTTCGCTTAATAGACTATTAGACGCAAGGTTCCAAAGGTTAAAAACGTACTTTGTCACGGCATGACCTCGTGGACCTGTGGAGTGGCAGCAATGTGCCACTCCATCTGTTACTGTACGTGAAGCATTCATTAGACGCATGTTCTCCGGCAATAAAATGTAGGATTTCAGTCATGGGGATCAGTCCTGTGCTGTTTTTAGGGACCTAAAGCAAAACAAAACAATCAACGATCATCTATATGACAGTACTACTAATCAAAGATCCTCTAAATAACAGGAGCACTCTGCTATTTTTAAGTATCAAATACTAAAATGCCATTTGAATATCCTCTATATGGCAGGAACGCTTTTTAGGTACCTAATGCAAAAAAAAACCAGTCAAAGATCCTTTCTGACAGGAGACATCGGCTGTTTTTAAAGACCTACGCCAATAATGCTAATCAAAGATCCTCTAAATAACAGGAGCACTCTGCTATTTTAAGTATCAAATACTAAAATGTCATTTAAATATCCTCTATATGGCAGGAGCGCTCTGCTGTTTTTAGGGACCTAATGCAAAAAAAAAAAAACATTTCTAAGTATCAAATACTAAAATTCCATTTAAATATCCTCTATATGTTAGGAGCAATGTGCTGTTTTTAGGGACCTCATGCAAACAAAACAAAAAACAGTCAAAGATCATCTATATGACTGGAGACACCTGCTGTTTTAGGGACCTACTACGATAATGCTAATCAAAGATCCTCTAAATATCAGGAGCACTCTGCTATTTTAAGTATCAAATACTAAAATGCCATTTAAATATCCTCTATTTGGCAGGAGCGCTCTGCTGTTTTTAGGGACCTAATGCAAAAAAAAAAAAAAAAAACAGTCCAAGATCCTCTTTCTGACAGGAGACATCGGCTGTTTTTAAGGACCTACTCCAATAATGCTAATCAAAGATCCTCTAAATAACAGGAGCACTCTGCTATTTTTAAGTATGAAAAACTAAAATGCCATTTGAATACCCTCTATATGGCAGGAGCGCTTTTTAGGTACCTAATGCAAAAAAAAAAAAAAAACAGTCAAAGATCCTCTTTATGACAGGAGACATCGGCTGTTTTTAAGGACCTACTCCAATAATGCTAATTAAAGATCCTCTAAATAACAGGAGCACCCTGCCTATTTTGAAGTATCAAATACTAAAATGCCATTTAAATATCCTCTATATGATAGGAGCAATCTGCTGTTTTTAGGGACCTCATGCAAACAAAACAAAAACAGTCAAAGATCATCTATATAACAGAAGACATCGGCTGTTTTAGGGACCTACTATGATAATGCTAATCAAAGATCCTCTAAATATCAGGAGCACTCTGCTATTTTAAGTATCAAATACTAAAATGCCATTTGAATATCCTCTATATGGCAGGAGCGCGCTGCTGTTTTTAGGTACCTAAGGCAACAAAAAACAGTCAAAGATCATCTATATAACAGGAGATATCTGCTGTTTTTAGGGACCTACTACGATAATGCTAGTCAAAGATCCTCTAAATAACAGGACCACCCTGCTATGTTTAAGTATTAAATACTAAAATGCCATTTAAATATCCTCTATACGGCAGAAGTTCTCTGGTGTTTTTAGGGACCTCATGCAAACAAAAAAAAACAAAAAACAGTCAAAGATCATTTATATGACAGGAGACATCTGCTGTTTAATGGACCTATTACGATAATGCTAATCAGAGATCCTCTATATGACAGGAGCAACGTGTTGTGTTTAAAGACCTACTGTATACTATAGGATAGGACGGCTCTGTTGAAGAACCAACAGCAACAATGCTGGTCCAAGATCCTCTGAAGAACAAGAAGGCTCCCCTGCTTTTAAGGACTACCTGCAAAAACACTAGTTAAAGACCTTTAATGGTACAGGACGACCTATTGCAAGAATACTAGTCAAAGTTCCTCTTTCTGGCTTTCTCTCTTTTTTGGGGGGGACACACTGCAAAACCAGTAGCCAAAGATCCTCTATACAGTATAAGTACGAGCACTCTGCTGTTTTTAAGGACCTATTGCAAAATCACTAGTCAAAGATTCTCTATATGACAGGTGCGCTCTGCTGCTTTTTAAGTTATGCAAAAGCAGCAATCAAAGATCCTCTATTTGCAGGAGCAATGTGCTGTTTTCAAGACCTACTGCAAACACACTAGTCAAAGATCCTCTATATGACAATATGGCTGTACTGATTTTATGGACCTAAAGCAAAAACGCTAATCATAGATTCTTTATATGACAAGAGGGCTATGCTGCCTTTTAAGTTATGCAAAAGCAGCAGTCAAAGATCCTCTATTTGCAAGAGCAATGGGCTGTTTTGAAGACATACTGCAAACACACTAGTCAAAGATCCTCTAAATGACAATATGGCTGTGCTTATTTTAAAGAATTCTCTATATGACAGGAGGGCTCTGCTGTTTTTTAAGTTATGCAAAAGCGGCTATCAAAGATCCTCTAATTGCAGGGGCAATGGGCTGTTTTTTAAGACCTACTTCAAACACACTAGTCAAAGATCCTCTAAATGACAACATGGCTGTGCTTATTTTAAAGAATTCTCTATATGACAGGAGGGCTCTGCTGTTTTTTAAGTTATGCAAAAGTGGCAATCAAAGATCCTCTATTTGCAGGAGCAAGGGGCTGTTTTTTTAAGACCTACTGCAAACACACACAAGTCCTCTATATGACAATATGGCTGTGCTGATTGTATGGACCAAAAGCAAAAACGCTAATCATAGATTCTCTATATGAGAGGAGGGCTCTGCAGTTTTTAAAGGACCGACTGCAAAAAAGCAGGTCAAAGATCCTCAATAGGACAGGAAGGCGCTGCGTTTTTAAAGACCTCCTGCACAAACATCAGTCAAAGTCTATGTGACAACCTTTTTACTCTCAGGGGGCATTGTCAGGTTTAAACACTGATACGAGACTGGCTTGCAATCTTTTGGATTGCCAGCTTTGCACAGACAAAGAAAAATACAATTTCAGCACAATTGATAATAACTATAGCAACGGCCCTTAAGCATAAGAGTTGTCTGATAATATATACATAATTATTCTAACATTTCCCTCCTGTTTATCACATAACTTCCCCAGTATCTTCTTATCCCTAATAACTTCTTCTTGCAATTTTCAGTTAATAGTTCATTTCTTTAGGGCCAAGCTATGTTCAAGTTCAACATCATCATATTTTTATATGTTTTCTATATATAGTCACCACGGTCTGGAAATAGATCAGGAACACCGTCCAGGTAGGTATCCTCGTCATCAGATTCACCTTCCTTGTCGTCCGCCAGAAGACATCTGCTTGGTCCTTAGGTCGCTGGTTCAAATCCGGCTCGAAGGACCAAGAAGATGTCAGGTTCAAACACTGATACGAGACTAGCTTGCAATCTTTTGGATTGCCAGCTTTGCACAGACAAAGAAAAATGAAATTTCAGCACAATTGATAATAACTATAGCAACAGCCGTTAAGCATAAGAGTTGTGTGATAATATTTACATAATTATTCTAACAGGCATCTCAATTTTCCAATTTTGTATGCGAAAAAAACAAGCATTTTTGGGCTTTTTTAAACAAATCACATTTTTTTGGTTATGGGGGCCTGATTGAATGTTTAGGCAGTGCATATATGGCCCGCGGGCCACAGGTTTAAAGGCTCCTCACAGGGAGAAGTAGTGGGGGGGGGGGGGATGGCGGTGCATTCAAGGCGCAGAGGCATGCGGGAGATTCAATTGACCGCACTCAACTTTGCCGCCGCTTGAGTTTGCCGCGTACACTTCAAAAAATTGTTGTTCTCGCTACTGACAAAAGCGTTAATTCACCCAGAAACTGGAGGTCAAGTTTCAACAGGAGCGAGGGGAGGAAGGGGGAGGAGGCAAGTCGCAGGCAACTTATGGAAACATGTGGCAGAGAAATCAGATCTGAAATGCTTTTCTTTGATAAATACCTTCATAAAAACGTCTCAACGTCGAAGCTAACGCCTGACGAGTTTTACAGTCCACATCAAGTGCAACATTCTGGACAACAAACTGCACACCCTGCTGCAAAAACACCAGGCAAAGATCCTCTTTGTGACAAATGCTCTGCTATCATTTAGGACCGACTGGGGGGAAAAAAAACAATGTGTTATTTTGGAGGACTTACTGCAAAAACACCAGTCAAAGATCATGTTTGTGACAAACACTGTGCCATTTTTGAGGTTCAACTGTTTAAATGCCAGTCAAAGATCCATTTTGACCAATGTTCTGCTGTTTTTGAGGGTTGACTGCAAAAACACCAGTCAAAGATCCTGTCTGTGACAAACACTCTGCTATTTTTGAGGATCTACTGCAAAAATGCCCGTCGAAGATCGTGTTTGTGACAAACGCTCTGCCATATTTGAGGTTCATCTACTTAAATGCCAGTCGAAGATCCATTTTGACAAATGTTCTGCTGTTTTTGAGGATCGACTGCAAAAACACCAGTCAAATATCCTGTTTGTGACAGACACGCTGCTATTTTTGAGGATCTACTGCAAAAATGCCCGTCGAAGATCTTGTTTGTGACAAACGCTCTGCTATTTTTGAGGGCCTACTCAAAAAACGCCAGTCGAAGATCCTGTTTGTGACAAACGCTGTGCCATTTTTGAGGTTCAACTGTTTAAATGCCAGTCAAAGATCCATTTTGACCAATGTTCTGCTGTTTTTGAGGGTTGACTGCAAAAACACCAGTCAAGTATCTGGTTTGTGACAAACCCTCTGCTATTTTTGAGGATCTACTGCAAAAATTCCCGTCAAAGATCCTGTCCGTGACAAACATTTTTTTGGGGGCCACACTGCAAAACCAGTAGTCAAAGATCCTCTCTACAGTATAATTACATGCACTCTGCTTTGTTTAAAGACCTATTGAAAAATCACTATACAAAGATTCTCTATATGACAGGAGCGCTCTGCTGCTTTTTAAGTTATGCAAAAGCGGCAGTCAAAGGTCCTCTATTTGCAGGAGCAATGGGCTGTTTTCAAGACCTACTGCAAACACACTAGTCAAAGATCCTGTTTGTGACAAACACTCTGCTATTTATGAGGATCGACTGCAAAAATGCCGGTCAAAGATCCTGTCTGTGACAAACACTCTATTTTTGAAGATCTACTGCAAAAACGCCCGTCGAAAATTGTGTTTGTGACCAACACTTTGCTATTTTTGAAAATCGACTGCAAAAATGCCGGTCAAAGATCCTGTCTGTGACAAACACTCTATTTTTGAGGACCTACTGAAAAAATGCCAGTCGAAGATCCTGTTTGTGACAAACGCTGTGCCATATTTGAGGTTCAACTACTTAAATGCCAGTAAAAGATCCAATGTTCTGCTGTTTTTGAGGATCTAGTGCAAAAAAACTGTCAAATATCCTGTTTGGGACAAACACTCAGCTATTTTGGAGGATCTACTGCAAAAATTCCCGTCAAAGATCATGTCTGACAAACACTATTTTTGAGGATCTAATGGAAAAATGCCCGTAGAAGATCGTGTTTGTGACAAACGCTCTGCTATTTTTGAGGACCTACTAAAAATCCGCCAGTCGAAGATCCTGTTTGTGACAAACGCTCTGCTATTTTTTGAGGTTCAACTGCAAAAATTCCAGTCAAAAATCCTGTTTGTGACAAACGCTCTGCTATTTTTAAGGCTCTACTGAAAAAACACGAGTCAAAGATCCTGTTTGTGACAAACGCTCTGCCATTTTTTAGGTTCAACTACTTAAATGCCAGTCAAAGATCCATTTTGACTAATGTTGTGCTGTTTTTGAGGATCGACTGCAAAAACACCAGTCAAATATCCGGTTTGTGACAAACACTGCTATTTTTGAGGATCTACTGCAAAAATGCCCGTCAAAGATCCTGTTTGTGACAAACGCTCTGCTATTTTTAAGGCTCTACTGAAAAAACGCCAGTCAAAGATCCTATTTGTGACGAACGCGCTGCCATTTTTGAGGTTCAACTGCTTAAATGCCAGTCAAAGATCCATTTTGACAAACGTTCTGCTGTTTTTGAGGATCCACTGCAAAAACACCAGTCAAATATTCGGTTTGTGACAAACACTCTGCTATTTTTGAGGATCTACTGCAAAAATGCCCGTCAAAGATCCTGTCGGTGACAAACACTCTATTTTTGAGGATCTAATGGAAAAATGCCCGTCGAAGATCCTGTCTGTGACAAACGCTCTGCTATTTTTAAGGCTCGACCGAAAAAAACACCATTTCATTGATCCTATTTGTGACGAACTCGCTGCCATTTTTGAGGTTCAACTGCTTAAATGCCAGTCAAACTGCTGTTTTTGAGGATTGACTGCAAAAACACCAGTCAAATATCCTGTTTGTGACACTGCTATTTTTGAGGATCTACTACAAAAAATGCCCGTCGAAGATCCTGTTTGTGACAAACGCTCTGCTATATTTGAGGATCTACTACAAAAATGCCCGTCGAAGAGCCTGTCTGTGACAAACGCTCTGCCATTTTTGAGGTTCAACAACAAAAATTCCAGTCAAAAATCCTGTTTGTGACAAACGCTCTGCTATTTTCAAGGCTCTAAAAACAATAAAAATCTACTGTTTTTGAGAATCTACTGCAAATACGCTCAAAGAACAATTTTGTGACAAATTTCCGCCTGTTTTTGAGGATCTTCTGCAAAAAAAAAAAAAAAATCCACTTAAAGATCCTTTATACCCAGTGTCCTCTGCAGTGGACATTTGTATTTGGACTATTTCTTCAATCAGACTTATACAGTACATTTTAAACAAATATAGTCCTGGATATTCAAAATTCAAATGTCCGCTGTAGAGGACGCTAGTTCTCATGAGCATATAAAGGATATTTAAGTGATTTTTTTATTTTTGCATAAAATCCTCAAAAACAGCTCGAAATTGGTCACAAAATTGATCTTTGAGCGTGTTCTGCTGTTAGTCAAATGTCAGTCACTTGACTAAGTAAATGTCAGTTTTTACTCCTTATTTTTGATAAAACTACTAACGTGTGTCCTGAAAACCAGCGTCCCCTGCAGTGGACGTTGTTGTTTTGCACAACAGGGCTTTTTTTATTCCCGAACTCTGACAAAAGAAAAATAGCAAAAACAAAAGGATATTTTGTATATTTTTGGCTATTCACAGCGCTTCACTTTTTCCATAATTTGTTCCAAAAATGGAATAAACTCATTTTTGTCCTCAAAATTCTACACACAATATCCCATAATGACAAAATGAAAAATGGTTTTGTTGAATTTTTTGCAATTTTTTTAAAAGAAAAACAAAAAAACATGTACATAAGTATTCGCAAAGATGCTGGTTGGCTTTCTGGAAAGTTCTCCCCTATACAGAGGAATGCTGTAGCTCTGACAGAGTGACTTTCAAGTTCTTGGTCACCTCCCTGTTTAGACTAAGATGAATGCAGCAATGCTGCTCATCCAACCTGATGGAGCTGGAAAGGTTCTGCAAAGAGGACTGGGCCAAAACTGCCCAAAAATACCTTGTGGCATCGTATTCAAAATACTCAAGGCTGTAATTACTGCCAAAGGTGCATCAACAAAGTATTGAGCAATTGTTGTGAATATTTATGTACATGTGATTTGTTTCCCTTTTTAATTTTTAATAAAATTTGCTAAAATTATTATTAGTAAGATTAAATATCTCAAATAAGGGTGATATTTGCTTATTTTCTGTCTGATAAGATAATTCTTCTCACTAAGCAGATTTTATGTTAGAGTGTTTTACTTGTTTTAAGTGTTTTGGTCCTAAATGATCTCAGTAAGATATTACAGCTTGTTGCTGATATTTGATGACCTATATTGAGTAAAACATGCTTGAAACTAGAATATCAAGTGTTGCAAAGCTGTGTCATCAACACTCACAAGTATAAAACTACTTTTTTAAAGTAATAATTTCTTGTTTCAAGCATAAAATAAAAATCATGACTTTGACACAATTGTGTCTCATAATTAAACCGACAGTAAATATTTAAACATTTAACATTTCAAACAATTTTGAACAGAAATAGTTCATGCACATTCAGTTGATTCTTCAAAATTACAATAAAAAAGAAAATTTGGCCGGGGGCCGGGCTGTAAATATATATATATCAATCAATCAATGTCAATCAATGTTTATTTATATAGCCCTAAATCACAAGTGTCTCAAAGGGCTGCACAAGCCACAACGACATCCTCGGTACAGAGCCCACATAAGGGCAAGGAAAAACTCACCCCAGTGGGACGTCGATGTGAATGACTATGAGAAACCTTGGAGAGGACCGCATATGTGGGTAACCCCCCACCGAAAAATACGGTATATATATATATGTTCCTTGCGCACTAATTGACTGAAATAGCACGCACTTGGCGCGATGATGTCATGTTATTGATGGGAAAATGCATTTTTAGACAATATGATTTGCCTGAGCGTTGCCTTTTTGCCTTTCCATTAAGAAAAATAAACTAGTTTTTAGTATAAGTTTGCTGGTTTGAAGAAATGTAATGCCGAGCGCATATCATTATGTCAAGATAATGTCACTTGAATTTACTTAATTTAAGAATATTTTTCAACATATTGAGAAAAAAGGTCTCATATTTGTTTTTCTACCACGAAAAGTGCATGTATATGTGTATGTATATATATATATATATATATATATATATATATATATATATATATATATATATATATATATATATATATATATATATATATATGCCGTATTTTTCAGACTATAAGTCGCAGTTTTTTTCATAGTTTGGCCGGGCTCCAGTGCGACTTTTATATGTTTTTTTCCTTCTTTATTATGCATTTTTGGCAGGTGCGACTTATACTCCGGTGCGACTTATACACCGAAAAATACGGTATATATATATATATATATATATATATATATATGTATATATATATATATATATATATATATATATATATATATATATATATATATATATATATATGTTCCTTGCGCACTAATTGACTGAAGGAGCACGCACTTGGCGCGATGATGTCATGTTATTGATGGGAAAATGCATTTTTAGACAATATGATTTGCCTGAGCGTTGCCTTTTTGCCTTTCCATTAAGAAAAATAAACTAGTTTTTAGTATAAGTTTGCTGGTTTGAAGAAATGTAATGCCGAGCGCATATCATTATGTCAAGATAATGTCACTTGAATTTACTTAATTTAAGAATATTTTTCAACATATTGAGAAAAAAGGTCTCATATTTGTTTTTTCTACCAAGAAAAGTGCACTTGTTATAAATGAGGATATACTTATTTTAAGGTATTTTGGGGTTCATTAAGGTTAGCTAATTTTGCTTGTTTTGGAAAGTCTTGACAAGCCAAATTTTCTTGTTCTATTGGCAGATAATTTTGCTTTGTTCAAGTAAAATACCCCTCATTTTTGTATTTTTTTTTTCTTGTTTTTGAACACTGACTTCTTGCAGTGTGTGTGTGTAGAATTTTGAGGACAAAAATGACAAAATGCTGAAAAAGTGGATACTTTCTGGATGCACTTTATAATCAGATTTGCATGAAATAGCCAGACCAAAACACTGATCCTGGGACAGTTTTGGGGGTCAAAGAGTACAAATATGTGCATGCATTTTACACATTGGTGTTTGTCAGATTATTGTTATGACGGTGAATTTATGCGCAAGTTTAGGTCCCGGGGGAAAAAAGAATACGTTTCTAATTTGGGCCTCGAGCTTCCTGTTTACCTCAAAAACCATCACTGGGTAACAAAACATGTGATTGTGTGTCAAGAAGACGCCGTCCGAGGAACCGATTTTCTTTTTTGCCCTTTCAGACTGCTTGGCACTTGTCTTTCCGCTTATGGTTTTCCATTTCAAAGCTCCCGTGCGTCTCCATGTAAATACCAAAACACAGTAATCCAATCTGACCCCTGTTGCAAATTTTCCAGAAACTATCGGGGGGCGGGGGGGTCTTGACGTGAGCCACGCACTTATCCCACTTAACCCCCCGAGAGAGAGCGAAGCCACCCCGGCCTCTTAGCTCAGAAGATGACGAGGAGGAATGCGGGCGCTTTATACCGCTATCCTCTTAAAAGAGGATAGAGAGGATGGACAAAGAAGGGGGGGATTGTGACTTTAAGGAATAAGAAGTTGGACCAGACGCCAGAAAAACGTCACATGAGGGCACCAGGCTAAACCAAAACCATCCCCAGCCCTGACGCTCCACATGAGGCGTGTTTACACAGCACTAACTTGACGACAAATAACCTCAGGATTCTTCCTCTGCTCTTGATTTGCCATTGTTTGCTTTTTGAGCACGCAAAACTGGTTTGCAGAAAGTGTACGCAGGAAGCGGAGGGAAGGCGGTGGTGCTGGTGATGCTTATCTCCTGGTGGCACCTAAAGACTTTTGACACATGGTCCGCGTCTGAAGGCATTGGCCGTCCCCCGTCGCGACGCCTCTAGCCCGGCGGCTGTTTATGGGGCGGGGGGGGCAGACAAATCCCTGGCGTTACGCTCCGGAGGTGATGCATGCCACTGGACTGGTTTGTTCTGCAAGTCGCCGCTATTGTAGTGCAACAGGTGGTAATGAGCGGAGCCGTGGACGAGACGCCGTTAAGGAAGCAAAGGGCTGCAGGCCACACGACAACATGCAGCTTAATTATTCCATCACAATATATAATGATCAATACACTTGATTGGGAATAAAACTGCTCTAGAAGAATAATGACAAATGGGTAGTCTATAGTTTTTTTGTGTATATATTGCTTTATTTTTGAAATTATTATTATTATTAGAGATGTCCGATAATGGCTTTTTTGCCGATATCCGATATTCCCCAACTCTTAATTACCGATTCCGATATCAACAGTCGTGGAATTAACACATTATTATGCCTAATTTTGTTGTGATGCCCCAGCTGGATGCATTAAACAATGTAACAAGGTTTTCCAAAATGAATCAACTCAAGTTATGGGGGAAAAAAATGCCAACATGGCACTGCCATATTTATTATTGAAGTCACAAAGTGCATTTTTTTTTTTTTTTTAACATGCCTCAAAACAGCAGCTTGGAATTTGGGACATGCTCTCCCTGAGAGAGACTATGAGGAGGTTGAGGTGGGGTAGGGGGAAGCGTGGGGTGTATATTGTAGCGTCCCGGAAGAGTTAGTGCTGCAAGGGATTCTGGGTATTTGTTCGTCCTATCTTGTCGATTGTATTGAACCATATGTCCCGGCAAGAAATCTGCGTTCAAAGAACTCCGGCTTATTAGTGATTCCCAGAGCCCAAAAAAAGTCTGCGGGCTATAGAGCGTTTTCTATTCGGGCTCCAGTACTATGGAATGCCCTCCCGGTAACAATTAGAGATGCTACCTCAGTAGAAGCATTTAAGTCCCATCTTAAAACTCATTTGTATACTCTAGCCTTTAAATAGACCCCCCTTTTAGACCAGTTGATCTGCCGTTTCTTTTCTTTTCTCCTCTGCTCCCCTCTTCCTTGTGGAGGGGGGGGGGGCACAGGTCCGGTGGCCATGGATGAAGTGCTGGCTGTCCAGAGTCGGGACCCGGGGTGGACCGCTCGCCTGTGCATCGGCTGGGAACATCTCTGCGCTGTTGACCCGTCTCCGCTCGGGATGGTGTCCTGCTGGCCCCACTATGGACTGGACTCTTACTATTATGTTGGATCCACTATGGACTGGACTCTCACAATATTATGTCAGACCCACTCGACATCCATTGCATTCGGTCTCCCCTAGAGGGGGGGGGGGGGGGTTACCCACATATGCGGTCCTCTCCAAGGTTTCTCATAGTCATTCACATCGACGTCCCACTGGGGTGAGTTTTTCCTTGCCCTTATGTGGGCTTTGTACCGAGGATGTCGTTGTGGCTTGTGCAGCCCTTTGAGACACTTGTGATTTAGGGCTATATAAATAAACATTGATTGATTGATTGATGTTCTGTTGTGTTTATGTTGCGTTACGGTGCGGATGTTCTCCCGAAATGTGTTTGTCATTCTTGTTTGGTGTGGGTTCACAGTGTGGCGCATATTTGTAACAGTGTTAAAGTTGTTTATACGGCCACCCTCAGTGTGACTTGTATGGCTGTTGACCAAGTATGCCTTGCATTCACTTGTGTGTGTGAAAAGCCGTAGATATTATGTGATTGGGCAGTGCCTTTAAGGTTTATTGGCGCTCGGTACTTCTCCCTACGTCTGTGTACACAACGGCATATTAAAAAGTCTGAAATTTTACTTTTTGAAACCCATCCATCCATCCATCAATTTTCTACCGCTTATTCCCTTTGGGGTCGCGGGGGGCGCTGGAGCCTATCTCAGCTACAATCGGGCGGAAGGCGGGGTATACCCTGGACAAGTCGCCACAAACCGATACTGATAATTTCCGATATTACATTTTATTTTATTTATTTATTTATTTTTTTTGTCCTGTCCAGCTTCTCAGGCAAATCATATAGTTGATGTAGATGCCCATATCGGCTGTTCAGATTTACTTTACAAAAGAGAAGTGTAGGATACTTCTCTTGTTGCCTAATTTGTATTTGACTTTATTAAATGTATTTATATTATCATTTGGTGTCGCCGGGCCGGAATTTACATTTTAAAGCATTTATCGGCATCCCTAATTACTATGCAGCTTATTTATTCCATCACAATATACAGCATTGATTAATACACTTGATTGGGAATAAAACTGCTCTAGAAGAATAATGAGAAATGGGTAGTCTATAGTTGTTTTTTTTATATATATTCTTTAATTTTGTATTATTATTATTATTTATTTTATTGATTTATTTGTTAATAGTAGGGATGTCCGAAAATATCGGTCTGCCGTTTGTTTGTATAGGCATCACTATGTGACGTCACAGGAAAATGGACGGGTGTATATAACGATGGTTAAAATCAGGCACTTTGAAGCTTTTTTAGGGATATTGCGTGATGGGTAAAATTTTGAAAAAAACTTTGAAAAATAAAATAAGCCACTGGGAACTGATTTTTAATGGTTTTAACCCTTCTGAAATTGTGATAATGTTCCCCTTTAAAACAAAAAGACAAAGTAGCTTGTTGTCGTGTGAATATAGTATTAGGCCACCACTATCTTAACACACAGACTTATTGTTTACATCAGGGGTGCTCATTACGTCGATCGCGAGCTACCGGTCGATCTCGGAGGGTGTGTCAGTCGATCACCAGCCAGGCATTAAAAAATAGTCCAAAAATGAGCGATCATAAATCTTCACTATGACGTCACTTTCGTCACTTGATTGACATTCACGGCACCCGAGGGTCTTCTGAGATGACGCTGGCTGCTGCCAGCTCATTAAAATTACCGACTGGAAGGCGAGAAACACTTTATTTCAACAGACTCTGGCGCCGTACCTGTCGTCAAAACTCCAAAGACCGACTGCACAGTTGCACAGTTGCACTGCCAAAATAAGAGTCTCAGAAAGCTGGCGTGCACAAGCTAGCAAGCTACGGAGTTTGCCGACAATGTATTTCTTGTAAAGTGTATACAAAGGAGTACGGAAGCTGGACAAATAAGATGCCAAAAACCAACCACTGTCATGTGGTATTGGACAGAAAGGAGGACTTTTTTTCTCCTCCATTCGAAAATGCGGACCTTATCAGCACCACTGCATAATCAATGCAAGTCATCAGAATCAGGTAATACACCAACTTATATTCTTGTCTTCATGAAAGAAAGGAATCTATATGTGTTAAACATGCCTGTATTATCTTTAAACACCTTTAACTTATTAACAATATTAACTATATGTGTTAAACATGCTTGTATTATCTTTAAACACCTTTAAGTTGTTAACAATATTAACTATATGTATTAAACATGCTTGTATTATCATTAAACACCTTTAACTTGTTAACAATATTAACTATATGTATTAAACATTCTTGTATTATCATTAAACACCTTTAATTTTTTAACAATATTAACTATGTGTTAAACATGCTTGTATTATCATTAAACACCTTTAACTTGTTAACAATATTAACTATATGTATTAAACATGCTTGTATTATCATTAAACACCTTTAACTTGTTAACAATATTAACTATATGTATTAAACATTATTGTATTATCATTAAACACCTATAATTTTTTAACAATATTAACTATATGTGTTAAACATGCTTGCATTATCTTTAAACACCCTTTACTTGTTAACAATATTAACTATATGTATTAAACATACTTGTATTATCATTAAACACCTTTAATTTTTTAACAATTTTAACTATATGTGTTAAACATGCTTGCATTATCATTAAACACCTTTAACTTGTTAACAAAAACATATATTTCATAAATAAGTAAATGCAAATTATATATATGAATGAGGTAGATCCCCACGACTTGATCAATTGAAAAGTAGCTCGCCTGCAGAAAAAGTGTGAGCACCCCTGGTTTACATAATAAAATGAAGGACTATGTATAATACACAAGATCCAGAATATTTTGATTAAAGATGAAACACTCCTGAGAACTAGCGACATTTTTTTATTGGTCTATTTCTTTTGTCAGAGTTAGATTTAAATTATGCAAAACTCTAATGCCCACTACAGAGGACATTGGTTCTTAGGAATATATGCTCTTTGGAGTTTTGTTGAGGATCGGAATAAAGTAAAATGAGTAAGGACATTTATTTAAAACAATGGAACTAGAATCATACTTTTAGGCAAAGAGGGAGCAGCAAATAAAACAAGTGATGCTTTTTAAGTTTCCCTTCCAAGGCGGAGCTCCATGCTCCACTTAGTTACACATGGTTATTATCGCTAACACACAGGATCTGTATATAACCTTCCCTGAGATTTTGTTTTGTTTTCTGCTCAAAAGCATCAATGATTTTTTTTTTTCCTTTCCTTTTAGTGGCCTCTTGAGGTGGTAACTTACAAAGCGTGGGATCTCTCTGACACGCCACCATTTTCCTTGTCCGCCTCCAGGCCTGCTGCAGCCTGCTCATCAATAAACACATCCCCTAATTAACTGAAATTGTTTTTCATCAATAGCTATAACTGGCCGGCGCCGAGGATTGACGTGAGCGAGGGTTGACTTCAAAAATAAAAATAAATAAAAAATGGAGGTATCGACAGGTAAAGAGTTTATCAATCCTCCAGGCAATTGACTAAAACGTGTTGATTCTGGGAAGTGCATTGAACAATCCACAGCACCAACCGGGGCCTCGGTGGATCAATTCTTAAGGCCGCGCCCTTTCTGTTTGGGCCTTTGTGTTTACTAAGTCATTAGCACCGGGCCGTCATAGTGCGGCCACTTTTATTGACCCTCGCCATGTTTTCCAAAAACCAAGGAATTCAGCATAAATGATATATACAGTAATACATATGTAATTAATTTCACCTATTTGGGTTAAAAATATGTTTTGCAAACCAGTAATTATAGTCTGCAAATGGTGTGTTGTTGTTGAGTGTCGGTGCTGTCTACCGCTCGGCAGAGTAACCGTGTAATACTCTTCCATATCAGTAGGTGGCAGCAGGTAGCTAATTGCTTTGTAGATGTCAGAAACAGCGGGAGGCAGTGTGCAGGTAAAAAGGTGTCTAATGCTTAAACCAAAAATAAACAAAATGCCCTAAGAAAAGGCATTGAAGCTTAGGGAAGGCTATGCAGAAAACTGATGGCTACAAAGTAAACAAAAACAGAATGCTGGACGACAGCAAAGACTTACTGTGGAGCAAAGACGGCGTCCACAATGTACGTCCGAACATGACATGACAATCAACAATGTCATACTTGCCAACCCTCCCGGATTTTCCGGGAGACTCCCGAAATTCAGCGCCTCTCCCGAAAACCTCCCGGGACAAATGTTCTCCTGAAAATCTCCCGAAATTCATGCGGAGCTGGAGGCCACGCCCCCTCCAGCTCCATGCGGACCTGAGTGATGTGTCGACAGCCTGTTTTCACGTCCACTTTCCCACAATATAAACAGCGTGCCTGCCCAATCACGTTATAACTGTAGAATGATCGAGGGCAAGTGCTTGGTTTCTTATGTGGGTTTATTGTTAGGCAGTTTCATTAACGTCCCCCCAGCGCGGCAACAACACACAACAACAGCAGTCACGTTTTTGTCTGCCGTAAACAGCAATGGTGTGACACTCTTAAACAGGACAATACTGCCATATTCTGTACATGCATATGTGACAATAACATCTACGGCTTTTAGAGAGTGCAGTGCACAACTGCGCACACAACAAGGAGACGAAGCAGAATGCATCATCAGAGAGGGTGTTCAGCATGGTTAGAAAAATAGTGACAGAGAATAGAACAAGGATGGACAATTGAACCCTTAACTCAACAATGAGTAGATGAGTGTTATGTGTGTGTATATGTGTAAATAAATGAACGCTGAAATTCAAGTATTTATTTTATATATATATACATATATATATATATATATATATAGCTAGATTCACTGAAAGTCAAGTATTTCTTATATATATATCAAATACTTGACTTAGTGAATTCTAGCTGTAAATATACTCCTCCCCTCTTAACCACGCCCCCTGACCACGCCCCCCCACCTCCCGAAATCGGAGGTCTCAAGGTTGGCAAGTATGAACAATGTCCCCACAAAGAAGGATGAAAACAACTGAAATGGTCTTGATTGCTCAAACAAAGCAGATGCGGGGAATATCGCTCAAAGGAAGACATGAAACTGCTACAGGTACAAGCTACGAACTATGGGAGACCGGGCTTTCTGCTCCGCCGCTCCCAGTCTGTGGAATGCTCTCCCTGACCACCTGAGGGCACCACAGACTGTGGATGCTTTTAAGAAAGGCTTAAAAACCCTTCTTTAAAAAAAAGCCTTTTTATAGATATATGCATACTAGTTCTAGTTATTAGGCTGTTCTAGTTTTTATTTTATGTATTTATTTTTTTATTATCTTTTTATTATTATTGGGGTTTTTTTTTTCAATACACTGTAGCACTTTGAGGTTGTTTGCTCAATGTAAAGTGCTTTTTACAAATAAAATCTATTATTATTATTATTATTACAGGAAAATACCAAAAAAAGAGAAAAAGCCACCAAAATAGGAGCGCAAGACAAGAACTAAAACACTACACACAGGAAAACAGCAAAAAACTCCAAATAAGTCACGGCGTGATGTGACAGGTGGTGACAGTACACCTACTTTGAGACAAGAGCTATATTGATGTATGCTTGGTTATGGTTTAAAGTCATATCCAACAATTGCGACACCGACTTTTTATTGTCTACTGAGTTTCGTTTTTTAATGATTTCTGCTGGTGGTGCGCCTCCAGATTTTTTCACCGCAAAAAAATGTGCCTTCGCTCAAAAAAGGTTGAAAAACATTGCTCTAGGCCATACCCAAACTGATGAAGAGACGAAACGGGGACCAGCTATATCAGACATGGGCAGGTTAAGCTTTTCAATCTGGCCCGTCGGTCATTCCCAAATTATTTTTTTAAAATCTTTAAGATGGAAACTGTAGCTGCCATTATGATGTGCAGTGATGTTTTCTAATGACCGTAACTAAACAAAGTATTTCAATGGTTGGAATCTGCACTTTTGCATGATATACTAGTTACTATGGTCATCTAATTAGTTACTATGGTAATCTAAGTCACAGCAGCTCAGACGAGGCACCAAGCAGTGTGGGTGGGGAGCGTTTCCACAGAGTGTTTCCAGAGCGAGCCTGATAATGCGATTGTCAGGGACAGACGCGGAAGGAGATTTTTACAACAAAGTTCTAAAGCTCAGTGATGTATCAGATATATCGGATCGTAAGTGGGTTTATTTTTTACCCTTCGCGTTCATATTTTGCTGTTTGTGTTGCATTTTTGTTGTAAAATATCTCGATCGAGAGGGGGTGTGACGTTCATATGTTGTCAATATTCAGTGTTTTATCGTTCATAGTTAATATTGTAAATCCCATATTCTTTATTTTCATGTACATTCTGGGTGTCTCATTTAGTAAAGAAATTTAAAATTCCATTACGTTTTTTAAGGCGGTCTGTCATAACGTTTTTAGCATTCAATCAGACATTATTTTAAAATGTTGTATTAGTGTTCCTAAAAATAGATATACGGGCCCCAGACACATTTTTTGTTTTCTAAATTTGGCCCCCCGAGTCAAAATAATTGCCCACGCCTGAGCTATATATATTGTGTTTGTAATTAAATTTGTCATGATCCATGTTTTTGTTATTTTCTGTTAGTTTTGGACTCCCTCAGTTCCTGTTTTGTGTACCCTCGAGTTTGTTTTGGTTGTTTTGGTTGTTGTTTTTTTCTAAATTTGGCCCCCCGAGTCAAAATAATTGCCCAGGCTTGAGCTATATATATTGTGTTTGTAATTAAACTTGTCATGATCCATGTTTTTGTTATTTTCTGTTAGTTTTGGACTCCCTCGGTTCCTGTTTTGTGTACCCTCAAGTTTTGTGTATCCTCGAGTTTGTTTTGGTTGTTTTGGTTTTTTTTTTTCCTAAATTTGGCCCCCCGAGTCAAAATAATTGCCCATGCCTGAGCTATATATATTGTGTTTGTAATTAAACTTGTCATGATCCATGTTTTTGTTATTTTCTATTAGATTTGGACTCCCTCAGTTCCTGTTTTGTGTACCCTCGAGTTTGTTTTGGTTGCCATGGTTGCTTATTGTTTTCACCTGCCTCTGATTGGTGTTCGGGACGCTCACCTGTTCCACGAGAACTAATCAGAGGCATAATTAGTGTCTTTGCCGGTCAATCGGCCTGGCTTTTTTGTTTGCTTCATGCTACTATTACGTAAGTTTTCCTTGTTTTCTAGCCTGTGCTAAGTGTTAGCCTTAGCTTTGAGTGCAATCGGCACGTTTTTCCTCTGGCTTGTTTTCCGTTTTTGGTACTTGTTTGATTTCGACAATAAATCATGTTCCTACCTACACGTCCTGTCCGGAGTTGTCCGTCTGCATCCCGGGGGAACGAACCTTGCAGAAAGCTACGACCCCCGGCACGTAACAAAACTGGTCCCAAAGGTACCTCGTAGATGTTTGAATAATAAAGTATAGCGCCACTAGCTGGCAACCGGCACTCTAATCGCTAGCTGACAACTAACACGCTAATCGCAACTTCCGTTCCATACTGAATGGGCATTTGAAATGTTTTAAAAATTACGTTCGCTAAATTATCTGTTAACCTTAGATAATCGACAACCACATTTAAAAATATGTATCCATCGTGTATGATATGTATTTTGCATCTCAGCTATTTTACATAAGCTGGCTTTTCACGCTCATAACTGAAATACAGTATTCCATTTGGCCAAAATTATTTTTGTCATTCAAAGACTTTGAATGCGCATCCATTCCTATTTTCGTAATATTTTTTAGGATTCAAAGTCGGAAACTGTAGGAAGTTGTCATGTTTGGGCATGCATGTTGCAAATTATGCGCAGATGAATTGGGCATCTCAGTAACTACTGGTGCGTTAATCGCTAGCTGACAACCAGTGCATTAATCTCTAGCTGACAAGTAAAACGCTAATTGATAACTGACAATTGATGTGCCGCTAATCGCTAGCTGCCAACTGGTATGCCAATCGCTGGCAGATAACTAGTGTGCTAATCACTAGATGGCAACAGGTGCACCAATCGCAAGCTGACAACTGATAGTTAATCACTAGCTGACAACTGGAACGCCAATTGATAGTTGGAAGCTTGCACCAATAATTACTAGCTGACAACCAGTGTGTTAATCACTAGCTGACAGCTGGCGCACTATTCACTAGCTGACAACTACAACTTTAATTGATAGCTGGAAGCTTGCACCGCTAATCGCTGGCTGACAACCAGTGCATTAATCACTAGTTGAAAACTGAGGCACTAATTGCTGGCTGACAACTGGTGCGGCAGTTGTTAGCGGACAACTAGAGCACTAATTGCGATCTGGCAGCTTGCGCCACTAATCATTAGCTTGTCACTAAATTGTCACTGTAAGCGCTAGCTGACAACTGGTGCGTTAATCGCTGGCTGACAACGGGTTTGATAATCGCTAGCCAACAAACGGTTCGATAATCGCTAGCTCACAACTGGTTCGATAATGGCTAGCTGACAACTGGTTCGATAATGGATAGCTCACAACTGGTTCGATAATCGCTAGCTCACAACTGATTCGATAATCGCTAGCTCACAACTGGTGCGATAATCACCAGCTGACAACTGGTGCGATAATTGCTAGCTGACAACTGGTTCGATAATCGCTAGCTCACAACTGATTCGATAATCGCTAGCTCACAACTGGTTCCATAATGGCTAGCTCACAACTGGTTTGATAATCACTAGCTAACAACTGATTCGATAATCGCTAGCTGACAACTGGTGCGATAATTGCTAGCTGACAACTGGTTCGATAATCGCTAGCTCACAACTGGTTCAATAATCACGAGCCAACAAATGGTTCGATAATCGCTAGCTCACAGCTGGTTCGATAATCACTAGCTGACAACTGGTGCGATAATCACTAGCTCACAACTGATTCGATAATCGCTAGCTCACAACTGGTTCCATAATGGCTAGCTCACAACTGGTTCAATAATCGCTAGCTCACAACTGATTCGATAATCGCTAGCTGACAACTGGTGCGATAATCACCAGCTGACAACTGGTGCGATAATTGCTAGCTGACAACTGGTTCGATAATCGCTAGCTCACAACTGGTTCAATAATCACTAGCCAACAAATGGTTCGATAATCGCTAGCTCACAGCTGGTTCGATAATCACTAGCTGACAACTGGTGCGATAATCACTAGCTGACAACTGGTTCGATAATTGCTAGCTAACAACTGGTTCAATAATCGCTAGCTGGCAACTGGTGCGATAATCACCAGCTGACAACTGGTTCGATAATTGTTTGCTCACAACTGGTTCGATAATCACTAGCTGACAACTGGTTCGATAATTGCTAGCTCACAACTGTTTCGATAATCGCTAGCTGACAACTGGTTCGATAATGGCTAGCTCACAACTGATTCGATAATCGCTAGCGGACAACTGGTGCGATAATCACCAGCTGACAACTGGTGCGATAATCGCTAGCTGACAACTGGTTCGACAACCGGTAGCTCACAACTGGTTCGATAATCACTAGCCAACAAATGGTTCGATAACCGGTAGCTCACAACTGGTTCGATAATCACTAGCCAACAAATGGTTCGATAATCGCAAGCTCACAGCTGGTTCGATAATCACTAGCTGACAACTGGTGCGATAATCACTAGCTGACAACTGGTTTGATGATTGCTAGCTCACAACTGGTTCAATAATCGCTAGCTGACAACTGGTTCGATAATGGCTAGCTGACAACTGGTTCGATAATCGCTAGCTCACAACTG
Source organism: Nerophis lumbriciformis (assembly GCF_033978685.3). Classification (NCBI taxonomy): domain Eukaryota; kingdom Metazoa; phylum Chordata; class Actinopteri; order Syngnathiformes; family Syngnathidae; genus Nerophis; species Nerophis lumbriciformis. Next base: position 12,291,711 of record NC_084579.2, on the reverse strand, counting down.
GTGCGATACTCACTAGCTGACAACTGGTGCGATAATTGTTAGCTGACAACTGGTTCGATAATCGCTAGCTCACAACTGGTTTGATAATCGCTAGCTGACAACTGGTGCGATAATGGCTAGCTGACAACTGGTTCGATATTAATCGCTAGCTCACAACTGGTGCGATAATCGCTAGCTGACAACTGGTTCGATAATGGCTAGCTCACAACTGGTGCGATAATCACTAGCTGACAACTGGTTCGATAATTGCTAGCTCACAACTGGTTCGATAATCGCTAGCTGACAACTGGTTTGATAATGGCTAGCTGACAACTGGTTCGATAATGGCTAGCTGACAACTGGTTCGATAATTGCTTGCTCACAACTGGTTCGATAATCACTAGTTGACAACTGGTGCGATAATTGCTAGCTGACAACTGGTTTGATAATCACTAGCTGACAACTGGTTCGATAATCGCTAGCTCACAACTGGTGCGATAATCACTAGCTGACAACTGGTGCGATAATGGCTAGCTGACAACTGGTTCGATAATCGCTAGCTCACAACTGGTTTGATAATCGCTAGCTGACAACTGGTTCGATAATCGCTCGCTGTCAACTCGAGCATTAACTGCTAGCTGGCAGGTTGCACCGCTGATCCCTAGCTGGCAAGAGGCACGGTAATAGGTCGCAGGCACCTAGTGAGCTAATCGCTGTCTATTTTAGATGCTATCAATCAATCAATCAATCAAAGTTGACTTATATAGCCCTTAATTACAAGTGTCTCAAAGGGCTGCACAAGCCACGACGACATCCTCGGCTCAGATCCCACATCAGAGCAAGAAAAAACTCAACCCAATGGGGACAAGGAGAAACCTTGGAGGGGACCACAGATGTGGGGATACCCCCACTTGGGTGACCGGTGCAATGGATGCCGAGTTGATAGTGGATAGGAGTCCAGTTCATAGTGGGGCCAGCAGTAGACAGGTCAGGGCGCAGAGATAAGGAGTGGTCCACCCAGGATCTGGACTTCATGTGAAAGTCCAGTCAATTGGCAGACCAGCAGGGGATCATGAACACAATAATATAAATCTTTGTTCATGTTTTTATTTAACACCTGAGTGGCACAGGGAGTGTCGGGCGTCCATGTCACTACTGTTTCTAAGCAGTGTGTTGGCTCAATGTGTATTTAAAGACCTTTAAATTGTGTGGGAAATGTAAAAAAATATACAGGACAGGCCAAAAGTTTGGACACACCTTCTCATTTCAATGTGTTTTCTTTATTAGACTATTTACATTGTAGATTGTCACTGAAGGCATCAAAACTATGACACCTGTGAAGTGAAAACCATTTCAGGTGACTACCTCCTGAAGCTCATCGAGAGAATGCCAAGAGTGTGCGAAATAGTAATCAGAGTAAAGGGTGGCTATTTTGAAGAAACTAGAAAATAAAACATGTTTTCAGTTATTTCACCTTTTTTTTTTGGTAAGTACATAACTCCACATGTGTTCATTCATAGTTTTGATGCCTTCAGCGACAATCTACAATGTAAATAGACATGAAAATAAAGAAAATGCATTGAAATGAGAAGGTGTGTCCAAACTTTTGGCCTGTACTGTGTATTTTCAAAAATGTCAACCAACATTTTTAATAATTTGGCCACACCTAGTGTGTGTGTGACAATCATTGGTACTTTAACTTGAACTTAATTACCAAACCCCGTCCCAACCACCTCCACATCCCACCACCCGGATTGTAAATAATGTAAATAATTAAATGTATCAGTGACGTGCAGTCACTAGAGGCAGGTGAGGCAGAGCCTCACCTGCCATCATGGAAAAAAAAAAAAAAGTAAAAAGAAAAAAAATTCATTAAATTGTTATATGTAAAAAAAATAAAAAAATAAAAAATTGTTATATGTATCCAGTGATTATACTATAAAGTTATTTTCCATTTAACTTCACCAGTTTTAGATTATTTTTATTCAAAATCGCTGACTTTTCACATTTGCCGTTCAAATACTGAGAAGAGACGGTGCGGTGATCAGCAGCCAGTTGAGGCACGTCACTCAGTGCCTCAACATGGATTCCGGACTCGGCTAACTGCTGGCCTGCTGCGCAGTGAGACTGTATTGCTATATGAATTATATTATACATTTCCATAGTTTAGTTAGCTGAGGTATATAATGTACAGTGTATTTTGTATTTTGTCAACAACTGTATGTGTGTAACGTATTTCTTGTGCTGAGCGATCATAAAACGGGTGCAAAAGACGCACTGGCTGAGGCTCCAGTAATCCCGCCTCCTGCACCCCCGCCGTAGAATTGTTATATCAACTAAAGCCCACACTTAAACTTTCCACGTGCAAGATTGAATCTATTTAAAAAAATTATTTCATAAGAAGCCAAAAAGTGCAAAAACAATAATGTTTGTGTTGGAGGAGTTGTGAATGACTGCAGGGCCACAACATTAGGTACACCTGCAGACTGCAGGTGTACCTAATTCACAACTCCTCCAACACGAACATTATTGTTTTTGCACTTTTTGGCTTCTTATTAAATAACTTTTGTAACCTATTTTCATGGGCTTTCCTCTTTGTGATGTTAAGTTCCTGTTATGCGCTGTTATACAGTATATGCCTTGAGCTCTTATTTTGAAGGCGCTAAGAGCGGAAGTGATGACACGGAGTGGAGCGGAAGTTTTTGAAAGAAGGTAAATAAAGTGGTCCTCGTGTAAACTGGAGCCTCCGTGTTTGTTATTTTGTAGTTTCATACAGTATAGGCGACATTTATAAACCCTCGATTACACTTTTTTAAATAGATTCAATCTTGCACGTGGAAAGTTTAAGTGAGGGCTTTAGTTGCGGCGCATGGACTTAATTTATAAGTAAAGGTAAGACCATAATAACGTTTTTTTTTAATTAAATGTGCTTTTTTGTGTGCTACAGTTTGTATGTGTAAAGTTAAAGTTAAGTTAAAGTACCAATGATTGTCACACACACACTAGGTGTAATGAAATTTGTCGTCTGTATTTGACCCATCCCCTTGTTCACCCCCTGGGAGGTGAGGGGAGCAGTGGGCAGCAGCGGCGCCGCGCTCGGGAATCATTTTTGGTGATTTAACCCCCAATTCCAACCCTTGATGCTGAGTGCCAAGCAGGAAAGAATGCTGGTATGAGCTTTTAAACATAACCCGTTAACTGCTGCCAATCAAATGGTGAATAAGATACTCTTTAGGGTTCATATGTTTGTAAATCTGACTGTGATGAAGTCAGTGCCTCACCAGTCATGAACCTCACCGCACGTCACTGAAATGTATATACTCTGGTGATTAACTTGTGTGATGACTGTATTATGCTGATAGTATACATTTGTACCATGAATTGATTAACGTGGACCCCGACTTAAACAAGTTGAAAAACTTATTCGGGTGTTGCCATTTAGTGGTGAATTGTACGGAATATGTACTGTACTGTGCAATCTACTAATAAAAGTTTCAATCCTGAAGTACCTCTGCAAACCCTCTGGGTCACAAACTCCCTTCTGAAGACCTCTGCTCTAAGACGGTCCCGTCTTCTTCAAAAGAGCGAGCGTCCTCCGCAGTGGACATTTGTGTTTAACAAAAATGCGCAACTCTTGTGAAAAAAAAAAAAAAAAAGACCCAAAATAAATGTCCACTGCACTGGACGCCGGTTCTCAGGAGGTTACATTGACCTACATCGGGATTGGGTTTTAGCATCTTTAGCTTCTCAAATTAACGTCCTTCAGTTTTATACGCGACCCTTGGTAGAAAAAACTTGGATACTCCGGCATGAACCCGTCAACCTGACATGTCCCCCTTTTTTAGTGGGGTTGTGTCCAACCAGGAAGTTTGGAGTCAATTACTGTAGTTGGATAACCTAAAGGGGGTCTCTCACTCTCTCTTTCTCTTTCTCTCTCTCTCCCTCTCTCTCTCTCAGACCGTAGAGCGGTGCCGCTCAGTCTGTCCTTGCTTATCATTAACAATCTGCAAATAAACAGGACAGCATACATTACATCACTTGCAGCTCCATGATCAATTCCAGGAATGCCTTTGAAGCTTTGCTTAATGAACCTACACAGTATGGCTGTTGTGTGCACTAGGACTAGGTGACCCCCAATGACGCATTGGGAAACCACACAGAGAATAGCAAACGTCCACAAGTTTGGATGATCGAAATTAAGGCTTTTTTGCCACGCCGACCACATATTGAAATATCAGAGCAATTTTGGTCATCTGAATGCTCTAAAAATGCTAATATGCTAATAAACGGGACATTAAATAGTCTTCATATTATGTGTGCAATAGCAACATTTTTGCCCTATTCTAGTACTGGTTAGATCAGGGGTCCCCAAACTACGGCCCGCGGGCCGGATACGGTAAGTCCCAAGTTTAAAATATATATATATATATATATATATATATATATATATATATATATATATATATATATATATATATATATATATATATATATATGTTTGTTTGTTTTTGAAATCAGTCCTTTACTAATAAATTTTCTACAACTTGGGGGTCTCCTAGCCACTCAGGCAAATCATATTGTCTAAAAACATCATTGCCGCAAGTGCGCGCTTTTACAGTCAATTAGTGCGCGAGGACGATATATATATATATAAATATACATATATATATATAAATATACATATATATGTATATATATGTATATATATATGTATATATATATATATATATATTATATATATATAATATATATATACATACATACATACATATATACATACATATATACATACATACATACATACATATATATATATATACACATATAGATACATACATATATGCATATATATATACATACATATATACATGCATACATATATATACATATGTATACATACATATACCGGTATACATGCATACATACGTACATATATATATATACATACATATATACATGCATACATATACATATATATATACAGTATATATATATATATACTGTATATATACAGTATATATATATATATATATATATATATATATATATATATATATATATATATATATATATATATATATATATATATATAGTCAAGGTTACTGTAGTTTATCCGTTATACAGTGCTCAATACCGGGATAAAGCGGAATATACGTTAGGTCAGGAAAAAACACAGAGGCTATTTCATCCCTACAAGCCTGTTTCGCAGGTTTCCCTGCTCTTCAGGGGATTTTATATAAAAATCTTTATATAAAAATATATAAAATATATTTTATATAAAATAAAATATATAAAATAAAATATATTTCATCCCTACAAGCCTGTTTTCACAGGGAAACCTGCGAAACATATATATATATATATATATATATATATATATATATATATATACAACATTTTTTTTTTTTTTTTTTTATATATATATATGTATGTGTGGGGAAAAAAATCACAAGGTCTTTTCCCCACACATACATATATTGCGCTCTACTACGGTATCGAGCACTATTTTTTGGATAACCTTATTAAGACATATATATATATATATATATATATATATATATATATATATATAGCCCGGCCCCCGGCCAAATTTTTTTTAACCCAATGCGGCCCCTGATTCGAAAAGTTTGGGGACCCCTGGGTTAGATCATTTCTTAGCGTATCTGATCAGTGCTATAGTTTTGCTGCAAGTAGTTTTTGGTCGTTACAGTCCACTTGCATCGGTGCCAAGTGGACTGTCCAAGGAATATCCGATATGGACATATCGAGAAGTTGTACTGCATCCTCCTGTGTTTTGCGTAACTTTTCATTTTTACTTATCTTAAAGTCGTCACTCTGAAAAGACAAATGAAGAAAAAGGAAATGTCCGCTGCAGACGACGATAGAGGATTTTTGATTGTTACAAACACGAGCAAGCTCCTGTTTTATAGAGGATCTTTGACTAACGTTTTTGCAGCAGGTTCTTAAAAAGAGCAGAGCACTCTTGTCATATAGAAGATCTTTGACTTTTTTTTATAGTAGGTCCTTAAAAAAAATTGAGGATTTGGATCTTAACAACAGAAAAGCACAATAAAGTAGAGTGATGTTGTTGTATAGAGGATCTTTGGCTGGTATGTTCTCAGTAGATTGTGACAAATAAGAGTTTGCTCCTGTCCTATAGAGGATCTTTGACTGGCATTTTTGCAGGAGCTCCCTAAAAGAGGATTTTTGTCTAGCATATTTGAGGTGTGGACCTTGAAAACAGAAAAGCACTATAAAGTACAGTGATCTTGTTGTATAGAGGATGTCTGACTAGTATTTTCTCAATAGATTGTGACAAATAAGAGTTTGCTCCTGTCATTTAGAGGATTTTTGACAAGTGTTTTTGCCTCAATTACTTAAAAACAGCAACGAGCTCCTGTCCTATGGAGAATCTTTGACTGGCATTTTTGCAGGAGATGCCTAAAAGCGGATCTTTGTCTAGCATGTTTGAGGTCGGAACTTGAAAAGAGACAAGCCCTATAAAGTAGAGTGATCTTGTTGTATAGAGGATCTTTGACTATAGGCTTTTGCAGTAGGTACATAAAAACAACCTAACAGTTGATCTCAACCTAATTTTGAGTATGGATCGCCAAATGGTCATAGAATGTTTGCTTCAATTCAGACATTAAGAACAATCTAAAGCAGGGGTGTCCAAACTACAGTCCATGCAGACAATTTGGCTCGCGAGACATCATGAGTTTAATAAGGATTACATTCATTTGAATACCCAACTAGACAACAACATGAGTCAATCAGGTCTAAGACCTTTAGTTATGCTCTGGCTGGAAGTCAGCGCAGTATTTACATACATGACAACAACCTTCCCTAGTCATGGTGCAAAAATTACAAATAACACAAAATGTCAACAGACATGGTCACACATAACAACCTGCTCACTGAACATTGTGGGCATTAATAAAAACATCCATGCACCATAAAAAATTTAAAACTACATATTTTTGTACTTAAATCCATTACAAAACACTGTGGGAAAATGCAAAACACTCTCCGCACTTATCCATGTTTGCCGCATTTTAGCTGCTTGATATTTCCGTTTGATTACAAAACTTTATGGAGATTGTCACGGAAGTAGATGAGGTGGCGACTTGTCCAGGGTGTACACCACCTTCCGCCCGAATGCAGCTGAGATAGGCTCCAGCGACCCCCGCGACCCCGAACGGGACAAGTGGTAGAAAATGGATGGATGGATGGGGTCACGGAAGTAAACAAGGTAGAAGTCGAACTTTCACATACTCTTAATATCCAAATACATATATAAATGTAGTTCCATTATATTAATATAATATGTACACATTTGTATAGGCTTAATATATACATGGATGGATGGATATATATATATATATATATATATATATATATATATATATATATATATATGTATATGTAAATATATATATATATATATATATATATATACTGTACATATATATATATATATATATATATATATATATATATACACATACATACATGCATATATATATACACATACATACATACATACATATACATATTGTATATACATACATAAATGCATACATATACATATGTACACATACATATACACATACATATATATATATATACATATATATATGTATATATATATATATATATAAATACATACACATATATACACATACATATATATATACATATATGTATATATGTATATATATATATATATATATATATATATATACATATATGTATATATATATATATATATATATATATATATATATAAAAATACATACATATAAATACATACATATATATAAATACATACATATATAAATACACATATATATATAAATACACATATATATATATATATATATATATATATATATATATATATATATATATATATATATATATATATATATATATATATTAAGTTACTTTACATGCAGTCGACTTTCAGCCCCTCGACCAAATAGTTTTTAGCCAAAAACTCGAAAAGTTTGAACACCCCTGACCGAAACATTACCAATCACATAAAAAAAAACACAAATAGATCACTTCACCCCTGATACATCCTCTTGAAACTAGCGTCAACTAAAGTGAACATTTGTTTTGTCAGGGGAATATATTGCCCTGTTCTTCAAAAGACAAATGTCCACTGCAGAGGACGCCGGTTCGCGGGAGCATATATCATTAATAATAATATATTGGTAATGCATTTGATTTCTTTTAGACTATGCCACGGGTCAATACAAAACACTTTGGACACACCTGATCTAAAAAAAAAATAGAAATGTCCTAAAATAGGGCTAGCTCTGACAAAGTTATCGCCATCAATCTGACCTTTTTTACGGCCTCTGCAGGTCCCTGCGAGCTAACCCAGTAAAAGTTTAAACAGCGCGTTGACCGCCCTTTACTTGCTTAGGAAAGCTTAGCACTTTGCTTCCTATTTAAGGACACCTCATTGAGATGTGCGCTAATAAACAGTGTTTGGAAAAAGCAAAAGACAATATTAAAAGGGGTATATAGGACGTTTCTATACCCCTTTTCAGATGTTTTTTAAGCAAATGCAGAAAATCAATAACACAGAATGTCAGGGTGCATGAACTATACAATGGGGTGCCCCCACTTTTTACACCGAGGGCCATACACAAATAACTTTGTAAAACACGCAAAAACCTCATTAACGTTGAATTGTGCAAAAAGAGTTAAATAAAGCAACAAAAAAAACCACAATAAATGGTGTTCCAAATATTACATTACTGGCCAGTACATAAAAATGAGCTGCCCCCCACCTGTATATATGTCCATCCATCCATCCATTTTCTACCGCTTGTCCCTTTTGGGGTCGTTGTGGGGTGCTGGAGCCTATCTCAGCTGCATTCGGGCGGAAGGCGGGGTACACCCTGGACAAGTCGCCACCTCATTGCAGGGCCAACACAGATAGACGGACAACATTCACCCTCACATCCACACACTATAGGGCCAATCAACCTATCCCCATGGGTGCATGTTTTTGGCGGTGGGAGGAAGCTGGATTACCCGGAGGGAACCCACTCAGTCACGGGGAGAACATGCAAACTCCACACAGAAAAATCCCGAGCCCGGGATTAAACTCTGCAGGACTACCCAGGACCTTCGTATTGTGAGGCACATGCACTAACCCCTGGTCCACCGTGCTGCATACTGTGTGTGTGTGTGTGTGCGTGAGTGTGTGTGTGTGTGTGTGTGTGTGTGTGTGTGTGTGTGTGTGTGTGTGTGTGTGTGTGTGTGTGTGTGTGTGTGTGTGTGTGTGTGTGTGTGTGTGTGTGTATGTATATATATATATATATATATATATATATATATATATATATATATATATATATATATATATATATATATACACACACACAGACACACACAAAGAGGCACATATACATTTTTAATAGGAAGCAAACCGTCCATGAAGTTTGCACTTAATAATTATAATAAAAATGCCAATTTGTATTACTTTATCACGAGGATTTGTGCAAAACTCTACTATATTATGGGGAAGGAAAAAAAGCTCAGCCCTTTGGCTGAGAATCCTGCCATGTTTGTCCGAGGTGACCGAGTGGTCACAGCTCTTGGAGTTTACTTGTGAATTTAGAGTAAATAGCGTTTTAAAGAGGTGCTGATGGTGTTTGCAAATTGCATTTTTTTATTCTCGCATCTTTAAAAAGGTGATCTATTCACATATTGCCGTGGATTAACCTTTTGATAAATAATTGTGACTGTGGCGGGGCGCCTGCAGAAAGCAGGGCAACGCGCGCTTATAATAACAATAATAATAACAAAGAGCAACATTTGCATGCAGAGACATTTCTTTTTTTTTCTAAAGTGATAAATAGACTTGTGAGCTGCCATGAATGCTTGAAATTGAATTGTCGGTCTGGTGCAGTAGTGCCGGGAAGTGTTTCTATATATGCCCGCACAATTGATTGGTTATGATTCATAATATCTGTTGCTGTTTTGATGCCAGATATGATAGCGCGCACACGCACAAAACACCCAACTGGAGCAGGGATGTGCCTTCAAAATATAGAAATGACACTTCCGCAGATCAGATCAGACGAATAGAATTGGTAAAAAAAAATGAAAAAATAAAAAATGAAGGATTAATGTTATAGCTTGTCTTATAGCGCCTCCAACTCCTGTTTGTTCTGCAACGGGAAATTGTGTGTGTTTGCACGGAAATATCGTTAAATTGTGCGCAAAAAAATATATAAAATGAATAAAAAGCAGACGTATACTGTGAGGAGAAAGGTTGTGAATAAACAAGTTTTGCCTCGGAGACCCAGCCGGGCGCGCGAGAACATCCTCGCCGGGGAAGAGCGTCGCTTCCCCCGGCTTGGCTCACCGCCTCGCCCCGCTCCGCCTCTCGGAGCTCCACACGCTGACATATTCACGCCGCCGCTGATTGACTGACTGGGACTGAAGCTTACTTTCACATGCAATGCCTTTTTTTTTCTTTTTTTCCAAACACCTTTTTTATAAGTCCCAAGTCTGATCCACGCACCCCCCCACGCCCTCCTCCTCCTCCTCCTCCTCCCCCTCCTCCTCCTTCTGCACCCGGACCTGTTAAAACCCCGCCCCCGCCGAGCCTCACAATTGGTCCGAAAGCGTCAAAGAGCCAATCAAAGGGAGTCGGCTGCAACACATCCATCCTGCGTGGAGCCCTGTGGGCCACAGAAGGCGCTAGGAAAATCACGGAGCTGGGACCTTACCACACTTCTGTCTCTCTCTCTCTTTCTCCCAGACTTCTTTCTCCGCGCGCGTCCTTCCCAGAAATGCGCGTAAAGGCGAGAGGGCGCCTGGAGTGTGCGTAAAAAAAAGAAAGAAAGAAAAAAAAAAAAAAACGACACGGAAGGGTTAGGATTACAGGAGGGGAATATTTCAACACGACAAGACGCCGATTGAGGACGTTGTTTTTTTTTTTTTGGTTGATTTTTTTTTGTTGTCATTTTGTGCCCGGGAATGGCGACGCTCTGACCGGGGAAGAATAATGCACGGCGACGCGCCCGAGTTGGTTTGATTCCACTCACCGCGCGTCCGTGTCGAACAAAAAGTCCACGGCGGCGAACATCCTCATCTTCATCATCCCTGCGAGTTTGAAGGACTTCTTCAACATTTTACCCCCCCTCCTCCCTCCTTCTTTTTTTATTCCAAACTCTCCTTTAAGTGCGCACTTGGTTGCGAAGCACTTGGATGAACTTCCTGATGAGAGATCCAGTCATCCAGGGCTCGAGTATGGCGTATCATCCGTTTATACCTCACCGGGGTCCGGACTTTGCCATGAGCGCCATGCTGGGCCACCAGCCTCCCTTCTTCCCCGCGCTGGCGCTGCCTCCCAGCGGCTCGCTCTCGCTGGGCAAGCCGATCATGGAGCAGCTGATGGGGGGAGCGGCGGACGCCGGGCTGCACTTCTCCTCGCTGGGCCACCAGGCAGCCGCAGCCGCCGCCGCCGCCGCCGCCGCGCACCTCCGGCCTCTGAAGAGCCTGGAGCCCGAGGAGGAGGTGGAGGACGACCCCAAAGTCCACTTGGAAGCCAAGGAGCTGTGGGAGCTCTTCCACAAGCGGGGCACCGAAATGGTGATCACCAAATCTGGAAGGTAATTTTTTTTTTTTTTTTTATTCAAAAAAATCTCCTTTTAATCCTCTCATCTGCACTTTCCATTTCCACATTTAAAAAAAAAAAAAAAAGCATTAAAATTAAAAATAAAAAAAATGTCTCCCTTATAGGCGGATGTTCCCCCCTTTCAAGGTGAGGTGCACCGGCCTGGACAAGAAGGCCAAGTACATCCTCCTGATGGACATCGTGGCGGCGGACGACTGCAGGTACAAGTTCCACAACTCCCGCTGGATGGTGGCGGGCAAGGCCGACCCGGAGATGCCCAAGAGGATGTACATCCACCCGGACAGCCCCGCCACCGGCGAGCAGTGGATGTCCAAAGTGGTCAACTTCCACAAGCTCAAGCTGACCAACAACATCTCCGACAAGCATGGATTTGTAAGTTCTACTAATGTATGTCATTTTTTTACTATTTCCTACTTTTTCACCTTGACAATTCTTGACATGTATTTTTCCCATGTTTATAACAGGACTGTGTTAGAATTTTAACAACAACAATATTAAGTACACCTCCATTCAAATCCCCCCCCCAAAAAAAAAAATTAAGCTGAACGTGAAGCCCACTCAACAGACATAATATTAGGTACACCTGTGGCACCCAATACTATAATAATTCCTTTTAAATATCAATGGGGCATCACACTGAAATGTTGCTAATGTTTTGCTAAATTAAAATATGTGATGCATTTTTAATGTGCAGTGCATCATACTGTGCGCTGGTTGGGGGGAAAACATTGCATTCTCATATATTATATACTGTATATTTGATGCGTGTGTGGTGCAAAATGTGACATTTTTAATTAATAATGTCGTTTTAAAAAAAAGTGTGCACTGCATCATAATGAGGGGTGTTTGTAATATGTTGGTTGCTATAAGGGGATGAAAACATTGTATTTTCATTTTAAAAGTATGCATGTACACATATTAGATAGATATAAGGTGCTAAATGTGGTTGTTAAATTAAAAGAAATATGTCGTTTTAAAAAGTGTGCACTGCATCATAATGAGGGGTGTTTCTAATATGTTGGTTGCTATAAGGGGATAAAAACATTGTATTTGCATTTAAAAAAGTATGCATATACACATATTTGATAGATATAAGGTGCTAAATGTGATTTTTAAATTAAAAGAAATATGTCGTTTTAAAAAGTGTGCACTGCATCATAATGAGGGGTGTTTCTAATATGTTGGTTGCTATAAGGGGAGCAAAACGTATTTCCATTTAAAAACTAATGCATATATACCTATTTGATATATATATATAGTGCTAAAAGTGATGTTTAAATTAAAAAAAAGATATTTCGTTTTAAAAAGTGTGCATTGCATCATAATGAGGGGTGTTTCTAATATGTTGGTTGCTATTAGGGGAGGAAAACATTGTATTTTCATTTAAAAAAGGATGCATATATACCCATTTGATAGATATATGGTGCTAAATGTGATATTTAATTTAAAAAATGTCGTTTTAATGAGTGTGCACTGCATCATAAAAGGGGGGGGTGTTTCTAATATTTTGGTCGCTATAAGGGGAGCAAAACATTGTATTTTCATTTTAAAAAATATGCATATATTCCTATTTCATAGATATGTGGTGCTAAATGTGATATTTAAATAAAATAAATGTGTCGTTTTAATGAGTGTGCACTGCATCCTAATGAGGGGTGTTTCTAATATTTTGGTCGCTATAAGGGGAGCAAAACATTGTATTTTCATTTAAAAAAATATGCATATATTCCTATTTCATAGATATATGGTGCTAAATGTGATATTTAAATACAATAAATGTGTCGTTTTAATGAGTGTGCACTGCATCATAATGAGGGGTGTTTCTAATATTTTGGTTGCTATAAGGGGAGCAAAACATTGTATTTTCATTTTAAAAATGATGCATATATTCCTATTTCATTGATATGGTGCTCAATGTGATATTTAATTTTTTTAAAAAAGTGTCGTTTTAAAAAGTTTGCACTGCATCCTAATGGGGGCTGTTTCTAATATTTTGGTTGCTATAAGGGGAGCAAAACATTGTATTTTCATTTTAAAAATGATGCATATATTCCTATTTCATAGATATATGGTGCTAAATGTGATATTTAATTTTTTTTTTAAATATGTCGTTTTAAAAAGTTTGCACTGCATCCTAATGGGGACTGTTTCTAATATTGTGGTTGCTATAAGGGGAGCAAAGCATTGTATTTTCATTTTAAAAAATGATGCATATATTCCTATTTCATAGATATATGGTGCTAAATGTGATATTTAATTTAAAAATATATATGTCGTTTTAAAAAGTTTGCACTGCATCCTAATGGGGGCTGTTTCTAATATTTTGGTTGCTATAAGGGGAGCAAAACATTGTATTTTCATTTAAAAATGATGCATATATTCCTATTTCATAGATACATGGTGCTAAATGTGACATTTAAAAAAAAATACAAATGTGTTCTTCAAAAAGTGGCAGCTCGTGCATCGTACTAAAGTGTTTCTAAAGTTTTTGTTGCTTCGGCTAATCCTTACATTTTCATTGAAATATACATAATACATATATGGTGCAAAAAGTAAGAGTTTAATTGAATTTGGTAGTTTTAAAAAGGGTGCAGTACATCATACTGAGAGCTGTTTCTAATATTTTGGTTGCTATAAGAGGGCAAACCATTACATTTAATTACATATATATATATATATATATATATATATATATATATATATATATATATATATATATATATATATATATATATATATATTGCATATGATGTATATATTCATACAGTGCACAAAGTGACATTTAAATTACAAATATGTCGTTTTAAAAATGTGCAGTTTGTTTTTGTAATATTTTGCCTGATGAAATTTAAGTGTTCTAACATGTTTTCTAAAAGAAGCTAAAAAAAACGTATCTTTAGTTTTAAAAAACGTGTGCTATTGGTGCATGTATCATTACTATTTGTTAAATGTCGATGGCATCATCCTGCAGGTGTTTCTAATATTATGGCAGCCGGATTTATCTGCATGAGGGTGGCAAAATGGGACATTAGTTTGTTTTGTAATATTTTGCCTGATGCAATATGACATTTTAATGGGAAACAAAAAGTGCAGTTTAAAAAAATGCGCAACGTTGATTTAGCTGCAAAGAACAATGACAATGCAATCAGTGATGACGTCATCATGTGTATGTATTAACAGATGCGCTTTTATTGCCCAACAGGATGTGATTGAAATGATATCAACAGGGTTTTTTTACAGCGTTCTTGTTTTTTTATTTTTTATTTTTTTACCATGTGTCCTCCAGACCATATTGAACTCCATGCACAAATATCAGCCTCGCTTTCACATCGTGAGGGCGAACGACATCCTCAAGCTGCCCTACAGCACCTTCAGGACGTACGTCTTCCCGGAGACGGACTTCATCGCGGTGACTGCTTATCAGAACGACAAGGTAAGGAGGAAAAAATATATAAAAATTAGAAATATTGGGAAAATTCTTCTTATAGGCTTGTTGCATGCAGAATGTTCATGGAAGGTCGATTTGTCGTCATAAAAAATTTAAGTTAGTTGTGCAGGAGGTTTTTTTTTTTACATTTTAAATCACGTGGAAGGGATTTGACACACACACTCACACCCACGCGCACGCATGCACAATCACACGTCACACTGTCTGCATGTGCAAAAAAAAAAAAAAAAAAAAAAAAAATTGGTAGGGGGTTGAGAAATGAAGGGGAAAAAAGAAGAAGGCTCCGAGTATGCATGAATGGAGAAACAGAAAAGGCTTTTCGTGTCACACTACACGCTGCGTGGTTGCATTGTGTGCGTGTGTGTGTGTGTGTGTGTGTGTTGCTCCCCTTCCGTGGTGATACATGAAATCCAATCAAAAAAATCATCAGGACTCTTTGATATGTGAGAAATGATGGCACCAGTTTGCAATGGAAACACGTCTTCAGACTGGGAGGGTGTGCAAATAAAAGGGGGAGAGAAAAAAAATGTCCACGCAAACACAGACACGCATGTGCATGTTTGTATTTTATGAGTGACATTTTAAAAGTGCATCGTTTTTAATTGTGTGGGGTTTTTTTGTTTGTTTTTTTTTTGCAGATAACTCAGCTTAAAATTGACCATAACCCTTTTGCCAAAGGCTTCCGTGACACAGGCAATGGCCGACGGGAAAAAAGGTAAGCATGCCCGCCCACGCAAAATTAAAAAAAAATAAAAAATTATTATTAGTTAGAGTAAAAACGCGTCAAAATGAACCCCGAGGGTGTGTACGCTGCAAAAAAAAAAAAAAAAAAAAAAAAAAAGGGCTGCTATTTGGAGCATATTTAATTAATTAGCTTGCTTTTATACTGCAGTGGAAATGGACGGTGTGGGGTCACCATGGCAACGCATGCACCTATAGGCGCTAAAAAATGAGGGATAATTGTTGTGTTTTTGTGTGTGCAGGAAACAATTGGCCCTGCAGTCCATTCGCTCCTATGAGGAGCAGCAGAAGAAGGAGAACGGAGCTTCGGACGACTCCTCAGGAGAGCAGGCCCCCTTCAAATGCTTCGGGCAGGCCTCCTCCCCTGCAGTGTCGACCGTGGGGCCCCCACACCTGAAAGGTACTCAGCCGTGTAAAAAAAAAAAAAAAAAAGTCTAGAAAAACGTGTGCACGCTACAAAAGTGGACAAAACAAACACTTCAAACAGTGCAGGGTTTTGTCTGCTGCAAATTAAAAAGTGTCGTAAAGTTGAGTACGCTGTTGGAAAAAAACAACAACCGCGGGTTCATTAAATGAGTGCGTGTGCGTTGGGGTTACACGCAGATGCAATAGTAGCAAATATTATAACATTTATATATATATGTTGATATTCCACCTTTAATGTTAATGTGAAGACACGCATGCGCACACCTACACACACTCAAAAATACTGGGTTATTTTGATAATCCAATTTATGAGTTGCTAGTGGTGGGTTAAATTTTGGAGGTATTTTTATGAATAGCAATACATTTTTTGGGTTATAAGGGTATTATTTTAACTCAATTTCTGGGTAAATTTTTGGGCTTTTTCTAAATTAAAAAGTAACTTTTTTCTTGAAGGGAATTTTATTATGGATTAATCGCATTAACATTATTTGTAGTCACCCAACATTGAGTTTGCATAACTCAAGTTTTGGGTTAAATAATTCAACCCAATAGTTTGGTTGGGATTAGCCCAACATTAAGTTATCATAACTCAACATTTTGGTTAAATAATTCAACTCAATAGTTTGGTTGGGAATAACCCAACATTAAGTTATCATAACTCAACGTTTTGGTTAAATAATTCAACTCAATAGTTTGGTTGGGATTAGCCCAACATTAAGTTATCATAACTTGACTTTTGGGTTAAATAATTCACCCCGATAGTTTGGTTGGGAATAACCCAACATTAAGTTATCATAACTCAACGTTTTGGTTAAATAATTCAACTCAATAGTTTGGTTGGGAATAACCCAACATTAAGTTATCATAACTCAACGTTTTGGTTAAATAATTCAACTCAATAGTTTGGTTGGGAATAACCCAACATTAAGTTATCATAACTTGACGTTTAGGTTAAATAATTCAACCCAATAGTTTGGTTGGGAATAACCCAACATTAAATTATCATAACTCAAGTTTTGGGTTAAATAATTCAACCCGATAGTTTGGTTGGGAATAACCCAACATTAAGTTATCATAACTCAACGTTTTGGTTAAATAATTCAACTCAATAGTTTGGTTGGGAATAACCCAACATTAAGTTATCTTAACTTGACTTTTGGGTTAAATAATTCAACCCGATAGTTTGGTTGGGAATAACCCAACATTAAATTATCTTAACTCAAGTTTTGGGTTAAATAATTCAACCCGATAGTTTGGTTGGGAATAACCCAACATTAAGTTATCGTAACTCAACGTTTTGGTTAAATAATTCAACTCAATAGTTTGGTTGGGAATAACCCAACATTAAGTTATCATAACTTGACTTTTGGGTTAAATAATTCAACCCAATAGTTTGGTTGGGAATAACCCAACATTAAATTATCATAACTCAAGTTTTGGGTTAAATAATTCAACCCGATAGTTTGGTTGGGAATAACCCAACATTAAGTTATCATATCTCAACGTTTTGGTTAAATAATTCAACTCAATAGTTTGGTTGGGAATAACCCAACATTAAGTTATCATAACTTGACTTTTGAGTTAAATAATTCAACCCAATAGTTTGGTTGGGAATAACCCAACATTAAATTATCATAACTCAAGTTTTGGGTTAAATAATTCAACCCGATAGTTTGGTTGGGAATAACCCAACATTAAGTTATCATAACTCAACGTTTTGGTTAAATAATTCAACTCAATAGTTTGGTTGGGAATAACCCAACATTAAGTTATCATAACTTGACTTTTGGGTTAAATAATTCAACCCAATAATTTGGTTGGGAATAACCCAATATTAAATTATCATAACTCAAGTTTTGGGTTAAATAATTCAACCTGATAGTTTGGTTGGGAATAACCCAACATTAAGTTATCATAACTTGACTTTTGGGTTAAATAATTCAACCCAATAGTTTGGTTGGGAATAACCCAACATTAAATTATCATAACTCAAGTTTTGGGTTAAATAATTCAACCCGATAGTTTGGTTGGGAATAACCCAACATTAAGTTATCATAACTCAACTTTTTGGTTGAATCATTCAACCCATTGGTTTGGTTGGGAATAATCCAACATTAAATGATCATAACTCAACTTTTTGGCTACATAATTCAACGCAAAAGTTGGGTTGAAAAAAAATAACCCAAAATGTTGAGTTAAAATAACTCACAACCTTTGCAAAGACAGTTATGGCAACGTGTAAGATAATGCATTGTACTGATGAACTAACTCAATTTCTGGGTTTTCAAAATTATGAACCGTTTTTTAGTTGTTTTTCAACGAGTAATGCATTTTGGAGTAAAAAGCTTCTATTTTTTATTAAAAAGTAACTTTTTTCTTGAAGGGAATTTTATTATGGATTAACAACCTCATTAACATTATTTGCATTCACCCAACAGTGAGTTAGCATAACTCAACTTTTGGGTTAAATAATTCAACCCAATAGTTTGGTTGGGAATAACCCAACATTAAGTTATCATAACTCAACTTCTTGGTTAAATAATTCAACGCATACGTTGGGTCACTCTTATCTTGCTTTTGAGTATATTTTATTGGTATAAAAATAATTTTGATCAGTAGTTGGGAAGGAGTAGGACAAACCAGGAATAAAATGTATCATTTTTAAACAACAATTGGGTCAAGGAGCGCTAAATTGCGCAACCCAATAGTTGGGTTTGGAATAACCCAACATTGTAGAGATCATAACTCAGCTTTTGTGTTAAATAAACTCAACCCAATAGTTGGGTTATGAATCAACAAACATTGAGTTAGCATAACTCAACTTTTGGGTTAAATAATTCAACGCAAAAGTTGGGTGGAAAAAATTAACCCAAAATGTTGAGTTAAAATAACTAAAATAAGGGGTTTGTCCTTTTCTAAACCCGCAGTTGGGTTAAAATTGTTTTTGTTTTTTTTAACCCAACATTTTTTAGTGTGTAGACCATATCTGCACTGAAAGTACACAACCTTTGTAAAGACAGTTATGGCCACGTGTAAGATAATGCATTGTAGTGATGAACTAATGCACGTTATAAATATGCACATGTAAAAAAAAATGCACAAGTTGAAGTTTTAGATACAAGCCACTATTAAGCAACAGACTAAAACATGTTGGGTTAAAAAATAACCCAATTTTAACCCAACTGCTGGTTCAGAAAAGGACTAACCCCTTATTTGGGTTATTTTAACTCAATATTTTGGGTAAATTTTTTTCAACCCAGCTTTCACGTTGAATCATTTAACCAAAAAGTTGAGTTATGCTAACTCAATGTGTGTTGATTCATAACCCAACTATTCGGTTGAATGTATTTAACACCAAAGCTGAGTTATGCTCACTACAATGTTGGGTTATTCCAAACCCAACTGTTGGGTTGCGCAATTTAGCGCTCCTTGACCCAATTCTTGGTTAAATATGATACATTTTACTGCTGGTTTGTCCTACTCCTTCCCAACTGCTGATCAAAATTATTTTTATTCCATTAAAATATACTCAAAAGCAAGATATGAGTGACATTTTTTACAAGAATTGCAGTGTATGGTTATAGCAGTCCTATACAGCATGCTCAAATATTTTCATGTACATAAGAAGTGTGATTGTAATTAATGTTAATTAGATTCATTCATAAGAGAAAAAAGTACTTTTTTAATAAATAAAAAAAGCCTTTTACCCAAAAATGCATTACTCATTGAAAAACAACCCTAAAATGGTTCATAGTTTTGAAAACCCAGAAATTGAGTTAAAATAATACCCTTATAACGCAAAAAATTGATTGCTCTTTATAAAAATAACTGTAAAATTTAACCCAACACTCGCAACTCATACATTGGGTTATCAAGATAACCCAGAATTCTTTAGTGTGAATGTATGCAAAATAACATAAGATAATGTCATTGGCACGTGGGTGATACTTTTAAAGCAAATATACATACACTTGAGAATATTTGTTTCCAAATTTAATGAGGTGTGCAGGGGGAAATGACGTTTTATGGCCGAGCAAGCATGCTGAAGTTTTAGTCACATGCCACAATGTTAGGTGCACTTTCCCAAACTGACGTACACAAAAAACACAATAAGAGAATGCCCTTGTAAGCACGTGCGATATACATTATTGATTACATTATTTAGTATTAATGGGAATATATGAATATGAATAACAGTGTTTTTGAGTGGTATCATGCCTTTTCAGAGATAATGCAGGTGGGTTGTACACAAAATGAAAATATTAATATGCACAATTTAAAATTTGTATGCACAGTTTTTTGTTTTTGTTTTTTTTTTACAAATAAAAACGCCCAAGCAAGTACTTGGGTGATATAAAATGGAATGGAATATTGCACAATGTAGAAAACAAAATGTATATGTGCTGAAGTTGTATAGTCACAAGCCACAAAATTAGGTACACCTGCCCCAATAACATGTGTAAAAACACAAAATAATGCTTTTTTTTAAGCACATGGGTGATACAACAATGTATTAATGAAAATATATGATCATGCAGAACAGTGTTTTCACTAATCTAATGAGTTGTATCGAAAATATATGCCTTTTTAGAGATAATATCAATGCCCGAGTTATATAAAATGTACAAGATAATGCATTGTATACATGAACTATTGCATGTTATAATTTAAATTTTGTTTGAATTTATTAATGGAAAACACCTTGAGATGCAGCGCCTCATTTTCAAGGTGGACCAAAGACATTTAAAATGAACACAATACAGTACAAGTTACTCAACAATTACAATCATTAAAGACAATTTTGCTCAAAAAACCTCTCAGCTCACACAACTCTCTCAGGATTTACAATAGAATAACATATAATGCAGTAAGATAAATATAATGTTATTAAATTAAATTCCAACCAAGGACATACTACATATAGTGGCATTCAGTTTTAAGATAAACAAAAAGAGACATTTTGTATACGTACGTGCAAACTAATTTTTATATGTTTAAGTTGTCAAGCCAGAATATTAGGTACACCTGTCCACCTTAATGTATACATAAAACACAATTAAGAGCTTGCCTTTGGAAGTATATTATTTTAATTCAACTTCTGGGTTTTCAAAATTATGAACCATTTTTGAGTTGTTTTTCAACGAGTAATGCATTTTTGAGTAAAAGGCTTTTTTTAATTTTTATTAAAAAGTTACTTTTTTCTTGAAGGGAATTGTATTATGGATTAATCTCATTAACATTATTTGCAATCACCCAACATTGAGTTAGCATAACTCAAGTTTGGGGTTAAGTAATTCAACCCGATAGTTTGGTTGGGAATAACCCAACATTAAGTTATCATAACTCAACTTTTTTGGTTAAATAATTCAACCCAATAGTTTGGTTGGGAGTAACCCAACATTAAGCTATCATAACTCAACTGTTTGGTTAAATAATTCAACGCAAAAGTTGGGTTGAAAGAATTAACCCAAAATGTTGAGTTAAAATAACTATACAGATGCAGGTGCCAGAGTATTAATATAAATATGAAAAACAGTGTTTTTACTCATCCAATGAAAGTTGTATGGATGCCTTTTTATTTATTTTTATTTTTTTATATTTTTTTATATTGACATCCAGCATCAGACATTCCTATCCATTACATCATATATCTGTTGTCTGCACTAAATGTCAAAATATTTTTTGTTTATATCCCAACCATATCACCCCCACCCCCCAAAAAAGAAAGAAACAGCAAAAAAACAAAGTAATATCTACAAATACATCAATTAAATAAACAAAAAAAAGAAATAATAATACATTAATAATAATAAACAGATACACATATACATATATATATATATATATATATATATATATATATATATATATATATATATATATATATATATACTGTATATGTATATATATATATATATATATATATATATATATACATATACACACACATACATATATATAAATATATATATATATATATATATATATATATATATATATATATATATATATATAGACACACACACATACATATATATAAATATATATATATGCATATATACATACATACATATACACATATAGGGAGTAATCCTTTTGCCTTTTTAGAGCATGAAGTATTATTTTAATTAACATTTTAATTAACTTAGTGTGGATTATTCACGGGTTTTTGTTATATGTTTTAATAATGAGGTCAAAACCTGACAAACTGTTAAAAAAAAGGGGGGGGGAAGGAAAAGTGATAAAAAAGTGATGACTTTAATGTCGTTATCATTAAGCTAATTAATCAGATTATTGAGGATTTATCGAGGTGTTAAAAGATTATAAAGTTGTTGTTTTTTTTAGACTTCTGCGACAGCGACGAGGACAGTGACGACGAGAGCAAAGATGGCCACGTCAAAGACGGCGCGGACTCCAGCAAGATCTCCACCACGACGGAGGACGGAAAAGATCACGAGGCCAGCCCGGCGAAGAGCCACCTGTTCGGGGTAGGAGGAGGAGGAGGAGGAGGAGGGGTCGGCGGCGGAGACCCCAGCGGGCGAACCCGTGACGGCAGCCCGAGGACAGAGCGAGGCCGCTCGGACTCGCGACAAAGCCCCGTCACCGTCATCTCCAGCACGACTCGCTCCGGGGAGGACGTGAAGAGCCCGAGTTTGGAGCCGGCCAAGGAGGACGATTGCCGGCCGCTGGGCAAGGACTCGTTCGTGCCTCTGAGCGTGCAGACGGAGGGCGCCCACATGGGCCACAGCCACCTGCCCAACTTCGGATTTCCCAGCGGGCTGACGGGACAGCAGTTTTTCAACCACTTAGGCGGCGCGCACCCGTTCCTCCTCCACCCGGGCCAGTTCAACATGGGGGGCGCCTTCTCAAACATGGCCGCGGGGATGGGGCCTCTGCTGGCGGCCGTGTCCACGGGAGGGGTGAGCACCATGGACACCAGCAGCATGGCGTCCTCCCCTCAGAGCTTGGCTGGAGCTCCGGGCCTGCCCTTCCATCTGCAGCAACACGTCCTGGCCTCGCAGGTAAAACACGCTTCCTTCTTCCACCTCGACCCATTAAATGTTCTTTGATGTGCATTTTATGCATTTTAAAAATAAAAAAACATAAAAAAAATACGCGTCTCATAGGGCGCGGTGCGTTCAGGGACCTGCAGAATCTCATTAGATCCAGGGCAAGAGTTGCATTTTTTTTTTTTTTGAAAATAAATATTATGCATGCAAACTCTTGTGAACATGCATATATTGGAATTATAGTTCATAATACTGAGCACACTTGCACAATCCAGACTGGATTTATCCCACAATGCAAAGTGTGTGGTTGGGAAAAAAATCCACAAAAAATAAGGCAAAAACAAGAAAATAATAGCTGTATACATTAAAATTTTTGTGTCAACGCTGTATAAAATGAATCATAAATACATAATACATTTCTATACAATTATTATTACATATTTTTAGAAGTTATTTATTTATAATAAATAAATTAACTGATTTATAGCCTATACGAAACATGTTTAGGGGATAAAATGAAACAGTTTTTATACATATCAAGCTTTTTTTTACAAGAAAAAGTAATCAAATTTTACTCACAAGTCAATCAATCATTCAAAAGTGTATTTATATAGCACTTCACCACGAATGTCGCAAAGGGCTGCGTCAAATATAGTCCAAATATTAGGTACACCAGCACAATGGCATTGTGATCAAAGCATGTTAATGATGTCCTATGGGTCACAATGTTAGGTACACGTACATGTCTGCGTATTGTGATCATTGCATCGTTTTTTTCACCAGAAACTGGACATAACTGTTTAATATGCAAGAGCAGTTGTGGTTTTACCAGATAACATACTCAGATTTTAGTCTGCATATTGTGATCATTGCATTTTTTAAACGTATGTAAAATTCCATTTAGCAGAAACTGGACATAACTGTTTAATATACAAGAGCAGTTGTGGTTTTACCAGAAAATATACTCAGATTTGAGTCACAAGCCATACTATTAGGTACACCAGCACAATGGCATTGTGATTAAAGCCTGTTGATGTCCTATAGGTCACAATGTTAGGTACACGTACATGTCTGCATATTGGGATCATTGCATCGTTGTTGTTTTTTTAAAACGTATGTAAAATTCCATTTACCAGAAACTGGACATAACTGTGTAATATACAAGAGCAGTTGTGGAGAAAATATACTCAGATTTGAGTCACAAGCCATACTATTAGGTACGCCAATACAATGGCATTGGGATAGAAGCATGTTAATTATGTTATAATAGGTATACAACTTCATCATGCATGCTCCATAAGTCAAATGTTGTAAAAAGGAAAGCGACATTGTCAGCCATTGGGCTGCATAAATGTATGTGGTTTTACAAAATGAAGTCAAAATTTGAGTCACAAGCCATATGGTTGGTTATATGTACACCTGGACAATAGAATCCAGTATAAGCATATTTTTAAAAAATGCATTAAAAAACACATGCATACAAGCTGTGCATTGTGGGCTGTGGTCAAAACCAAAATCTAGCATTCATTCATGAAACGGAATTGTAATAAAATGTTACACATGCAGTCACAAGTTTATTGAAACATAAAGTGTGTGTGATATTAGAGAAATGGTGATCAAAATGTGCTTTTGTGTGGTAATGACGTGAGAACATTTCCACCAAATGCTATGAAGCCGTCAAAAGTCGCCCATGAACTACCGAGTGTGTTCAAACGTTGGATTGCGTCACGAAAACCGCCATAATAGGTACACTGGGCTCTTCCTAATATTTTGACCTTTGCACGTGAGCGGCTGGTTGGGGGTTGGGGGGGGGTGGAAAAAAAGGTGAGCCGATGCTTAAAAACACCTCGGTCTTACCTGAAAGCTCGCCGCCTTATCGGCCCACACGCCGTCAACGCGTCTCGCTCGAGTGCACGGACGCGAGGAATTTTAATACGCATTAGAAAAATTCTTGAAGTTAAGGCAAAGCTGTTTACACGCCGCTGTGCGTTTGGCCACGGCTGATATTTTGCTACGGGACCGGATTTGCCGCGCGTTAACCTGTGGGTGTGTGTTAATGCGCGGCTGATAAAAATCTGTGACTGTGTACAGAAGGCAAGCGCTGCACGCTTTGTTTTGATCCGTGCAGTGGCGCAGCACAGGTTGCCAGGGCCCGGGGGCGAGACTGTTACACTGCGACCCCGATAACCTCGTTGACGGTTAGCACGCTTTTACAGAAACTAAGCAAGGAGGCAGTGCACATAACTCTGACATTTATATTTTTATGGTTTGTACGCGAGCAGAATTACACCCGACAGATTCCCACAAACACTCTGAAGAAGGGTGTGGCGCGCATGTACTCTATAGGCAGTTAAGGAGGGGCCGGTATCATTCTGGTGTGCATCCAAATAAAGGTGTGCACAGAGCAGTATACCAATATCTCCAAGTGATAACAAGTGAATAGTGCATGAGTCTTAATTAATCACACTTAAAGGTTATCTACTGTATACCAAGATGCTGATGCATGCAGTACTGCTATGAGGCGTTTAGGGAGAGTAGTTATGATGTAAAAACTACACTTTGTTGGCCTGTTTCACATTGGACATTTCACCAAATTTACATGACATTAATCTTACGAGTGAAATATTTTGTGTGGGTGTGGAGGCGGTACATTTGCAGTTTTTTAAATAAATACAGAGAATAGCAAAAAAATTGCAATGATTTGTATTTATTCGTATTAAGTTAGTGTTCATTTTTCAGTGGAAAAATGTATGGATGTGAATGGGGGAAAGGCAGTGGAACATTTTGTTAGTGGTGCAGATATTTTTTTAATGAAGAAGAAACAATTTAAAAAATACATTTAAAAAATGCTATTATTTTTACTTATTTATAAATAAATAATAAATATTTATATTATTTTAGTATTCA
>NC_084579.2:12250532-12260532 GCF_033978685.3 Nerophis lumbriciformis | reverse complement strand
TATCTGCCCTTTATTGCACGCCAGGCGGCGGGGCGTCTGCCTGCACGGCGCCCCCCCGGCCCCAGTTTGCATTGCCAGCTTTTACAAATGTATTAATAATGCATAAATGTGCAGCTGCGATATGGTGCACGACTGTAATGCTTCATAGTATTTTTGACTTTATATACCACAAAATATTGTGACAGTGTCAATCAAAACTGAACATCTCTGTTAATTTTTTTTTTTTTTCTGATACATTTGCATTGCCGTATGACAGAATAATGAATTAAAAGAAGGCACTTGATGCACACCTGTTCATATTCTAGCATTACGTTTCCAGCATACATTTCAAATAATATCAAAAACGAACATAAAAATGTACAAGTCATCTATTTTTGAGACATCTTGGTTGCCAGATGTCATGTGTCGACACAAGATGCTGCAACCTGACCGAGCTGGTCCAACAGGTTGTGCGCGCTCCTGTGTAGCGCGGATGTGGCGGGGCTCTGGCGCCATCTGGTGGCGGCCTGAGTTGCTCATGCGGATTAATTGTTGTATTTTTATTATTATTTTTTAATTTTTTATTTATTTTTTATTTTTTAAATTATTTTATTTGTATTTTGTATTTTATTATTTTTTTAATGTATTTATTTATTTATTTTTTAATTATTTTTATTCTTATTTTTTTGTAATTTTTTTATTATTTTTATTTTATTTTTTGATTTTATTATTTTTTTAATATATTTATTTATTTATTTTTTAATTATTTTTTATTTGTTTAATTATTTTATTTTTGTTTTTGATTTTATTTATTTTTTAATGTATTTATTTATTTATTTTTTAATTATTTTTATTCTTATTTTTTTGTATTTTTTTTAATTATTTTTTATTTATTTATTTATTTATTTTTTTTAATGTATTTATTTATTTATTTTTTAATTATTTTTATTCTTATTTTTTATGTTCTTTAATTGCTAAGGGCGCAATGCTTTTTGTCTTTTTGTTTGTTTGTTATATTTCTGTGCACACACACACACAAAAAACTCACATAGTGAAAGTCTACATAGCGACCGTAGCTCCAGAATTCAACGTCACACACCTTAAAAATAATAATAATAATAATAATAATATATTCTATTTGTAAAAGCACTTTACATTGAACAAACAACCTCATATAACACCCAAAAGTGCAGATTCCAACCATTGAAAGACTTTCTATAGATCAAGACTTTCTATAGTTCAAGACTTACAGTCATTTAAAAACAGCACTGCACATCATAATGCCGGCGACAGTTTTGATGTTAAAGATCTAAAACAATTATGTAGAATGTCCGGCGGGCCGGATTTTGGGCCGCAAGTGGCCCGCGGGCCGTATTTTGCCCAGGTCTGATCGAGTGGTACGCCAAAGAAATGATGAAATATTCAAACAAAGTGTTACGGTTCAAACTGTGTGTAATCTTACAATGGCCAAAAATATTAAATATACTTGTAAGATAAAACCTCTGCCTTGTTTTTAATTAATATTTAGGCCTATTACGCTACTGTATTTTAATGTTGGTCATTATGGTGGTACTAGGAGAGCCAAGTGATTTCTGAGGTGGTAGTTTGAGAACCACTGGTGTCCATCCATCCATCCATTTTCTACCGCTTATTCCCTTTTGGGGTCGCGGGGGGCACTGTAGCCTATCTCAGCTACAATCGGGCAGAAGGCGGGGTACACCCTGGACAAGTCGCCACCTCATCGCAGGGCCAACACAGATAGACAGACAACTTTCACACTCACATTCACACACTAGGGCCAATTTAGTGTTGCCAATCAACCTATCCCCAGGTGCATGTCTTTGGAGGTGGGAAGAAGCCGGAGTACCCGGAGGGAACCCACGCAGTCACGGGGAGAACATGCAAACTCCACACAGAAAGATCCCGAGCCCGGGATTGAACCCAAGACTACTCAGGACCTTCGTATTGTGAGGCAGATGCACTAACCCCTCTTCCACCGTGACACCCACCACTGGTGTAGTCCAGTGAATAGACTATAGTAAATAATGGCATGGTACCGGTCCTGGGACCGGTACCGGTCCGTGAAGCATTTGCTACCGGGCCGGAAAGAAACATTGAATCATTTATAAAGGACTGCATTTGTCCATCTTAACTTTGGCATGTCCCACTAGACCAGAGGTGTCAAACTTGTTTTCATTGAGGGCCACACCGCAGTCATGGCTGCCAATAGAAGGCCGCTTGTAACAGTAAATAATTAATGAATTTGCCTATGATGTAAATATTTTACTTTTTTTTTTACATAGAGTAAAAAAAATCTGTGGATTTGACCACTGTTTTTTACAGAAAAAAACTGGCAGCTTAGTAGCCAGACTTTTACTGTAAAATGCATGGTGTTATTTTATTATTGTTATTTTTACAACATATTACTGTAAATAGAAATACTGTACCGCTGTTTAATTTTATTTTGGCAACTCAGATGCCAGTTTTTTTACCATAATAAAATGTGGTACCGTACAATCATCAACCGTGGATTTAAAAAAACAAACAAATTGACAGCTCAGTTGACAGAATTTTACTGTAGAAAAACAAACATTGGTCGTTTTTTTTTTTTTTTTAACTTACAGTAATATGCTGTAAAAAAAAAAAGAAAAATCCCTAAATTTTACAGTAAAATCTATTGGTCATTTTTATAGTGTACAATTTGATGGATAACTTGCTTCGAAATCATAAGTTAAGCAGATATTTAAGTATTTATTTGGATTTTACAGAGCCCCTAAAGGGACATGGGGAAGAAAAAAAAAATAGTATAATTTTTTTTTTTATATTCTTTTTTAGACATGTTTCTCTTGCGCATGAGAAACATTTTATAAAGTTATTTTAAAAAAAATGTTTTAAAATTATAAATGTGGTTTTTTTTGTTTTTTTTAGACATGTATCTCGTGCGCACGAGAAACATTTTATAAAGTTATAAAAAATAAAAATAAAAAAATTATAAATGTGTTTTTTGTTTTTTTTAGACATGTATCTACATGTCTCAAAAAAATAAATAATTATAAAACATTTTTTATAACTTTATAAAAAGTTTCTATGAATGTCTAAAAAAAAAAAAATTGTTCAAAAATTGTAAAAAAATATATTTCCCCCCTGTCCCTTTAGGGGCTCCGTAGGATTTTGATCATACAAGTTAGATACTATAATATTTGTTGCAATATTGGACACTATTTTTTTTTCCCTGTCAAACTAAGAAAAAAACCTAATACCTTTAGTAAAAACATAAGAAAGTAAAGAAAGAAAATATAAGGTATTTTATTGACACATATTATTTCCAAGCTTTTGCGGGCCATATAAAATGACGTGAAGGGGCGGATCTGGCCCGCGGGCCTTGAGTTTGACACCTGTGCACTAGACACACCAATGATGTACAATAAAACTCCTCATAGGAATTTGCCATTTGTTATAACTTTGTGACATGATACAATGCACATTAATGGACATATCAAATATAAATGTGACAGATTGTAGCCAAAGGCTGATTTCCATCAGCATTTCATTGCAAAGAAACAAGCCCAGGGCTCACACTAATTCAGCGTTATAGTGAGTTGTATTTTTCACAAGTGGGAAGCCGGTCCCTGAAAATAATGCCTACATTAGGCCGGTCCGTGGTGCAAAAAGTCAGTGGTCAAAAACAAGAAAAAAAAATACAAAAATTAGTGGTATTTTATTTGAACTAAGCAAAATTATCTGCCAATAGAACAAGAAAATTTGGCTTGTCAAGACTTTCCAAAACAAGTAAAATTAGCTGACCTCAATGAACCCAAAAAATACCTTAAAATAAGTATATTCTCACTAATAACAAGTGCACTTTTCTTGGTAGAAAAAAAAGAGACCTCTTTGCTCAATATGTTGAAAAATATTCTTAAATGAAGTAAATGCTAGTGCCATTATCTTGACATAATGATATGCGTTCGGCATTACATTTCTTGAAACCAGCAAACTTATACTAAAAACGAATTTATTGTTCTTAATGGAAAGGCAACAAGGCAACCACTTGTTACTTTCGGGGTCTCCTAGCAGCTCAGGCAAGTCATATGGTCTAAAAATGCATTTTTCCATCGATAACATGACATCATCGCGCCAAATGCGTGCTCTTTCAGTCAATTAGTGTGCATATATACAAGCCCGGCCCACGGCCAAATTTTTTTTAATTGTAATTTTGAAGAATTCATCTGAATATGCATGAACTATTTCTGTTCAAAATAGTTTGAAATGTTAAATGTTTCAATATTAACTGTCAGTTTGCTGTACTGTGCCAACTGTACTACTATATGAGTACATCTTTGCTCTTGTTTCATTGAAAACAAAACAGCAAAGTTCATTTGGCTGTCATCCGTTTTAATTATGAGACACAATTGTGTCAAAATCATGATTTTTTTTTTTTTCATCCTTGAAATAAGAAATGATTACTTTAAAAAAGTAGTTTTATACTTGTGAGTGTTGATGACACAGCTTTGCAACACTTGATATTCTAGTTTCAAGCATGTTTTACTCAATATAGGTCATAACATCTCAGCAACAAGCTGTAATATCTTACTGAGATCATTTAGGACCAAAACCCTAAAGGGGAACATTATCACAATTTCAGAATGGTTAAAACCATTAAAAATCAGTTCCCAGTGGCTTATTATATTTTTCGAAGTGTTTTTCAAAATTTTACCCATCACGCAATATCCCTAAAAAAAGCTTCAAAGTGCCTAATTTTAACCATCGTTATAAACACCCGTCCATTTTCCTGTGACGTCACATAGTGAAGCCAACACAAACAAACATGGCGGAAAGAACAGCAAGCTATAGCGACATTAGCTCGGATTCAGACTCGGGATTTCAGCGGCTTAAGCGATTCAACAGATTACGCATGTATTGAAACGGATGGTTGTAATGTGGAGGCAGGTAGCGAAAACGAAATTGAAGAAGAAACTGAAGCTATTGAGCCATATCGGTTTGAACCGTATGCAAGCGAAACCGACGAAAACGACACAACAGCCAGCGACACGGGAGAAAGCGAGGACGAATTCGGCGATCGCCTTCTAACCAACGATTGGTATGTGTTTGTTTGGCATTAAAGGAAACTAACAACTATGAACTAGGTTTACAGCACATGAAATACATTTGGCAACAACATGCACTTTGAGAGTGCAGACAGCCCAGTTTTCATCAATTAATATATTCTGTAGACATACCCTCATCCGCGCTCTTTTCCTGAAAGCTGATCTGTCCAGTTTTGGAGTTGATGTCAGCAGGCCAGGGAAGCTAGGGTCGATATTCTTCTCTTGATCATCTTCGGTGGCATAAGGGACGGTGTGAGCCAAGACATCCAGGGGGTTTAGCTCGCTCGTCTGCGGGAACAAACTGCCGCCATTGCTTGCCGTGCTACCGAGGTCCTTTGTCCCTGAATTGCTCACACACTCCGGCAGATTCAATGGGGGTCTGGCGGCAGATTTCTTTGACTTTATCGTTGGAAATGCATCTCCTTTGAGTGTCGCAGGATATCCACACATTCTTGCCATCTCTGTCGTAGCATAGCTTTCGTCGGTAAAGTGTGCGGAACAAACGTCCAATTTCTTGCCACTTTCGCATCTTTGGGCCACTGGTGCAACTTGAATCCGTCCCTGTTCGTGTTGTTACACCCTCCGACAACACACCGACGAGGCATGATGTCTCCAAGGTACGGAAAACAGTCGAAAAAAACGGAAAATAACACAGCTGATTTGACTCGGTGTTTGAGAAAATGGCGGATTGCTTCCCGATGTGACGCCACGTTGTGACGTCATCGCTCCGAGAGCGAATAATAGAAAGGCGTTTAATTCGCCAAAATTCACCCATTTAGAGTTCGGAAACCGGTTAAAAAAATATATGGTCTTTTTTCTGCAACATCAAGGTATATATTGACGCTTACATAGGTCTGGTGATAATGTTCCCCTTTAAAACAAGTAAAACACTCTAACATAAAATCTGCTTAGTGAGAAGAATTATCTTATCAGACAGAAAATAAGCAAATGTCACCCTTATTTGAGATATTTCATCTTACTTAGATTTCAGTTTTTGAAGTGCACTGCTCTATAGTACACAACCGTATGGTACAGTAACGGTATAGGTAGTGTCAGTAAACCATAGTACAGCACATTACGGTGTAGTATAATTCAGTTTAGTATAGTGTAGTACCCTATAGTATGATGTAGCATATCTTGGTACAGTTAAGTGCAGTACACCAAAATAAAGTAAAGCATGATGTATTATGGTAGAGCAGTATTATGGTATATTATAGTATGGTATGGGTGGGTATTGTGTGTAGTATATAATGGTATAGTTTAGTACACTGCTTGAAGTACAGTATTCAAACTAAGCTCATATTGGATAAAGTGCTGGCATAAAACAGCTCTATTAGTCACGTCTGACGAATATTACAAGCGCAGATGGTAAAACACTACCGTAGTATTGCACGTACACAAAGGCAGATGGTAAACACAAAGTACCGCAGGATGCGGAATGTAAAAGAAGTTTAATCTGCAGCGATGAGAACACTTTGCCTGATGCAGCTTATAGTCTAAGCCTTTATCGTGTCTGCTGCATTGTTGTGTGACACTCTTTATTGTTAGGATGATTCTTTCCTAGGAGCGCCAGCATAATCTCACTGAATGTTCATGACACTGATATGACATATTTCATAATAAATACTTGTCGGAGGATGCTATATTACATGTCTGCAGACACGTTGGATGATTGAAAAACGTGATACATGTACAGCATATGATGACGTAAACGTAAAAGTAGTGTATGTAAGAGTGTTTCAGTAGTGTGTATAAGAGTGTTTTAGTAGGGTGTGTGAGAGAAAAACATTTCAGTGGTTTATGTGAGAGCATTTCAGTAGTGTATGTAAGAGCATTTCAGTAGTGTATGAGAGTGTTTCAGTAGTGTGTATAAGAGTGTTTCAGTAGGGTGTGTGAGAGAAAAACATTTTAGTTGTTTATGTGAGAGCATTTCAGTAGTGTATGTAAGAGCATTTCAGTAGTGTATGAGAGTGTTTCAGTAGTGTGTATAAGAGTGTTTCAGTAGGGTGTGTGAGAGAAAAACATTTCAGTTCTTTATGTGAGAGCATTTCAGTAGTGTATGTAAGGGCATTTCGGTAGTGTGTATAAGAGTGTTTCAGTAGTGTTTGTGTGAGAAAAATATTTCAGTTTATGTGAGAGCATTTCAGTAGTGTGTATAAGAGTGTTTCAGTAGGGTATGTGAGAGAAAAACATTTTAGTTGTTTATGTGAGAGCATTTCAGTAGTGTATGTAAGAGCATTTCAGTAGTGTATGAGAGTGTTTCAGTAGTGTGTATAAGAGTGTTTCAGTAGGGTGTGTGAGAGAAAAACATTTCAGTTGTTTATGTGAGAGCATTTCAGTAGTGTATGTAAGAGCATTTCAGTAGTGTTTTAAGAGTGTTTCAGTAGTGTGTGTGTGAGAAAAAGATTTCAGTTGTTTATGTGAGAGCATTTCAGTCGTGTGTATAAGAGTGTTTCAGTAGGGTGTGTGAGGAGAAAAACATTTTAGTTGTTTATGTGAGAGCATTTCAGTAGTGTATGTAAGAGCATTTCAGTAGTGTATGTAAGAGCATTTCAGTAGTATGTATAAGAGTGTTTCAGTAGTGTGTATAAGAGTGTTTCAGTAGGGTGTGTGTGAGAGAAAAACATTTCAGTTGTTTATGTGAGAGCATTTCAGTAGTGTATGTAAGAGCATTTCAGTAGTGTGTATAAGAGTGTTTCAGTAGTGTGTGTGTGAGAAAAAGATTTCACTTGTTTATGTGAGAGCATTTCAGTCGTGTGTATAAGAGTGTTTCAGTAGTGTGTGTGTGTGAGAAAAAGATTTCAGTTGTTTATGTGAGAGCATTTCAGTCGTGTGTATAAGAGTGTTTCAGTAGTGTGTATAAGAGTGTTTCAGTAGTGTGTATAAGAGTGTTTCAGTAGGGTGTGTGAGAGAAAAATATTTTAGTTGTTTATGTGAGAGCATTTCAGTAGTGTATGTAAGAGCATTTCAGTAGTGTGTATAAGAGTGTTTCAGTAGTGTGTATAAGAGTGTTTCAGTAGGGTGTGTGAGAGAAAAACATTTCAGTTGTTTATGTGAGAGCATTTCAGTAGTGTATGTAAGAGCATTTCAGTAGTGTTTTAAGAGTGTTTCAGTAGTGTGTGTGTGAGAAAAAGATTTCAGTTGTTTATGTGAGAGCATTTCAGTCGTGTGTATAAGAGTGTTTCAGTAGGGTGTGTGAGGAGAAAAACATTTTAGTTGTTTATGTGAGAGCATTTCAGTAGTGTATGTAAGAGCATTTCAGTAGTATGTATAAGAGTGTTTCAGTAGTGTGTATAAGAGTGTTTCAGTAGGGTGTGTGAGAGAAAAACATTTCAGTTGTTTATGTGAGAGCATTTCAGTAGTGTATGTAAGAGCATTTCAGTAGTGTGTATAAGAGTGTTTCAGTAGTGTGTGTGTGAGAAAAAGATTTCAGTTGTTTATGTGAGAGCATTTCAGTCGTGTGTATAAGAGTGTTTCAGTAGTGTGTATAAGAGTGTTTCAGTAGTGTGTGTGAGAGAAAAACATTTCAGTTGTTTATGTGAGAGCATTTCAGTAGTGTATGTAAGAGGTAATTCTGAATAATGTCCCTAACGGCCCCTCATATAAACAAGCGCCCATATTGCACGCCCCTTAATAATCCTTACACTGTCTTTACTGATTGAATAGTTATGCATGATAATATTCAAACATTGGACAATCAGCAGATTACTCAAATATGTTGAGCATTTTTGACGTATTGGGTATTGTTGACGTGTTTTTGGAAGTAGGTTTGCAAAAACAGAAGAGCACTCCTGTCTTAAAACTAGTGTTGTAGCAGTATGTCCTTAAAAAGAGCAAAATGCATGTGTCCTGTAGAACAGTGTTTTTCAACCAATGTGCCGCGGCACACTAGTGTGCCGTGAGATACAGTCTGGTGTGATCTAATTTCACCAATTTGGGTTAAAAATATGTTTTGCAAACCAGTAATTATAGTCTGCAAACGATGTGTTGTTGTTGAGTGTCGGTGCTGTCTAGAGCTCGGCAGAGTAACCATGTAATACTCTTCCATATCAGTAGGTGGCAGCCGGTAGCTAATTGCTTTGTAGATGTCGGAAACAGCGGGAGGCAGCGCGAAGGTAAAAAGGTGTCTAATGCTTAAACCAAAAATAAACAAAAGGTACGTGCACCTAAGAAAAGGCATTGAAGCTTAGGGAAGGCTATGCAGAACGAGACTAAAACTGAACTGGCTACCAAGTCAACAAAAACAGAATGCTGGACGACAGCAAAGACTTACTGTGGAGCAAAGACGACGGCGTCCACAATGTACATCCGAACATGACATGACAATCAACAATGTCCCCACAAAGAAGGATAAAAAGAACTGAAATATTCTTGATTGCTAAAACAAAGTAGATGCGGGAAATATCGCTCAAAGGAAGACGTGAAACTGCTACAAGAAAATACCAAAAAAAGAGAAAAAGTCACCAAAATAAAAGCGCAAGACAAGAACAAAAACACTACACACAGGAAAACAGCAAAAAACTCCAAATAAGTCAGGGCGTGATGTGACAGGTGGTGACAGTACACCTACTTTGAGACAAGAGCTATATTGATGCATGCTTGGTTATGCTTTAAAGTCATATCCAACAATTGCAACAACAACTTTTTACTGTCAACTGAGTTTCGTTTTTTAATGCTTTCTGCTGGTGGTGTGCCTTCGCATTTTTTCAACGCAAAAAATGTGCCTTGGCTCAAAAAAGGTTGAAAAACACTGATGTAGAAGATCTTTGCCTTGTATTTTAGCAAGAGGTCCTTAAAACAGAGCACTGGTGTAATTATAATAACAACAACAATAATAATAATAATAATAATAATTAAGGCTTAGATTTTACATAACACTTTTCTAGACACCCAAAGCCCTTTACAGTGAAACCCAC
>NC_084579.2:12245532-12248032 GCF_033978685.3 Nerophis lumbriciformis | reverse complement strand
GATCAGTGTGCTGCCACTGAATACTCAACCCTTGTGGGAACTTATTTTCAACTGATATTAATAGTTTTCTCCAAAAATAATTGATTTTATTGACCACAAAATGTGTTTGCAATATTTCCAACATCAAGCACGTTATAAGTTAATATTAAGCAACAAACGTGCAAACAAAATAGTAGTCACTTCCAAAACATGTGCAGCTACTACCAAAACACTCAAAAGAAAGAAAAGAAAATATATTGAATTATCAAGTAAAATCTTATGATACTGATTGGTTAAATGTATGTTCAGTTTCATAAATCATTAACTCTGAAATCAATCTGATCAGTGTTATGCATTTTAAAAAGAAAGATTGCATGTGGATTTTGAATAATTTCATATATTAAAGTAAGAACATTTATTTAAAAAATATATTTGTATGGATTTTATTGTGGAAAAACCTCAATAAATATTTTTGTAAACAATCTTTACACAAGGTAAGTAAGTATGATGATACCAGAGTGACATCATATTTTTTTATTCATATTTGAAGGCTATGATTTCGTCGTGCTCCTCTCTGAGCTGCCACCTTAACGTGGTAGAGGAGTTTGCGTGTCCCAATGATCCTAGGAGCTATGTTGTCCGGGGGCTTCCATGCCCCCTGGTAGGGTCTCCCAAGACAAACAGGTCCTAGGTGAGGGATCAGACAAAGAGCAGCTCGAAGACTTCTATGGAAATGCAAGAACCGAGACTCAGATTTCCCTCGCCCGGACGCGGGTCACCGGGGCCCCCCTCCGGAGCCAGGCCCGGAGTTGGGGCACGATGGCGAGCGCCTGGTGGCCGGGCCTGTCCCCATGGGGCCCGGCCGGGCACAGCCCGAAGAGGCAACGTGGGTCCCCCCTCCAATGGGCTCACCACCCATAGCAGGGGCCATAGAGGTCGGGTGCAATGTGAGCTGGGCGGTAGCCGAAGGCAGGGCACTTGGCGGTCCGATCCTCGGCTACAGAAGCTAGCTCTTGGGACGTGGAACGTCACCTCGCTGGGGGGGAAGGAGCCTGAGCTAGTGCGCGAGGTAGAGAAGTTCCGGTTGGATATAGTCGGACTCACCTCGACGCACAGCAAGGGCTCTGGAACCAGTTCTCTCGAGAGGGGCTGGACTCTCTTCCACTCTGGCGTTGCCAGCAGTGAGAGGCGACGGGCTGGGGTGGCAATTCTTGTTGCCCCCCGGCTCAGAGCCTGCATGTTGGAGTTCAACCCGGTGGACGAGAGGGTAGCTTCCCTCCGCCTTCGGGTGGGGGGACGGGTCCTGACTGTTGTTTGCGCTTACGCGCCAAACAGCAGCTCAGAGTACCCACCCTTTTTGGATTCACTCGAGGGAGTACTTGAGAGTGCTCCCCCGGGTGATTCCCTCGTTCTACTGGGGGACTTCAACGCTCATATTGGCAACGACAGTGAAACCTGGAGAGGCGTGATTGGGAAGAATGGCCGCCCGGATCTGAACCCAAGTGGTGTTTTGTTATTGGACTTTTGTGCCCGTCACGGATTGTCCATAACGAACACCATGTTCAAGCATAAGGGTGTCCATATGTGCACTTGGCACCAGGACACCCTAGGCCGCAGTTCTATGATCGACTTTGTAGTTGTGTCATCGGATTTGCGGCCTCATGTTTTGGACACTCGGGTGAAGAGAGGGGCGGAGCTTTCTACCGATCACCACCTGGTGGTGAGTTGGCTGCGATGGTGGGGGAGGATGCCGGACAGACCTGGCAGGCCCAAACGCATTGTGAGGGTTTGCTGGGAACGTCTGGCAGAGTCTCCTGTCAGAGAGAGTTTCAATTCCCACCTCCGGAAGAACTTTGAACATGTCACGAGGGAGGTGCTGGACATTGAGTCCGAGTGGACCATGTTCCGCACCTCTATTGTCGAGGCGGCTGATTGGAGCTGTGGCCGCAAGGTAGTTGGTGCCTGTCGTGGCGGTAATCCTAGAACCCGTTGGTGGACACCGGCGGTGAGGGATGCCGTCAAGCTGAAGAAGGAGTCCTATCGGGTTCTTTTGGCTCATGGGACTCCTGAGGCAGCGGACAGGTACCGACAGGCCAAGCGGTGTGCGGCTTCAGCGGTCGCGGAGGCAAAAACTCGGACATGGGAGGAGTTCGGGGAAGCCATGGAAAACGACTTCCGGACGGCTTCGAAGCGATTCTGGACCACCATCCACCGCCTCAGGAAGGGGAAGCAGTGCACTACCAACACCGTGTATGGTGCGGATGGTGTTCTGCTGACCTCGACTGCGGAAGTTGTGGATCGGTGGAGGGAATACTTCGAAGACCTCCTCAATCCCACCAACACGTTTTCCTATGAGGAAGCAGTGCCTGAGGAATCTGTGGTGGGCTCTCCTATTTCTGGGGCTGAGGTTGCTGAGGTAGTTAAAAAGCTCCTCGGTGGCAAGGCCCCGGGGGTGGATGAGATCCGCCCGGAGTTCCTTAAGGCTCTGGATGCTGTAGGGCTGTCTTGGTTGACAAGACTC
>NC_084579.2:12228032-12240532 GCF_033978685.3 Nerophis lumbriciformis | reverse complement strand
GTCCGGGGGTCTCCGTTGTGGTACTTTAGGCCTCATAATGCGCCACACATTTTTAATGGGAGACAGGCCTGGACTACAGGCAGGTCAGTCTTTTACTATGAAGCCATGTTGATGTAACACGTGGCTTGGCATTGTCTTGCTGAAATAAGCAGGGGCGTCCATGGTAACGTTGCTTGGATGGCAACATATGTTGCTCCAAAACCTGTATGTACCTTTCAGCATTAATGGCGCCTTAACAGATGTGTAAGTTACCCATGTCTTGGGCACTAATACACCCCCATACCATCACAGATGCTGGCTTTTACACTTTGCGCCTATAACAATCCGGATGGTTCTTTTCTTCTTTGGTCCGGAGGACACGACGTCCACAGTTTCCAAAAACAATTTGAAATGTGGACTCGTCAGACCACAGAGCACTTTTCCACTTTGCATCAGTCCATCTCAGATGAGCTCAGGCCCAGCGAAGGCGACGGCGTTTCTGGGTGTTGTTGATAAACGGTTTTCGCCTTGCATAGGAGAGTTTTAACTTGCACTTACAGATGTAGCGACCAACTGTAGTTACTGACAGTGGGTTTTTGAAGTGTTCCTGAGCCCATGTGGTGATATCCTTTACACACTAATGTCGCTTGTTGATGCAGTACAGCCTGAGGGATCGAAGGTCACGGGCTTAGCTGCTTACGTGCAGTGATTTCTCCAGATTCTCTGAACCCTTTGATGATATTACGGACTGTAGATGGTGAAATCCCTAAATTCCTTGCAATAGCTGGTTGAGAAGGGGTTTTCTTAAACTGTTCAACAATTTGCTCACGCATTTGTTGACAAAGTGGTGACCCTCGCCCCATCCTTGTTTGTGAATGACTGAGCATTTCATGGAATCTACTTTTATACCCAATCATGGCACCCACCTGTTCCCAATTTGCCTGCTCACCTGTGGGATGTTCCAAATAAGTGTTTGATGAGCATTCCTCAACTTTATCAGTATTTATTGCCACCTTTCCCAATTTTTTTGTCACGTGTTGCTGGCATCAAATTCTAAAGTTAATGTTTATTTGCAAAAAAATACATTTTTATCAGTTTGAACATCAAATATGTTGTCTTTATAGCATATTCAACTGAATATGGGTTGAAAAGGATTTGCAAATCATTGTATTCTGTTTATATTTACATCTAACACAATTTCTCAACTCATATGGAAACGGGGTTTGTATATAAATGTATATGTATGTACACATATACACACACATATATACACATACATACATATATATGTATAAACATAAAAACAGACTCAATATATTTTATATGTCATATTGTTGAGTTTAGTGCTGTCAATCTTTTTTTTAAATATGAATATTTACACTTTTGAATTTAAATCGGAGTAAATTACTTCTTAGCATAATTTAAATATATATATATATATATATATATATATATATATTATTACAAAAATTACAAACAAATTTCAGAATGTTATAAAGATATATTTTTCAAACATTTTACTTGAATTTATGCCATTTATTTGCTCAAAATAGGTAACATTATTGACTATTATTTAGGAGTTAAATTCACCAGTG
Organism: Nerophis lumbriciformis; assembly: GCF_033978685.3. Classification (NCBI taxonomy): domain Eukaryota; kingdom Metazoa; phylum Chordata; class Actinopteri; order Syngnathiformes; family Syngnathidae; genus Nerophis; species Nerophis lumbriciformis. The sequence continues at coordinate 12,238,958 of NC_084579.2, read as the reverse complement.
AGCACAGCAGTAGGAGCCTACCCACTTATCTGCGAGCATTGACCTGATCCTTTTAAAAACTTGGCCTGATTTTCAGGTAATCATCCACGGTTGGTAAAAGGAGTATGTGCAGTCAAAATAATCTGTGTTATTAATCTGCATAAATGCATGACCCATTTAATATTTGTTGTGATTAATAACAAAAGCCCATTTAATTATTATTCATTAACTAAAATATAAATAATACTCTAAATGATTAAGCACTGCATCCCATTATAGCTTGACAGCTTCAAGATACAAATATTTGATTTTTAAATTGAAAATTAACTTCACATCATATGTAGTTAAATAACTAATTGGAAAATTGGAAACAAATAATTTATTTTCAACATTTTGCATAATTTATGTAACCGTCCTTTACGGTGGGCATTTGTATTTTACATAATGAGGCAATTTTTTTGACCAAATAGATGAAAGGATGGATGTCTAACTGACAAAATAAATAGTTATCCTACCTTATTCACCATCACTATGACATTTAGGGTATCAGTATGTGGAATTTAATTATGGAATGGATAAAGCAAATAAGTAAACAATGAAATGGAAAAGGGTTAGGTATAAAGGTCCGTGTACCTTCCGTTCATTCAAAATGCAAATCAAATAACACATTTCGGGCCATTTTTTCTATTTTAATTTCTGAAAGAAAAGTTGGACAACTATTTGATGACACTTTTTTAAAATGACCATGGGACTCCTGCTGAACCTTCCATTCATTCTATTTCCAATTCTTAAACACAAATCAAAAAACTAAATTAGGGCCGTTTTTTTATTTTTATTATGTATTGCAGATTTTATAACAAACAAAAAAAGGGTTGATTTTTATTTAAATATTGACAACAAATTGGATTTTGTGCAGTTTTCCCTTTATGGATTTTTATTTTTCCAGATAAACACAAAAAAATGCATCCAAAATGCAAAAATGCGTGGTTATTAACAAGCATAGGGCAAGGGTCACCACTTTGTGAACAAATGCGTGAGCAAATAGTCGAACAGTTTAAAAACAACATTTCTCAACCAGCTATAGCAAGGAATTTAGGGATTTCACCATCTACGGTCTGTAATATCATCAAAAGGTTCAGAGAATCTGGAGAAATCACTGCTCATAAGCGATGATATTACGGACGTTCGATCCCTCAGGCGGTACTGCATCAAAAAGCGACATCAGTGTGTAAAGGATATCACCGCATGAGCGCAGGAACACTTCAGAAAACTACTGTCAGTAACTACAGTTTGTCGCTACATCTGTAAGTTCATGTTAAAACTCTACTATGCAAAGCCAAAGCCATTTATCAACAACACCCAGAAACGCCGCCGGCTTCGTTGGGCCAAAGCTCATCTAAGATGGACTGATGCAAAATGGAAAAGTGTTCTGTGGTCTGACGAGTCCACATTTCAAATTGTTTTTGGAAACTGTGGACGTCGTGTCCTCCGGACCAAAGAGGAAGAGAACCATCCGGACTGTTCTAGGCGCAAAGTTCAAAAGCCAGCATCTGTGATGGTATGGGGGTGTATTAGTGCCCAAGGCATGGGTAACTTACGCATCTGTGAAGGCACCATTAATGCTGAAAGGTACATACAGGTTTTGGAGCAACATATGTTGCCATCCAAGCAACGTTGTCATGGACGCCCCTGCTTATTTTAGCAAGACAATGCCAAGCCACGTGTTACAACAGCGTGGCTTCATAGTAAAAGAGTGCGGGTACTAGACTGGCCTGCCTGTAGACCAAACCTGTCTCCCATTGAAAATGAGTGGCGCATTATGAAGCCTAAAATACCACAACGGAGACCCCCGGACTGTTGAACAACTTAAGCTGTACATCAAGCAAGAACGGGAAATAATTCCACCTGAAAAGCTTCAAAAATTGGTCTCCTCAGTTCCCAAACGTTTACTGAGTGTTGTTAAAAGGAAAGGCCATGTAACACAGTGGTAGAAATGCCCCTGTGTCAACTTTTTTGCAATGTGTTGCTGTCATTAAATTCTAAGTTAATGATTATTTGCCAAAAAAAATTACATTTCTCAGTCCAAACATTAAATATCTTGTCTTTGCAGTCCATTCAATTGAATATAAGTTGAAAAGGATTTGCAAATCATTGTATTCTGTTTTTATTTACCATTTACACAACGTGCCAACTTCACTGGTTGCATTTCATTTCTTGTTACAAAACACAATGAAAGATAATAATGGGATGTCACACTGATTAAAGGGATTTAATAAATCAATGATTGTGCCTATTTCTATTTTCACTGACATTACAGTGCATGTGCAAGTGACATCTGTAAAGCCTCAAAGCAGGAGTCCAGATGTAGAGGGAAACGTCATGTGTGGCGTGTCGTGTATAATATACACAATGTGGTGGTCTTCCACGTTAACGTGCGTTTCATTCACCGGAGCTTCTTATAGCGACCGCGGGATCTTGATCTTTCTTTAAGGAGGGGGCGCGAGAGGTGCTTAGACGTTTACTCTCACTACCTCGGCCTGGAAGTCTAAACGAGCTGCGTGGAGGAGGAGAAGACAGCCAGCGCTCCTTTCAAGCACCCTAATGGCCTCCGACGTCAGACTCACTTCATACACAACCACCCGCTGGCACGTTGGAGACCAGCGCCCGCCGCACAAACACTGACGGACGCACGCGAACGTCCCACGCAAAGCTCTTAAATACACGGGTATATTGGAACAGGGATCCTCAAACTGTGGTACTAGTAACACTAATCAGTGTTGGCGGGGTCCCACAGCAACGTTCCCTCTAAGGTGCGCGCCTGTGCAATTGTGCACTGCTCAAGCGTCCTCTGCGAATGGCAAATCTATGCCATGCACAAAATCAAATAAAAAGATATACAATTATGAAAACTAGGTCTAAGTCAGACCTACATAGAGGTTTTTGTTACATGTCTCTCCGACCTTCCTAGTGGGAATTACAGGCAGTCTAGTTGTTTTTTTTCCTAGGGGGCGCTAGAGCGCAATTTTGAGTTTTGGGGTTCGGTTTTTTTATTAAAAGACAATTTTCGCAGGTCCTGATGTGTGGGTCAAATATGGTGAGTTTTGAAGCATGTTAAGTGGGTCAAATTAGTGCTCAAAGAGGCGGCGGAAGAAGAATAATAATAATAATAAAAATAAGCGCATAACAATTTTCGACACACGGACACGACAGAGAAAACGGTTTTCGTCATCATTGTTCAAATATTGTAACGTCTGTCGAGACGCTTTGAGGACATGAGTTCCATCCATCACTTTACTGAGCAAAACTCTTTATTGTCGGCCATAAACACATCACCAAAACATTAGTAAAAAAAATGATATCTAGCAAAAGTGGTCATTTTCTGCAGTACAAACCAGACCAAAAGCAACTTTGTTATATCAACAGCAGCCGCTCGCTCTTTCTCACTTGTGCCAACACATGCACATATGGCACTTAGCCAGCGATGCGTTTACAGCCACACAAAAAGTCGGACAACTCCAACACCACACATAAAGTGCCATTCCAGGTGGTTACACTATGATTTACCAATCAAATGTGTGCTTATTCTAGTGTCATTTATTAGGAATCTTAATTTATAAATATGAATCAGGAAATGTTGTTATTATATAAAATAAATACTCATAAAAATATATTTTTTACAAACAGAAAGTTGCAGGAATGTACACAAGATCCTCTGCTTACATCTCATTGTGCAACATGTGAATGTTTCAATGGGAACTAAATGCAATGTCTGAAAGTGGTACAAATTATTTCCAAAGCAGGACCTCCACCCGGACAAACGATACAAGTACACAGTTCATGAAAAACAATATTTTTTGTTATTGTCATTGTAAGTGGGCCTAAACACTTATATTAGAAAATAACCTCATGGAAATGACTGCTGTCATTTGATTATAATAACAAGAGAATGTTGTCTGTCTATCTGTGTTGGCCCTGCGATGAGGTGGGGACTTGTCCAGGGTGTACCCCGCCTTCCGCCCGAATGCTGCTGAGATAGGCTGCAGCACCCCCCGCGACCCCGAAAGGGACAAGCGGCAGAAAATGGATGGATGGATGGAGATTGAACTTGTTATTTAGTCAGGTTTGGGACAGGTGTGCTGCTGGTGTAGCCACAGTGTGCACGTCTGATGTTGCTCACATGGGCTCCACTGAATGCTCAGGAAGTTTTTGCGTTTGCTCACACACATGAAAAATTAGAGGGAACATTGGTAAGAACACATTTAATTATTCAAAACTCAAAAGGGTACAAAAAACAGAAAACAACCCGAAGGTGTTACTGTTTAAACTGTGTGTAATGTTACAGTGGCAAAAATGTTAAATATACCGTATTTTCCGGACTGTAAGGCGCACTTAAAATCCTTTTTTTTTCTTCCTCAAAACTCGACAGTGCGCCTAATGTACGGAATAATTCTGGTTTTGTTTACCGACCTTGAAGCAATTTTATTTGGTACATGGTGTAATGATAAAAGTGACCAGTAGATGGCAGTCAAACATAAGAGATACGTGTAGACTGCAATATGACTCAAGTAAACACCACCAACGTTTTATATGTTCCATTGAAAATATAGAACATTACACACGGCGCTCAAAAATCTATCAAAATGTTTTGGTACGACTGGTAAGCTATGAAGCTGCACCGCTTGATGGATTGTCGGCGCATTAAACATAGGAGTATTATTATGGTGTGTGTATAAGGTAAGACATTATCTGGCGTTTTGTTTCACAATATTATGCAAAAGCAACCTTTCTTACCTTCTGTTACCTGCTGATCTGTATTTGGGATCTGCATAAATCATGAAAATTGCACACCTCTGCCTTTGTAGTCACCGTAGTCGAAAAGCTTCTTTGTTTTCTCTATCTTCTTGTTATGGGACATTCATCCTCAGCTGTTGCCATTTCTAATATAAAGTAGTGTAAAGTTCTTACTTATATATGTCGGTAAACTCGCCATGAAAGCGCTAAAACATACCGGTGTAGTGAGTTTGTATTATTCACCCAAAGGAACTTTAGTTATTAGAGAGTTCCGGTCGGACGGTTTTTCACGGGACACATTTCCAGCCTTGTTGTTGTTTCCGGATGAGGAGATGCTCCGTTATTGATTGAAGTAAAGTCTAAATGTCATTAAAACAGTTTAAAACTCCATCTTTTGACACTTCTTCCACTCCTGTCCTTGCACGCTACACCGCTACAACAAAGATGACGGGGAGAAGATGCTGTCAAAGGTGAGCCACGTAAATAAGACCACCAACAAAATGCGCCCTATAATCAGGGGCGCCTTATATATGAAAAAAGATCAAAAATAGACCAGTCGTCGACAGTGCGCCCTATGGACCAGAAAATACGGTACATATTTAGGCCGACTACGCTACTGTATATTAATTTTGGTCATTTGGAGAGCCAAGTGTTTTCTGAGGTGCTACTTGGTGAAAAAAGTTTGAGAACCACTGCATTAGAAAATGCACAAATACACACAATTCATATTTCGTTATGCATTTATGGCCATTTATTGGCGGTCTCACACATAGGTGACTGTAGGGGCAACACTGTTTTTTTTTTATAAGTTCATGTCTAATACAGAGCAGAGCATTTCAATCAATCTGTAATGTATGGTTAATACAGAGCTCTGAAACAATTAATTAATTCATGTATATAAATTAGAGATGCCGATAAATGCTTTAAAATGTAATATCGGAAATTATCGGTATCGTTTTTTTTATTATCGGTATCGTTTTTTTTGTTGTTGTTTTTTTCAATTAAATCAACATAAAAAACACAAGATACACTTACAATTAGTACACCAACCCAAAAAACCTCCCTCCCCCATTTACACTCATTCACACAAAAGGGTTGTTTCTTTCTGTTATTAATATTGTTGTTCCTACATTATATATCAATATATATCAATACAGTCTGCAAGGGATACAGTCCGTAAGCACACATGATTGTGCGTGCTGCTGGTCCACTAATAGTACTAACCTTTAACAGTTAATTTGACTCATTTTCATTAATTACTAGTTTCTATGTAACGGTTTTTATATTGCTTTACTTTCTTTTTTATTCAAGAAAATGTTTTTAATGTATTTATCTTATGAATTTTTTTCAAAAAGGACCTTATCTTCACCATACCTGGTTGTCCAAATTAGGCATAATAATGTGTTAATTCCACGACTGTATATATTGGTATCGGTTGATATCGGTATCGGTAATTAAGAGTTGGACAATATCGGATATCGGCAACAAAGCCATTATCGGACATCCCTAATATACATAAACTTGTCTCATCCTTTTTATGGTCTGTTTTTGTAGTAGTTTATTGGCTACATGTTATGTTAAAAACTGAGCAGGGATTACATTATAAAATTAATTTACTTGGCTCTTAATCCTTTGTGTGGTTTTAGAGTTATTGGGTTTATTAGTTTAGTTATTTGGATCCTTTTCCAGCACATTGTCCAATCCACATCTGATTAATACAGAGTGGATCTAATCATAAATCAATGCATCAATGAAATTGTGTTGTATACAAACGGTAGTTGCTTGAGTGGTTTCTTAGTTTTTAACTTAAGTGTATAAGTAAATTATCCTTATAGTTGTTGCTGTTGTTTTTAAGAGTAGTGCTTTAGTTCCTGTTCAATCTGTAGTTTGTTTAATATAGAGCACTGAAACAATTAATTAATTAATGTCTTGTCTCATAATCTATAGTTGTTAGAGTGGTTTCCCAATTCCTGTTCCTGCACACTCTTGGTCCAATCTGTATTTGTTAAATATAGAGTAGGGATTGAATCGTACAATTTAAGTGTATAAATAAATGATCCTTATAGTTGTTGCTGTTATTACAGTAGTGCCTACCGTACTTGGAGCCATTTCAAAGCAGCTTAAGGTCCCAAGAGCAACTGTGCAGACAATTGTGCATGGCACAGTTTTGTCACTGCCACGATCAGGAAGAAAACGCAAGCTATCACCTGCTGCTGAGACAAAATTGGTCAGGATGATCAAGAGTCAACCAAGAACCACCGAAATGCAGGTCTGCAATGAATTGGAAGCTGCTGGAACACAGGTGTCAGTGTCCACAGTCATGCGTGTTTTGCATCACCATGGACTGAGAGACTACCTTGCTCCAGAAGCGACACCTTAAGGCTCGTCTAAAGTTTGCTGCTGATTACATAGACAAAGATAAGACCTTCTGGAGGAAAGTTCTGTGGTCAGATGAAACTAAAATTTAGCTGTTTGGCCACAATACCCAGCAGGTAAAGGTGAGGCTTTTAATCCCAGGAACACCATTCCTACCGTCAGTGGTAGTATTATGCTCTGGGCCTGTTTTGCTGCCAATGGAACTGGTGCTTTACAGAGAGTAAATGGGACAATGAAAAGGGAGGATTACCTCCAAATTCTTCAGGACAACCTAAAATCATCAGCCCGGAGGTTGGGTCTTGGGCGCAAACACACGTCAAAAGGGGTAAATGGATGGCTAAATCAGGCTAGAATTAAGGTTTTAGAATGGCCTTCCCAAAGTCCTGACTTAAACGTGTGGACAATGCTGAAGAAACAAGTCAATGTCAGAAAACCAAGAGATTTCGCTGAACTGCACCAATTTTGTCAAGGGGAGTGGTCAAAAATTCAACCAGAAGCTTGTGGATGGCTACCAAAAGCGCCTTTTTGCAGTGAAACTTGCCAAGGGACGTGTAAGCAAATATAAGTATGGTATTTTATTTATTTATTTGTATTTTTTTCTTGCCATAAAGTAATACAATCATGTGTGCTTACGGACTGTATCCCTGCAGACTCTATTGATATATATTGATATATAATGTAGGAACCAGAAATATTAATAACAGAAAGAAACAACCCTTTTGTGTGAATGAGTGGAGGGAGGTTTGTTTGGGTTGGTGCACTAATTGTAAGTGTATCTTGTGTTTTTTATGTTGATTTAATAAGAAAAAAAAAATGAATTTTTATTTATTTATTTATTTTTAATTTCTTGTGTGGCCCGGTGGTTGGGGACCACTGCCTTAGAGCGTAGGGTGAAACTGTAACTGAGTGTGCAGTCCGATACGTTTCTCCTCATGAGCAAAATTGAACTCTGTCCCTGCGTGATTCCTTGCTTCTTGTCTTGTTTAATAAATAGTTCGGTGTTTGAACCTGACACTACCGTCAAGCATGGTGGTGGTAGTATTATGCTCTGGGCCTGTTTTGCTGCCAATGGAACTGCTGCCTTACAGAGAGTAAACGGGACAATGAAAAAGGAGGATTACCTATGTTAGCTTGCTTGCTAGCAGGTTACTCTGCGACGCGCACCCCAAAAAAGTAGACCTACTCCATAAAAGCCCACTACATACTACAAAATAGTGCAAACTAGCAAACATGTTGTAGTAAATAAAATAATGTAGCATGTTTTTTTGTTGGTATGTGTGGCAAGTATTATTGCCTTACCTGTTTCAGGTTTGCTGGAATAGTCCAAGAAGCTGTCACCATTTGATTTGGGGGGTTTCTGCTGCAAAAAAAATCCAACAAAAAAGTTACATCCCACTTGTTAACCTGCAAATTACTTCAAAATAATGAGCAGAAGCTTCAAAAGCAGAAGCACACACCAGACTTACAGACACTGATTCAAAATGACTGCTAAGTAGGCCTTGGCTCCTCTCACTACAGGTGAACCCACCTGGGAGCTTAAAAGTCATCAAATTCATCAGTCGGAGCACAAAAATGAGGATTTATTTTTAATAGAACTGATTTAAATGTATATGTAAACAGTTGAAATTCAAAAAAGGCTAATACAACAGTTGTTTTGTGTTTATTTAGCAGATAAGCACCCCTCAAGCTAGTCCACACTTGGTATGTTCCCTTGAGGAAGAAGCATTGGCGTTGTTAGGCCTATTTTAGGGGGGCTCAAGCCCCCCTAAAATATTCTTAAACTCCCCTAAATAATTTGGTGTTGTTTTGTTTTCTTTTACAAATACATGGTCATTATAAAGTGGCCCGAATATGAGTTTAAATAAATAATCATATAACCTGTTATTATTCACTCGGTTTCCCCTCACTTCGTAGCGTAAGGTAGAGAGCCCCTTTAGTGTGTCGGTATCCAATCCATTCCACTTGTTCATATAGAAAATGCCCACATCACTCAAATTCCAGTCCGCATTTTCTCTGCGACCTTGCTTGCGGTCCTGCAGTTGTACGAAGCACATTATCTTCATTTACAATGAGTGAAGCGACACAAAACCTTGTGTGTGCAATTGTAAATAATTTAGTTTTTAAGTTTTGTGTTTCTTGTAGAATCTATATAAAGTAATATACATTAGCCTATTGCATACTTGCCAACCCTCCCGAATTTTCCGGGAGACTCCCGAAATTCAGCGCCTCTTCCGAAAACCTCCCGGGACAAATATTCTCCCGAAAATCTCCCGATTTTCAGCCGGAGCTGGAGGCCACGCCCCCTCCAGCTCCATGTGGACCTGAGTGAGGACAGCCTTTTTTCACGATGGGAGGACAACAGTGTGACAAGGACTAAATCATCCAGACGAGATAAATTTTATTATTATGTTTATCTCACCTAAAAATAAATATATTTATTAATTTAAAAAAAAAAAAAAACGAAATAAATTTTTACTATATTTTGCTAAAAACATCAAAATTAATTGTATTTTTATTTGTATTTTTTCTGACTCCTTATTACATCCAGCCATATAATTATACATTAAAATAAACATATTTGAAATAATTAAATTATCATAATAATTCATTTAAAATGACCATATTTAATTATTAAAATTATTGCTTGTTTATCAACAACTTTAGCATTTTATTCATTACATTTTGAAGCTCTCAGAAGCCAAGTTATGTTATATTCCTTAAGATTTATTTATGCAAGTTTGAAGTATCAATTATCTAAACAGTTTTGTTTGTATATTTTCAGGATGTAGATATATATATATATATATATATATATATATATATATACATATATATATATATATATATATATATATATATATATATATATATATATATATATATATATATATATATATATATATATATATATATATATATATATATATGTATGGAAATACTTCACTTGGTGAATTCTAGCTGTCAATATACTCCTCCCCTCTTAACCACGCCCCGACCCACCCCTGACCACGCCCCCTGCCCCCCACCTCCCGTAATCGGAGGTTTCAAGGTTGGCAAGTATGGCCTATTGTTAAAATAATGAAAAAAACATCATTAAATATATTTGTTTTAATGTATTGTTACATTAATAGCTGTTTTATTATCATAGGATGGCTTGTTAAACATTTCATAGGATTTTCAGAGGGAGGAAAAACCAAGACATTTAATATAAAATGTAAAATGAATAAATACATTAAAAAAAAAAGAAAAAAAATGGTTAAAAGCCATCGTCCTGGGGAGCATTTCATTTCGTCCCGTGCATTTTTTTTAAATAATAATAATAACAATGAATAATTTCTAAGTCTTTGTTTGCCGTTTGTGAAGTTTTGTGCATCTCCTGGGGGCTAAGCCCCCCCCTGTCCTTAAAAGCTAGTGACGCCCCTGGGAAGAAGACTATAAAATAAGTAAAAATTGATTGAAAATGGGAACACACACCATAGAAATCAGGCCAAAAACAGACAGAAATAATTCATTTATTAATAAATGCATGCCTAAAATGACAAAGTGCAAAAACTATTCGGTTTTTGACAGAACTCTTGGACAAAATTTAGCCCCAGTTTTCAGATACTGTAATTGAGTTTGACTGCACCGTGCACTTTGATAAAGAAGGTGAGAAACACTATTGAATTCAAGAAAGAACTCCTCGTAAAGTATAAAGATGGCGGATCTGGCCAGGATGTACACGCCGCCATCTTCGCCAACAGTCGTCAGTAAAAATAAAAGAGGCGTTAAATTATGATT
>NC_084579.2:12175532-12213032 GCF_033978685.3 Nerophis lumbriciformis | reverse complement strand
AGCGACGATTTCCCCATTAATTTGAGCGAGGATGAAAGATTTGTGGATGAGGAAAGTGAGAGTGAAGGACTAGAGGGCAGTGGGAGCGATTCAGATAGGGAAGATGCTGTGAGAGGCGGGTGGGACCTGATATTCAGCTGGGAATGACTAAAACAGTAAATAAACACAAGACATATATATATACTCTATTAGCCACAACACAACCAGGCTTATATTTAATATGCCACAAATTAATCCCGCATAACAAACACCTTCCCCGTCCCGTCCATATAACCCGCCAATACAACTCAAACACCTGCACAACACACTCAATCCCACAGCCCAAAGTACCGTTCACCTCCCCAAAGTTCATACAGCACATATATTTCCCCAAAGTCCCCAAAGTTACGTACGTGACATGCACATAGCGGCACGCACGTACGGGCAAGCGATCAAATGTTTGGAAGCCGCAGCTGCATGCGTACTCACGGTACCGCGTCTGCGTATCCAACTCAAAGTCCTCCTGGTAAGAGTCTCTGTTGTCCCAGTTCTCCACAGGCCAATGGTAAAGCTTGACTGTCATCTTTCGGGAATGTAAACAAAGAAACACTGGCTGTGTTTGTGTTGTTGCTGCAGTCGGCCACAATACACCGCTTCCCACCTACAGCTTTCTTCTTTGCTGTCTCCATTGTTCATTGAACAAATTGCCAAAGATTCACCAACACAGATGTCCAGAATACTGTGGAATTTTGCGATGAAAACAGACGACTTAATAGCTGGCCACCATGCTGTCCCAGAATGTCCTCTACAATCCGTGACGTCACGAGCAGGCGTCATCATACCGAGACGTTTTCAGCAGGATATTTCGCGCGAAATTTAAAATTGCACTTTAGTAAGCTAACCCGGCCGTATTGGCATGTGTTGCAATGTTAAGATTTCATCATTGATATATAAACTATCAGACTGCGTGGTCGGTAGTAGTGGGTTTCAGTAGGCCTTTAAAGTATATGAAAATAATATAATTCCAAAGTTGATCAATTCGTTTACCATGAATTGATCAACGTGGACCCCGACTTAAACAAGTTGAAAAACTTATTCGGGTGTTATCATTTAGTGGTCAATTGTATGGAATATGTACTTCACTGTGCAATCTACTAATAAAAGTCTCAATCAATCAATCAATTTGTCAGTTTCACACCAAATTGAATCCAAATTTACTTTCAACTTTTTTACATGAATCCAGATCATTGACATATGAAGCCAGCTCATGGTAAAAGATTATGATAAACAAACGTACAGTTTCAGCATATGTAAATAATGTGGATTCAAAGTGTATTAGTTCATTTCACAACAAACTGAATCCAAATCCGCTTTTAACTCTTTTAAATAAATCTAGATCATGATCGAACCCATGCTGATCAAATGGAAATAATCAGGTAAATTAAAAGTTGATGAGTAAGTTTCACACTGAAATTAATCTAAATCAGCTCTCAGAATTTGACATTTATATAAATCATGAGCGCAGACTATATGGGCAAACAGATAAAATTACGGTTTACAGAAATAATATGATTCCAAAGTTGTTAAATTTGTCAGTTTCACACCTAATTTAATCCACAAAGGCTTGACACTCTTTAAAACAAATCTAGATAATATGATTAAAACCCATGATGATTAAATACACTGATTACCATCATATAGGAATACTACTCGAATCAGTCTCACACCAAATTGAATCCAAATTTACGCTCAACTTTTTGACATCTAGATCATTGACATAAATCGAGATCGCTGACATTATATCTTGATGATTGATATAAATCCAGATTATGATAAAAGACTAGGAAAATTGTACAGATTCAGTATATGTATATATAATGTGTATTAAAAGTGGATCACTTAATTTCACACCAAATTAAATCCAAATTTACTCTCAACTTTTTGACATCTAGATCATTGGCATTAATCAAGATCGTTGACATTATATCTAGATAATTGATATGAACCTAATAATAAAAGACTATGACTAACGTACAGTTTCAGTATAAAATGTGAGTTAATTTCACGCCTAATTGAATCCAAAGCCACGCTTACACCCAGATCATAATCAAAACCACAATGATCAAACATACTTAGTTACATTATATGGAAAGTCCATTTGACACCAAATTAATCCAAAACTGCTTTTAACGTTTTGATATTAATTTATGATCACACATAAATTAGTATATGGAAATAATGTAACTCCAAAGTTGATAAATCAGTTTCACACCAAATGTAATCCAAATCTGCTTTTAACACTATTGATATAAATCTAGATGATAAACAATTATAAAGATCAAACATATTGAGTTAGTATTGAAATAATGTGTTTCACACCAAATTGATTTCAAATCTGTTCTAAACAAATTGTATATTAATCCAGATCATGATTAAGACTCAGTGCAAAAAAATGGCTAACAGTAAATGAGTTGGAAGTTGATAAATCAGTATCACACCAAATGTAATCCAAATCTGTTCTTAACACTTATGATATGAATTCGAAAATATAAGCAACACACAATCCGAAGTGAGTTAGTGTATGTAAATGTAGTTTAAATTGAATCCAAATCTGTTCTAAACACATTTGATATGGCTCCAGATTATGATCACAACTCAAACCAAAAATTGAGTGACAGTACATGTAAATAAATGGGTCAAAAGTTGATGAATCAGTATCACACCAAATTGAATCCAAATCTGATCTAACACTTATGATATGAATTCAAATCATGAACAACACTTAATCCAAATTGAGTTACAGTATATGTAAATAATGTGGGTCAAATTGAATACAAATCTGTTCTAATCACGTTTGATATGAAACCAGATCATATATGATCAAAATTCAGTCCAAAAATCGAGTGACATTAAATGTAAATAAATGAGTCAAAAATTGATAAGTCAGTGTCACACCAAATTGAATCCAAATGTGTTCTAAACGCTGTTGATATAAATCCAGATTATGACCAAAACTAAATCTAAAAATTGAGTGACAGTACATGTAAATAAATGGGTCAAAAGTTGATAAATCAGTATCACACCAAATTGAATCCAAATCTGATCCAACACTTATGATATGAATTCCAATCATGACCAACACTTAATCCAAATTGAGTTACGGCATATGCAAATAATGTGGGTCAAATTGAATACAAATCTGTTCTAAACACGTTTGATATGAAACCAGATCATATATGATCAAAATTCAGTCCAAAAATTGAGTGATGTTAAATATAAACAAATGAGTCAAAAATTTATAAATCAGTGTCACACCAAATTGAATCCAAATGTATTCTAAAAGCTGTTGATATAAATCCAGATTATGACCTAAACTAAATCCAAAAATTTAGTGACATTAAATATAAACAAATGAGTAAAAATCGATAAATCAGTGTCACATTAAATTGAATCCAAATGTGTTCTAAACGCTGTTGATATAAATCCAGATTATGACCAAAACTAAATCCAAAAATTGAGTGACAGTACATGTAAATAAATGGGTCAAAAGTTAATAAATCAGTATCACACCAAATTGAATCCAAATCTGATCTAACACTTATGATATGAATTCCAATCATGACCAACACTTAATCCAAATTGAGTTACAGTATATGTAAATAATGTGAGTCAAATTGAATACAAATCTGTTCTAATCACGTTTGATATGAAACCAGATCATATATGATCAAAATTCAGTCCAAAAATTGACTGACATTAAATGTAAATAAATGAGTAAAAAATTGATAAATCAGTGTCACACCAAATTGAATCCAAATGTGTTCTAAACGCTGTTGATATAAATCCAGATTATGACCTAAACTAAATCCAAAAATTGAGTGACATTAAATATAAACAAATGAGTAAAAATCGATAAATCAGTGTCACACCAAATTGAATCCAAATGTGTTATAAACGCTGTTGATATAAATCCAGATTATGACAAAAACTGAATCTAAAAATTGAGTGACAATATGTGAGTCAAAAGTTGATATATATCTCACCAAATGTAATCCAAATCTGCTTCCAAATATTGATGCAGATCCTGATAAACATGCATCGTTTTACACCACATTGAATCTGAATCTGCTATAAACACGTTTGATATGAATCCAGACTATGATGAAAACTAAATTCAAAACTGAGTGACAGTACTGTAAGTAATGTACTGTAGGTCAAATTGAGTCCAAATCGGTTATAAACACTTTTGATATGAATCCAGATTATGATCAAAACTGAGTGACAGTACTGTATATGAAAATCATTTGAGTCAAAAGTTGATAAATCAATCAAATGCAAATCTGCTTTCAATTTTTCTGGTATGAATACAGATCCTGATCCAAACCATGAGGAGCATATATAGTTTCACACCAAATTTGAATCCGAATCTCCTTTCTCTTTGATTTGTACTGTGAAAACACGCCCCCAAACGCACACACAAATAGACAAAAAAACTTTACAAGTGGAGGTATAACGTCAACAAAAATCTTCTCCTATCGGGGAAAAACAAAGTATATAGTCTGTTTTGCTCTGGTGAAACTAAATTGGACCACATGTTGCTTTTGAACTCATCTGAACCTTCACGATCTGTCTCCTTTCTGCCAAAACCTGGTCTAAAACTTTCCTTATGTAACTCCAAAGTGATTCCCACATGCATGTCGCCTCTCTCGGCCTCTTTCTCTCTCTCTCTCGTGCTAAGTGACGACTACCAGAGGCCTGGATGGCGTCCTCTCTCATGCTCAAATTTTTCTTCTGGAGCTTTCTTTGATTGTTAAAATTAACCACATGACGTCTTATGAGGAAACATAGTGATCTTTTTTATTGCTATTTATTTTAGTTGAATATAAAAACAACTCTTTTTCTAATTCCCCTCCCCCTCCACCTTTCACTCCTGCTGGTATTCGGGACCTATCTGTTATCTCAAGGGCTTGTTTTTGTACCTGCCTTTCACTGACACACAAGCAGTCCTGACTAGCATCTGCACTGCCCAGACACCACAAGCCCCCGTAAGCCTCCACAAGCCCCCCTTTGGGCGGACTGAACCATGCATGGTGGCCACAGGCGGATAAAAGAGTGCTTTATTAATATTTTTTAATTGTACCTTCCGCCCATGTGCAGCTGAAATAGGCTCCAGCACCCCTCGGGACCCCGAAAGGGACAAGCGGTAGAAAATGGATGTCGGAAGTCGGAAGAAAGTCATTTCCTGTAAAAGGAGGCAACGATTAAAAGTGACCCGATAGTAAAGTATTGTAAATAAAACAACTGTGTAAAAATATGATATATTCAAAGTAGTAAGATACATATTTAAGAAAAATAAAAAATAAACATTTAAAATTTTAACACAATAGGATTAGGATTAAATTATTTTGCATTACACATGCAAGAAAAGCACGGTGTAACCAAATGTGGTTTAACGTTAAATCTAAAAGGGGATTACTTTGAATGCATTGTATTTGTATATGCATGTACATAATAAATATTTTGAGAGTTTAGAAATACATAAACTACATGTAATGGAAATAGACTAATATTTAGATGTACACAAGATAGGATATGAATATGCAAATTAAAGTATAGTCCATAAATAGCTATATGAGTATATACAAAACTAATATACATAATATAATCTAACAATAATATAAAATATTGCCGATGTTATAAAAATATTTAATACTGTAGGAAAGTCAGATTGCATGCAAACTATAACAGAAAATTAATTTCTAAAAAAAAAAATCAAACAAAATTTAATATTATGATAATATAATAAACAACTATAATTATGAAAAAAACAACAACAAACAAAAAAATCATCAATCTAATTGTCATAAAAAACGATATAAATTAAAAACTGCCAGGTCAGATATTTTTTAAAATGTCTCACTGCACACAATTGAACAAAAAGTAACATTAGTGACAATGCCGTAGCGCTAGGTGTCCAGCCAGGTCCACCAATATAAGAGATGTAAATATAAAAATATTCTAATATTACAAAAAAAAAAGAGATGAAATAGCTCATAAATACAAGTTAGCATACAACTGAATTAAGTTTTAGACGATACCATTTTGACATACTGTTGCTTTAAAATGTAATGATATAATAGACTTGCTTTTAAAGTCCATAAATAACTATATGAGTATATACAAAACTAATATACATAAAATAATCTAACAATAATATAAAACATTTCCGATGTTATAAAAATATGTAATACTATAGGAAAGTCAGATTGCATGCAAACAAAAACATAAAATTATTTTCTAAAAAAAAAATCAAACAAATTATAATATTATGATAATATAATGAACAACTATAATTATGAAAAAACAACAAAAACAAAAATCAAAAATCTAATTGTTATATAAAAAACTATATAAATCAAAAACAGCCAGGTCAGATATTTTTAAAAATGTCTCACTGCAAACAATTGAACAAAAAGTAACATTAGTGACAATGCTGTAGCGCTCGGTGTCCAGCCAGGTCCACCAATATAAGAGATGTAAATATAACACCATTCTAATATTATTTAAAAAAAAGAGATGAAATAGCTCATCAATACAAGTTAGCATATAACTTAATTAAGTTTTAGAAAATAAAATGTTTACATACTGTTGCTTTAAAAATGTAATGATATAATAGACTTGCTTTTAAAGTCCATAAATAGCTATATGAGTATATACAAAACTAATAAACATAATATAATCTAACAATAATATAAAATATTTCCGATGTTATACAAATATTTATTGCTATAGGAAAGTCAGATTACATGCAAACAAAAACAGAAAATTATTTTCTAAAAAAAAAAAATCTGACAAAATATAATATTATGATAATACAACAATATAATGAACAACTATAATTGTGAAAAAACAACAAAAATCATGAATCTAATTGTCATAAAAAACTATGTAAATTAAAAACTGCCAGGACAGATATTTTTTTAAACGTCTCACTGCACACAATTGAAGAAAAAGTAACATTAGTGACAATGCCGTAGCGCTAGGTGTCCAGCCAGGTCCACCAATATAAGAGATGTAAATATAAAACAGTTCTAATATTATAAAAAAAAGAGATGCGAAAGCTCATCAATACAAGTTAGCATATAACTGAATTAAGTTTTAGACAATACCATTTTGACATACTGTTGCTTTAAAAATGTAATGATATAATAGACTTGCTTTTAAAGCCCCTCTTCCATTCTGCTAATGTGAGGTTTGGGACAGAACACACCGCAACAAGTCCACCATCCACCAGCGGACTGCATGGATTTAAAAGTCACTGCTAAATGCACATTTCACCCCTTGAAAAATAACACGGCCTGCCAACTGTGGCTTCCTTATGTCCAGTACAGTCAGTGTGCACGGAAGTGGGGTGTTTCCACGGGACCACCCACTATAGGGGTTCAGGCCAACACAAACCTCTGCTTCTGATGCCTCGGTGACAGTTAATGATAGTGAGGGATCACTTTTTCCTCTCAAAGATGCTTGCCCCTTTTTTCGCTTTCAAGTCTCAACCACATCAGAGATTCCAAACCTCCCCGCTGGAGTCCTGTGGGATTAGCGGGCTTTGTATAGACCCCTCATTTGCAGACTGCCACTCGAATATAAACACACATAGCAAAGGCCTAGACCAATGCGACGTCTCCAAACACACACTATATGTGCATGACAGCATGCAAAAAGGCATCCGGAACTCACAGAATCACCAGCATTGACAGTCACTGGACACTTCATTAGGTACACATGCACCACAGCTCAGGTTGGCATCGGGGGACAAAAAGCTAAGTCATGATGTACTGATGCAGTTTTATGTTTAGAATACAACTACAAAACATGTAAGCTGTGGGCGACAAATGGTCTTTGGTTTATTTGGCCACCTGTCATACATAGCCTATAAAATGTGCCTTTTTAAAAAGTTAATAATGCTGCAGGGCCGCGACCCCGAAAGGGACAAGCGGTACAAAATGGATGGATGGATGGAGGGCCGCTCCACCATAGCGTATATAGGGCACTGCAATCCCCAAGGGGCCCCATTTAGAATAAGCACATGCAAAATGTCAATTAATGAATGAATGACAGAATGCTTCAAATGAGATTTTACCACAGATGTATTCCTAGCTCATTTCTGCTACGTCACTGATAAGAATATGATGGCATATTTAGTTAAGTTAGTGCTGGGCTCGTAAACAATGGTATACTGGGTTTAAATCCTGGGTCAGAAATGTGTCAGGAAAGATATGCAAAATGATGTTGGTTATCACATCTGCGGTCCTCTCCAAGGTTTCTCATTGTCCCATTGGGTTGAGTTGATCTGAACCGAGGATGTCGTCGTGGCTTGTGCAGCCCTTTGAGACACTTGGGATTTAGGGCTGGATAAATAAACATTGATTGATTGAGTGACAGTTATACATAATTATAAATATTTTAAAACAATTTTATTTAATTTTTTTTCGTTTCTAAATGTTTTTTAGTACAAAAACATGCATCAAATTAATATAATTGTATTCATGAAATTATGGTAAAATGTAAAATGTTTCACTAAAAACAATTATTGAACCATTAATTCGTTTTAGTACAAAACGTGAATCGAATTAAATTGTAGTTTGATTAAAAAAAAAAAAAAGAATTTAGTTTTTTGTTAATTTTCATTTATTTATTTCAGGCAATGACATAAAAAAAAGAAAGAAAAAAAAGTACAAAGTTGACAACACATAATAATATAAATTAATATAGTGCAAAAGGTAATGTATAGTATTATTATTATAGTAGTTTTGCCTGAAAGGGAGTGAGAAGAAGATAACTTAAAGTTAAGTTAAGAAAAAAAAAAGTTTTTGCAACGCAGGGGGTTAGAATATTTTTTTTTTCTAGGGTCCCCGAAGCTCAGTTTGATTGACACAGTCAGAGAGTTTGTTTATTTTTGCAGTCAAAAATTGACTAATGATGGACAATTCAAATTGTGCGTGTGCGCATGCGTGTATTACTTTTTGAATCCGGTTCTGGATCAGGAATTGTTATTGATTATTTTTGGGTCATGTGAAAAAAAGTTTTTTGTTTTAGGATTGAAATGACCAACTAAATTAGAGTTGATATTTGATAAATGTAAATGTCTATGACATTATATACAAGATTAGTGACTATGTGATGATAAAGATGATAAACCGTCTGTCTTTTGCCATTTAAAAGCCATTTCAGTGGCTATGGAAAATTAAATTTCCCACGTCTTTGAACGTCTCATATGCGTGGTGATGGAACGTGACGTATGCGCCCGCAGATCATCCTGAACTCCATGCACAAGTACCAGCCCAGGATCCACATCGTGAAGGCGGACGAGAACAACGGCTTCGGCTCCAAGAACACGGCCTTCTGCACGCACGTCTTCCCGGAGACGGCCTTCATCGCCGTCACGTCCTACCAGAACCACAAGGTGAGACAACCACGCGTGGATAAAACCACCCACTTGAGGCCACGTTTTGTCATTATTTGAGCGCAGACGAAAAAGTGTATTTTAACGCCATTTAAAATTATTTTCAGGATGAGGTATATAGCGGGGAAACGGCTTTGACCTGCAAAAACAATAATAAATGCGTGGTATTTTTACAATTATTTTGTATATTTTGTACAAAAAGCTAATTTTGAATATATACTTCTAATGATTAGTATTACATTATTTACTTAGAAATCATTAAAAAAAAAATCCATTTGACTTGTAAAATTATTATAAACTCAACATACAATTGCAAATATTTATATACTCTATATTATACTATACTATACTACATACTATTATAATATATTATAAATTATACTATATTATATACTATAATACTTATATTATTTTGCACTTCACCGAAAGAAATCTGCAATGATGCAATTTTTTTATTATTATTAAACTAAATATATTCGTTTTAAATGTAGTGATAAAGTCACAAACCGTTGAGAGAAAACCAGCTTGGCAATGTTGTATATTTGTTAATAAGTAATAATAATTTAGTAATTTATTAATCGCTCGAAAATACTGCATGGTCCAAATAGTGAGTTATTACAGTTCATAAAGGCATTTCAATTAGTTCATCTGTTAGTACTTTAGGAAGAAATGCAATAATTATAATGATTAGTTATTACCTACAAACATATATATATATATATATATATATATATATATATATATATATATATATATATATATATATATATATATGTGTGTGTATATAAATATATATATATACATATATATACATATATATATATATACATATATATGTGTATATAAATATATATATACATACATATATATATATATATATATATATATATATATATATATATATATAAACATATATATACATATATATATATATATATATATATATATATATATATATATATATATATATATATGTTTGTAGGTAATAACTAATAATTATTATAATTGTTATAGTTACACACACATATGTATACATATATATATATATATATATATATATATATATATATATATATATATATATATATATATATATATACATACATATATATACATACATATATACACATATATATATCTACATACATATATATATACACACACACACACATATATATATATATATATATATATATATATATACATACATATATACACATATATATATATACATACATATATATACATATATATTTATATACACATATATACACACACACACACACACACACACACACACACACACACACACACACACACACACACACACACATATATATATATATATATATATATATATATATATATATATACATCCATTCATTTTTCTACCGATTGTCCTTTATACACACACACACACACACACACACACACACACACACACACACACACACACACACACACACACACACACACACACTCACACGCACGCACGCACACACACACGCATAATGTTTTTCTTTTTAATTCAGAAAATGCATCAAATGTTTGAAAATGCGAGCTGACCTGTGAATGAGATATTATAAAATTGTATTTAAATATGTGTCAGTTAATTTTTTATTGCTATTTTGCATGCAATAAATATGTTATCATGTATATTTACATTATCTATTGATAATGTTTCAGTTACTGTATGACTTCCTTGCAGGATTGCATGCATTGATCATATTGACACACGCACACACACACACACACGCACACACGCACGCACACGTGTGTGTGTGTGTGTGTGTGTGTGTGTGTGTGTGTGTGTGTGTGTGTGTGTGTGTGTGTGTGTGTGTGTGTGTGTAAAAAGTGTCTGTTTTTTAAGCTCATTTAAAGACGTGGGCGTACAGTACATGCATGTGTGTTTTACTATGGCGCTCATAATATTCCTGCAGCCAATCAGCAGCCGTTTTACTTATTCGGGGCCAGGAAGCAGCTCTCTTAAGAAACCTTTCATTATTTTTCCAACATGGTGCTGGGGAGGGGGCAGTGGGCTAATTATTATTTGTGTTGTAATCAAACAGGCCCACAACATCTGCCACAGCACTAAGAGCAATAAGTCATGTTGTGCAGGCCGCCATGTGCATCCATCACCTGCAGGCCGGCTAATGAAGGCCCTCACTAATTAAAAAAACTCCCCCTTTTTCCAGCCTCTCTTAAAAAGGGGGCGAAGTTGTGTTCGTTATTACCAAACAAGGAACGTTTGTGCAGCATCTGGAATATTATTGCAGATATCGCTTGTAAAAAACAAAAACAATCTGTGCTGCTATGCCAAATTATTTCATGCATTTTTAAAGTTCAACGAAGTGCATTAATTCACGCTGATTATTGTACCGTTTACTTTAGGGAATTAAATTGAGTTTGTTTGTCAGGATTAGTGCAAAGAAACAAAACACAAAACAAATATATACACCATATATTATAAATTCCTAGCCAATTTATTTATCTATATTTTATTTATTCATTTATTTAATTTATGAAATTAATTATCAGAAACGTTCCCCCCAAACAGTACGGATTGTGTGGCATTTATTTTGGTCGCTATTGCAATTTTCAGGTTTTCAGGCAGTGGTTAAATAAATTACCAAAATGTCAGAAACTGCTTTAAATTTGTATTTTTTTTATTTTATTTTTTTGCAATCCACTATCATATTTTTGCATTAATACAATGCACAATTAAGACTAAGTATAAAATAAATAGTAAACTGACTGTCATGCAGCTCTCATTAGGAGGGGTACACTATTTTAAAAAAAATACCAGGATTTCCCAGCATTAACAGTATTTTTTCCACAGTAAAAATACTGTAATCATAATTACTGTAATATTATGATAATATATTTTGTGGCATTTTTTTGTCATTATTGTATTTTTTAGTTTTTCAGGCAGAGTGGTTAAAAAAGTTACAGTCAGAAAATTCTCTAAATTATTTTTATTTATTTATTTATTTATTTTTTTTGTGCAACCCACTATCATATTTTTACATCAATACAATTCACAATCAGCTTTAACCTTATGTCGCTCTCATTAGGAGATGTACACTATTTAAAAAAAACAGGATTTCCCAGCATTAACAGTATTTTTTCACAGTAAAAATACTGTAATCATAATTTACTGTAATATTACAACAATTGACTAAAACAATTTAAAATGCCCTTGTATTTCACAGCAATTTAATTATTAGAAACGTTCCTCCCCAAACAGTACGGATTTTATGGCTTTTGTTTTTGTCATTATTGTAATTTTTAGTTTTTCAGGCAGAGTGGTTAAATAAATTACAGAGTCAGAAACTCCTCTAAATTATATATACATATATTTTTTTTTGTGCAACCCACTATCATATTTTTGCATTAATACAATGCACAATCGAAACTAAGTATAAAATAAATAGTGTCATGCAGCTCGCATTAGGAGGGGTACACTATTAAAAAAAAATACCAGGATTTCCCAGCATTAATAGTATTTTTTCACAGTAAAAATACTGTAATCATAATTTACTGTAATATTATGATAATATATTTTGTGGCATTTTTTTTTGTCATTATTGTAATTTTTAGTTTTTCAGGCAGTGATTAAATAAGTTACAGTCAGAAACTGCTCTAAATTATTTTTATTTATTTATATATTTATTTTTTGTGCAACCCACTATCATATTTTTGCATCAATACAATGCACAATCAAAACTAAGTATAAAATAAATAGTGTCATGCAGCTCTCATTAGGAGGTGTACACTATAAATAAATAAAAACAGGATTTCCCAGCATTAACAGTATTTTTTTACAGTAAAAATACTGTAATCATAATTTACTGTAATATTACAACAAGTGACTGAAACAATTTAAAATGCCCTCATATTTCACAGCTATTTAATTATTAGAAACGTTCCACCCAAACAGTACGGATTTTGTGGCATTTTTTTTTTATCATTATTGTAATTTTTAGTTTTTCAGCGGTTAAATAAGTTACAGAGTCAGAAACTCCTCTAAATTATTATTATTATAATTTTTGTTTTTTTTGTGCAACCCACGATCATATTTTTGCATCAATACAATGCACAATCAAAACTAAGTGTAAAATAAACAGTGTCATGCAGCTCTCATTAGGAGGGGTACACTATAATTAAAAAAACAAAAAAACAGGATTTCCCAGCATTAACAGTATTTCACAGTAAAAATACTGTACTCATAAAACAATTGACTAAAACAAATTAAAATGCCCTTATATTTCACAGCAATTTAATTATTAGAAACGTTTCCCTACCGCCCCCCACCCCAAACAGTACGGATTTTGTGGCTTTTTTTTTGGTCATTATTGTAATTTTTTGTTTTTCAGGCAGAGTGGTTAAATAAGTTACAGTCAGAAACTCCTCTAAATTATTTTTATTATTATTATTATTATTATTTTGTGTAAAAAAAAATAAATACTGTAATCGTAATTTACTGTAATATTAAAAAAAATTGACTATAACAAATACAATACCCTTATATTTCACAGCAATTAACGGAAATTGTTATTTCACAATAAATTACAGTGAATGCTCCTGTGAAAGTAATGGAATTATTAGCCAGCAATTTGCGGTGAATTTACAATGAAATGTTTTACATTGTACATGATCTAAGTGGCAAAAGTGTGACAGTGGAGTTTTTATTTTTTATTTTAGAAGGGTTGGTGAAGGTGTGAGCCATGCAGCGTGCAGACAAAACTTAAGAGTCTGGACAGGGAAAAGTGAAAGGAAGGAACCTAGAAATCAAATATCAGACATACAAACACACATTGATTTAATAAACATATCTGCAAAGTAGTCATCATATGAGTCCTGTTGTAACATACTAAATGGTATTAATATTAATAAGTGATTTAATGTGGACTGGTTCATAAATTGCAATATATTACTGATGTCACATTTATTATGATTTTTTTTTGATTTTTTTTTTTAGATAACCCAACTTAAAATTGAGAACAACCCCTTTGCCAAAGGCTTCCGGGGAAGTGATGACATGGAACTGCATCGCATGTCCAGAATGCAAAGGTGAGTGTCACGGGACATTGTATTAGGTACACCTGCACAATCTTGTCCACAAACTGTCATGATAGTTTTTGTCAAATATGATTATAAAATGTGTTTATTATTGTGGTTGTATAGCAACTGCACTGCAATAAACTGTTCCTGTTTATATTGGTTATGCAATGTAAATGAATGTCTCTCTGACCGTGTCCAACAAAACAAAGCATCATTAACACATTTTCTGTTCCTAATGTCATCAGATTCCACATTTTATCACAGATCCATCACTTCCATTAATCTGCATCTTTCTTAAATGTCAAAGAAACACAATACAGCAGTGTGATGACCAACATCATGTCTCATTCCCTCCAACACAAGCCTGTTGTGAGCATTGGGTTGCGGTGATTAAGCTTGTGTGAGATGTCTATACCGGTACTATTCCGCCCGCATGAGAGATGGAGTGAGTGCAAAACACCATTTCTAAGGATAGAATCTGGTTTTGTGACTTATGACTTACCTCCGTTGCTCCGTGAGTCAGCCAATATGAGAAAAGTCGTAGGGGTGGTCCGACCCTCCTCCCATAACATTTATACACAACCACAGACGAAGTGATCTGCAGAAAACAACATGTGGATTCAGAGAATGTTTTTTTAGTACTTTTCTGCTTTTTTTTAACACAACCCTGGAGCAAAAATGTGCAGCAGAACATTTTGTTAGATTGTAAGAGTATAAGATCCAGGTCCAGACCACTCCATCAGAGCTGGAAACGGGGTCACAAAATGATTGGATGACTGATACAGGCTGTGCACAAGGAACTAAAACGATCCTATGTAAAACACAGATATTCTTATGAAGTACTACAACAGCATATTCTGTGGAATACAACAATTTTTAAGTGTTTTGTCAGTTTCGGCAAAACCATAGTCATTAAAAACAAACTGGTGCTCAAACAATGCACAAAAACTAAAGTATATGCTAAATATGATCCATGTCGCCACGCCCTCACGTTCCCTAAGATCCTCTTCATCCATCCATCTCACTGTCCCTTTATTTAAAGTGTCCACCATGGGTGCCCGAGCGTTCAGCCGTTCTGCCCCACATCTTTGGAACTCTTTACCACCAGACCTTCGTAACTTAGATTCAATATCCCTCTTCAAATCAAGACTCAAAACACACCTATTCCTGACTGCTTATTCATTGTAATCATCTTTTCTTATCTATCTTTGTTGTTGTTGTTTTTTATCCAATTTGATTTTATTGTTTAGATTTTGTACGGTGTCCTTGAGTGCCCAGAAAGGCGCCTTATAAATAAAATGTATTATTATATATATATATATATATATATATATATATATAAAATGTATTATTATATATATATATATATGTATATATATATATATATATATATATATATATATATATATATATATATATATATATATATAAAATGTATTATTATATATATATATATATATATATATATATATATATATATATATATATATATATATATATATATAAAATGTATTATATATATATATATATATATATATATATATATTAGACTTAGACTTCCTTTTTATTGTCATTCAAATTTGAACTTTACAGTACAGATAAGAACGAAATTTCGTTACATTAGCTCATGGTAGTGCAGGATAAAAAAGCAATAAGGTGCATATATAAATAAATAAATAGGTTACTGTACAGATAAATATATCGCACTTTTTCATATGCATCCATGTTTATGGATGTATGATGTATTGTATTTTTTATTCCAGCGAGTTAATCCATTTTGGGGGGAGTTGAGGGGATAATTATGATGCGTTCAAGAGTCTTACGGCCTGAGGGAAGAAGCTGTTACAGAACCTGGAGGTTCTG
Organism: Nerophis lumbriciformis; assembly: GCF_033978685.3. Lineage (NCBI taxonomy): Eukaryota > Metazoa > Chordata > Actinopteri > Syngnathiformes > Syngnathidae > Nerophis > Nerophis lumbriciformis. Next base: position 12,196,663 of record NC_084579.2, on the reverse strand, counting down.
CTTCGGAGGCTGCGGAACCTCTTTCTAGAGTCCAGCAGTGAAAACAGTCCTTGGTGGGGGTGGGAGGAGTCTTTGCAGATTTTCTGAGCCCTGGTCAGGCAGCGGCTTTTTGCGATCTCCTGGATAGGAGGAAGAGGAGTCCTGATGATCTTTTCCGCCGTCCTCACCACTCTCTGAAGAGTATATATATATATATATATATATATATATATATATATATATATATATATATATACACATATATATATTAAAATATAATTCTCTTTACAGTGTTAGAGTGTGTTGTGTTTAGAAAAATCCCTTAATATAAAAAGGTAAAAAAAAACAACATATAATATCCACAGATGGCAGTGCCTTACTTTTTGCATTCATTATAAGAAACTGTTTTTTTATCACACCGCATTTTGTTTATCATAATATGTAAAAATTCAGTGTTATGCTCCCAGTGAAGTGAAGTGAATTATATTCTCTAGTGACTCAAAGCGCTTTTACATAGTGAAACCCAATACCTAAGTTACATTTAAACCAGTGTGGGTGGCACTGGGAGCAGGTGGGTAAAGTGTCTTGCCCAAGGACACTACGGCAGTGACTAGGATGGCGGAAGTGGGGATCGAACCCGGAACCCCTCACAACTGTGTGCGTCTTATCTGTTACTTTATGTGTTTGTGTAGCACCAAGGACTACCCAGTCGTACCTCGCAGTACCGTGCGTCAAAGAGTGGGCTCCAGCCAGAGTCCCTTCAGTGGCGAGGTCCAGGGCCTGGCCACACCCAGTTCCCTGAGTTCCCAGTACTCGCAGTGTGACAACGGCGTGACGAGCACCTCGCAGGACATGCTGCCCCAGTCAGGCTCCTATCCTCTGCCCCACGAGCATGGCCAGGAGTACCACTGTATCAAGAGGAAAGGTGTGTTTACCTTGTATCTGTAGCTATGGAATCATTGCAGGTTATGTGGGTACATTTATGTTTACTGTAATTGTAGGTTAGTTTAGAGGTTAGACAGGGCTTATTATTTTCATAATACCTTTGAACAAGTACCATAGACATTTGTATTGGTTCTCTACCACAATAATTACAGAATATTGCTTGATGGATTTTCTACTCAATTATACTAAGTTAAAGTCACACACACTAGGTGTGGCAAAATGATTCTCTGCATTTGACCCATCACCCTTGATCACCCCCTGGGAGGTGAGGGGAGCAGTGAGCAGCAGCAGTGGCCGCGCCCGGGAATAATTTTTTGGTGATTTAACCCCCAATTCCAACCCTTGATACTGAGTGTCAAGCAGGGAGGTAATGGGTCCCATTTTTATAGTCTTTGGTATGACTCGGCCGATCTCAGGGCGGACACTCTAACCACTTGGCCACTGAGTAGGTAAACCACCTATTTTCCCAAAATACAAGGTGAGGCAAATATAAGCTAACTTTGCAGCATATTAAATGCAAAACTGAATTTATAATAACATTATTTTCACAATACTCTTGACCAAGCACCATAGGACCTACCACAGAAATGTGTTTCACTTATCTACTACAGTAGTTACAGAACATTGCTTTATGGATTTTCTACTCAATTATACTGACTTTCCCAATAAGGAAGAAAATTGCCAAGTGAAAGTCTCAAAATATTTTTTTTTTGGTATGGTCATTTTTTCTACATTTAAACCACCTATTTGCCCAAAATACAAGATGAGGCAAATATAAGCTAACTTTGCAGCATATTAAATGCAAAACTGAATTTATAATAACATTATTTTCCCAATACTCTTGACCAAGCACCATAGGACCTACCACAGAAATGTGTTTGACTTCTCGACTACAGTAGTTACAGAACATTGCTTTATGGATTTTCTCCTCAATTATACTGACTTTCCTAATAAGGAAGTAAATTGCCAAGTGAAAGTCTCAAAATATTTTTTGGGGGTATGGTAATTTTGTCTACATGTAAACCACCTATTTGCCCAAAATACAAGGTGAGGCAAATATAAGCTAACTTTGCAGCATATTAAATGCAAAACTGAATTTATAATAACATTATTTTCACAATACTCTTGACCAAGCACCATAGGACCTACCACAGAAATGTGTTGGACTTCTCTACTACAGTAGTTACAGAACATTGCTTTATGGATTTTCTACTCAATTATACTGACCTTCCCAATAAGGAAGTAAATTGCCAAGTGAAAGTCTCACTTTTTTTTTTTTGGTATGGTAATTTTTTTCTACATTCAAACCACCTATTTGCCCAAAATACAAGGTGAGGCAAATATAAGCTAACTTTGCAGCATATTAAATGCAAAACTGAATTTATAATAACATTATTTTCACAATACTCTTGACCAAGCACCATAGGACCTACCACAGAAATGTGTTTGACTTCTCTACTAAAGTAGTTACAGAACATTGCTTTATGGATTTTCTACTCAATTATACTGACCTTCTCAATAAGGAAGTAAATTGCCAAGTGAAAGTCTCAAAATATATTTTTTTTGGTATGGTAATTTTTTTCTACATTTAAACCACCTATTTGCCCAAAATACAAGGTGAGGCAAATATAAGCTAACTTTGCAGCATATTAAATGCAAAACTGAATTTATAATAACATTATTTTCACAATACTCTTGACCAAGCACCATAGGACCTACCACAGAAATGTGTTTGACTTCTCGACTACAGTAGTTACAGAACATTGCTTTATGGATTTTCTACTCAATTATACTGACCTTCTCAATAAGGAAGTAAATTGCCAAGTGAAAGTCTCAAAATATTTATTTTTGGCATGGTAGTTTTTGGAGATGTCCGATAATATAGGCCTGCCGATATTATCGGATAAATGCGTTAAAATGTAACATCGGAAATAATCGGTATCGGTTTTTTTTATTATCGGTATCGTTTTTTTAATTTTTTTTTATTTTTTTTATTTTTTTATTAAATCAACATAAAAAACACAAGATACACTTACAATTAGTGCACCAACCCAAAAAACCTCCCTCCCCCATTTACACTCATTCACACAAAAGGGTTGTTTCTTTCTGTTATTAATATTCTGGTTCCTACATTATATATCAATATATATCAATACAGTCTGCAAGGGATACAGTTCGTAAGCACACATGACTGTGCGTGCTGCTGGTCCACTAATAGTACTAACCTTTAACAGTTAATTTTACTAATTTTCATTAATTACAAGTTTCAATGTAACTGTTTTTATATTGTTTTACTTTCTTTTTTATTCAATATCTTATTTTATTTTATTTAATTTTTTTTAAAAGTACCTTATCTTCACCATACCTGGTTGTCCAAATTAGGCATAATAATGTGTTAATTCCACGACTGTATATATCGGTTGATATCGGTATCGGTTGATATCGGTATCGGTAATTAAAGAGTTGGACAATATCGGAATATCGGATATCGGCATAAAGCCATTATCGGACATCCCCAGTAATGTTGTCACCTATTTGCCCAAAATACAAGGTGAGGCAAATATAAGCTCACTTTGCAGCATATTAAACGCATAACTGAATTTATAATAACATTATTTTCACAATACTCTTGACCAAGCACCATAGGACCTACCACAGAAATGCATACTTGCCAACCTTGAGACCTCCGAATTCGGGAGATTGGGGGCGGGGGGGTTTGGTGGTAGCGGTGGGTGTATAATGTAGTGTCCCGTGTCCCGGAAGAGTTAGTGCTGCAAGGAGTTCTGGGTATTTGTTCTGTTGTGTTTATGTTGTGTTACGGTGCGGATGTTCTCCAGAAATGTGTTTGTCATTCTTGTTTGGCGTGGGTTCACAGTGTGGCGCATATTTGTAACAGTGTTAAAGTTGTTTATACGGCCACCCTCAGTGTGACCTGTATGGCTGTTGACCAAGGATGCATTGCATTCACTTGTGTGTGTGATAAGCCGTACATATCAGTGCCTTTAAGGTTTATTGGCGCTCTGTACTTCTCCCTACGGCCGTGTACACAGCAGCGTTTTAAAAAATCATAAATTTTACTTTTTGAAACCGATACCGATCATTTTGAAACTGATACCGATAATTTCCGATATTACATTTTAAAGCATTTTTATCGGACATCTCTAATTTAAACTGCTTTTTGCAGCATATAAGACGCAAGGCTGTTCATGTTAATTATGCTGATGTCATGTGCTTGATTTTTGACTGTTCATTTAGCAGCGGTGGAAGACGACCCTCACTCAGGTGAGCACGGCTACAAGAAAGCCTACCTGGAGAGCTCGTCCAGCGAGGACGACCACTACTACCGCCCGCTGGGTTACGCGCAGAGCCTGGGCCTGGCCGCCGGCCCCTACCGCAACGAGTCCAGCCAACGGCAGGCCTGCATGTACGCCGCCGCCTCGCAGGGTTCCGAGCCAGTCCCCAGCTTGGAGGACATCAGCTGCAACACCTGGGCCGGCGTATCGCCCTATGGGAGCTGCTCAGTGGCCACCATGCAGCCCATGGAGCGGCTGCCCTACCAGCACTTCTCGGCTCACTTCACGTCGGGCTCTCTGGTGTCCAGACTCGGCGGGGTGGCGAGTCACGCCTCGGCCCAGCTGGGCGACGGTCACCACGCGGCCATGTACCAGAGCACCATGACGCACCAGACTTTGGGCCGCCAGTGCAGTCCCGGCGCTGGCATCCAGTCGCCGACAGCCGGCCTGCAAGGGAACGAGTATCTGTACGCGCATGGCATCCCGCGCACGCTATCGCCTCACCAGTACCACACGGTACACAGCGTCAGCATCATGCCAGAGTGGAACGACAACAGCTAGGGGAGCTTTTGAAGGGTCCGCCTATGAAAGGAGGTAAAGACAACTTGCCAAAAATTGCGGGATCTTTAGTTTCTATTTATATTTTTATAGTTCAGTGTCGGACTCAGTGACACTAGTAAGATGGCGGCATTCTCTGCACTTACAAGTGACTCCAAAAAAGACTTTTTACAAACTGCTTTTTATATTCACGCCATGAGGGACTCTCCCAAAGTGGTGCATGAGTCCAGGTTCTCAATTTCTTTCCACAGTTGGTTAAGGTTAAGAAGCAAATGAGGGCTCCATCGAGTATTCCAGTATGTGTTCTCCGCATGAACCGCTGCACCCAAAAAGGTGAACGTTTGCCAAAAAAATGTGTTTTCTGTGCTAATACAGTAACTTTCTGACAAATATGCCCTTATTAAACCCCTTCCAGCAAACACAAAACATTGATACAACAATGGTTATACAAACCCTGTTTCCATTTGAGTTGGGAAATTGTGTTAGATGTAAATATAAACGGAATACAATGATTTGCAAATCCTTTTCAACCCATATTCAATTGAATATGCTACAAAGACAAGATATTTGATGTTCAAACTCATAAACTTTTTTTTTTTTTTTTGCAAATAATAATTAACTTAGAATTTCATGGCTGCAACACGTGCCAAAGTAGTTGGGAAAGGGCATGTTCACCACTGTGTTACATCACCTTTTCTTTTAACAACACTCAGTAAACGTTTGGGAACTGAGGAGACACATTTTTTAAGCTTCTCAGGTGGAATTCTTTCCCATTCTTGCTTGATGTACAGCTTAAGTTGTTCAACAGTCCGGGGGTCTCCGTTGTGGTATTTTAGGCTTCATAATGCGCCACACATTTTCAATGGGAGACAGGTCTGGACTGCAGACGGGCCAGGAAAGTACCCGCACTCTTTTTTTTACGAAGCCACGCTGTTGTAACACGTGCTGAATGTGGCTTGGCATTGTCTTGCTGAAATAAGCAGGGGCGTCCATGAAAAAGACGGCGCTTAGATGGCAGCATATGTTGTTCCAAAACCTGTATGTACCTTTCAGCATTAATGGTGCCTTCACAGATGTGTAAGTTACCCATGCCTTGGGCACTAATGCACCCCCATACCATCACAGATGCTGGCTTTTGAACTTTGCGTCGATAACAGTCTGGATGGTTCGCTTCCCCTTTGGTCCGGATGACACGATGTCGAATATTTCCAAAAACAATTTGAAATGTGGGCTCGTCAGACCACAGAACAATATTCCACTTTGTATCAGTCCATCTTAGATGAGCTCAGGCCCAGCGAAGCCGACGGCGTTTCTGGGTGTTGTTGATAAACGGTTTTCGCCTTGCATAGGAGAGTTTTAACTTGCACTTACAGATGTAGCGACCAACTGTAGTTACTGACAGCGGGTTTCTGAAGTGTTCCTGAGCCCATGTGGTGATATCCTTTACACACTGATGTCGCTTGTTGATGCAGTACAGCCTGAGGGATCGAAGGTCACGGGCTTAGCTGCTTACGTGCAGTGATTTCTCCAGATTCTCTGAACCCTTTGATGATATTACGGACCAAAGAATGTGAAATCCCTAAATTCCTTGCAATAGCTGGTTTAGAAAGGTTTTTCTTAAACTGTTCAACAATTTGCTCATGCATTTGTTGACAAAGTGGTGACCCTCGCCCCATTCTTGTTTGTGAATGACTGAGCATTTTATGGAATCTACTTTTATACCCAATCATGGCACCCACCTGTTCCCAACTTGCCTGTTCACATGTGGGATGTTCCAAATAAGTGTTTGATGAGCATTCCTCAACTTTATCAGTATTTATTGCCACCTTTCCCAACTTCTTTGTCACGTGTTGCTGGCATCAAATTCTAAAGTTAATGATTATTTGCAAAACAAAAAATGTTCATCAGTTTGAACATCAAATATGTTGTCTTTGTAGCATATTCAATTGCAAATCATTGTATTTCGTTTATATTTACATCTAACACAATTTCCCAACTCATATGGAAACGGGGTTTGTACATACACATCCTTTAAAACTCACTTTGAAACAATGTTGCAAAATAGTTGTACCGTATTTTTCGGAGTATAAGTCACTCCGGAGTATAAGTCGCACCGGCCGAAAAAGCATAATAAAGAAGGAAAAAAACATATATAAGTCGCACTGGAGTATAAGTCGCATTTTTTGAGAAAATGTATTTGATAAAATCCAACACCAAGAATAGACATTTGAAAGGCAATTTAAAATAAATAAATAATAGTAAACAACAGGCTGAATAAGTGTACGTTATATGAGGCATAAATAACCAACTGAAAATGTGCCTGGTAAGTGTTCACGTAACATATTATGGTAAGAGTCATTCAAATAACTATAACATATACAAACCCCGTTTCCATATGAGTTGGGAAATTGTGTTAGATGTAAATATAAACGGAATACAATGATTTGCAAATCATTTTCAACCCATATTCAGTTGAATATGCTACAAAGACAAGATATTTGACGTTCAAACTGATAAACATGTTTTGTTTTGCAAATAATCATTAACTTTAGAATTTGATGCCAGCAACACGTGACAAAGAAGTTGGGAAAGGTGGCAATAAATACTGATAAAGTTGAGGAATGCTCATCAAACACTTATTTGGAACATCCCACAGGTGAACAGGCAAATTGGGAACAGGTGGGTGCCATGATTGGGTATAAAAGTAGATTCCATGAAATGCTCAGTCATTCACAAACAAGGATGGGGCGAGGGTCACCACTTTGTCAACAAATGCGTGAGCAAATTGTTGAACAGTTTAAGAAAAACCTTTCTCAACCAGCTATTGCAAGGAATTTAGGGATTTCACCATCTACGGTCCGTAATATCATCAAAGGGTCCAGAGAATCTGGAGAAATCACTGCACGTAAGCAGCTAAGCCCGTGACCTTCGATCCCTCAGGCTGTACTGCATCAACAAGCGACATCAGTGTGTAAAGGATATCACCACATGGGCTCAGGAACACTTCAGAAACCCACTGTCAGTAACTACAATTGGTCGCTACATCTGTAAGTGCAAGTTAAAACTCTCCTATGCAAGGCGAAAACCGTTTATCAACAACACCCAGAAACGTCGTCGGCTTCGCTGGGCCTGAGCTCATCTAAGATGGACTGATACAAAGTGGAAAAGTGTTCTGTGGTCTGACGAGTCCACATTTCAAATTGTTTTTGGAAACTGTGGACGTCGTGTCCTCCGGACCAAAGAGGAAAAGAACCATCCGGATTGTTTTAGGCGCAAAGTTGAAAAGCCAGCATCTGTGATGGTATGGGGGTGTATTAGTGCCCAAGACATGGGTAACTTACACATCTGTGAAGGCGCCATTAATGCTGAAAGGTACATACAGGTTTTGGAGCAACATATGTTGCCATCCAAGCAACGTTACCATGGACGCCCCTGCTTATTTCAGCAAGACAATGCCAAGCCACGTGTTACATCAACGTGGCTTCATAGTAAAAGAGTGCGGGTACTAGACTGGCCTGCCTGTAGTCTAGACCTGTCTCTCATTGAAAATGTGTGGCGCATTATGAAGCCTAAAATACCACAACGGAGACCCCCGGACTGTTGAACAACTTAAGCTGTACATCAAGCAAGAATGGGAAAGAATTCCACCTGAGAAGCTTCAAAAATGTGTCTCCTCAGTTCCCAAACGTTTACTGAGTGTTGTTAAAAGGAAAGGCCATGTAACACAGTGGTGAACATGCCCTTTCCCAACTACTTTGGCACGTGTTGCAGCCATGAAATTCTAAGTTAATTATTATTTGCAAAAAAAAAATTAAGTTTATGAGTTTGAACATCAAATATCTTGTCTTTGTAGTGCATTCAATTGAATATGGGTTGAAAAGGATTTGCAAATCCTTGTATTCCGTTTATATTTACATCCAACACAATTTCTCAATTCATATGGAAACGGGGTTTGTAGAACATGCTATACGTTTACCAAACAATCTGTCACTCCTAATCGCTAAATCCCATGAAATCTTATACGTCTAGTCTCTTACGTGAATGAGCTAAATAATATTATTTGATATTTTACGGTAATGTGTTAATAATTTCACACATATGTGGCTCCTGAGTATAAGTCGCATCCCCGGGGCAAACTATGAAAAAAACTGCGACATATAGTCGGAAAAATACGGTATTAGTAAATTGAGACAATGTTGATGTCTAACGTTGGATCCACGTTGTTCGATGGTCAAATCAACGTCACAACCTGCCACTGAATAAACATCGTCAAAAAGCATGTTTCAACATTGTATCTATGTTGTGGAACAAGGGTGTCCAAACTTTTTGACTTGGGGGCCGCATCGGGCTAAAGAAATTTGGCCAGGGGCCAAAACAGTCATTTTTGCTTGACTGTTCACTTCTAGAGACGGCCTGTTAAAGACGATGGCTTCGCCTCTTCGTGTAAAGTAACTTATATACACACACACACGCATATATAGACTATACATATGTGTACTTATACATATGTATACAAACATATACATATTAATATAATGAATATATAATTAATCTAATTGGATATTAGGAGTATGTGAAAGTTTGACTCCTACTTTGTTTACTTCCGTGACAACCTTCTTAGAGTTTTGTAATCAATCAGGAATATCAAGCAGTTAAAATGCATCAAACATGTGTGGAGAGTGTTTTGCATTTTCCCATCATGCATTGTAATGGCTTCAAATGGGTGTAATTTCGAATTATGTGTCGTGATTGGACATCTTTTTTTTATAACATCCACAAAGTTCAGTGAGCAGGTTGTGTTATGTGTGACCATGTGTGTTGACTTGTTTTGCTGGTTGCAGTTTGCGCCATGACAAGGGAAGGTTATTTGGATTGGGCCATGCAAGTAAATGCTGTGCCGTGCACACTTAAATTCATGGTCGTTGACCTGCTTTACTCACGTTGGCCACAAGATGGTGGCAAATTTCAAAATTCAAAATGAAGCTGTTGGCATCCCGCGAGCCAGATTCATTATTATACCTATGACATCTGGCGGGCCCAACTGAAGATGCCGGCCGGGCCGCACTTGGCCCACGGGCCGTAGTTTGGACAGATTATTGGTTGGGAAATGACCACATTTCGATGGTCAAATCAACGTCACAACATGATGTTGATTAAACATCGTCAAAAATGAGTTGCTCCCACGTTAAGTTTGAGTTGCTCAACTTCGGGACCTAATTCAACAAGTTCTCCACGTATCAATGCCTTGTGCCTGCTGTGTTGAGTCAGAGTGACTTGAAATTTCTCGCACCCCCCCCCCCCCCCCCCCCCCCCACTGCGGGTTGTGTACACGACTCACCATTGAGAACACAGTAAATATGGAACCCGTTTTTTAATACAAATGCATTGTGTTCAATTTAAATTGGCTTCATTTTATCCCCCAGTTATTGTTCGATTTCGTATGGTGGACAACTTAAGTAGAAATGTTATTATTGAATAACTAAAGCAATCTCCGTCAAACCAAAATGTGCGGTTATCTACATTTATTTGGAACCCTTACCATTAGAATTGTGTATCAAATGAGGGCTCGTCAGTGAATTTAGTCCATCATAACCCCAAAAGGGACAAGCGGTAGAAAATGGATGGATGCATATCCCAATACAGTATTTGTTTCTGTACAGTAAGCTAACTCTTCTATTGCTGAGCCGATGCACACAAAAAGGGTGAAGTTATGTCCAAACACGAACCCGTGGTACCTGTGTTATTACTTTTCTGACAAATACCCCACAGGGCGGCGCTGTTATCAATCCCCCACAGGTCGGATTGACTTGAAATTTCTCGCATAAGTGAGAATCGCCACATAAGGGACTGAAAAAAAAGTTACAAATATTGGTTGAACTGATTATCCATAAGTCATTGGGAATTTGTTAAGGATTCTACATATTTGAGGATATTTGTATTACACGTCTTCCAAAGCATGTTGACCACAACCCATAGGTGGCGCCACAAGTATAATTTACTGTACAATCATGGCAAAGGCCAAACCCATAAAACTGTGTGGAGCAGGAGCCTATCCCAGCTGACTTTTGGGTGTACACTCTGGACTGGTCCCCACAAAGACACTTAAAGGGGAACATTATCACAATTTCAGAATGGTTAAAACCATTACAAATCAGTTCCCAGTGGCTTATTATATTTTTCGAAGTTTTTTTCAAAATTTTACCCATCACGCAATATCCCTAAAAAAAGCTTCAAAGTGCCTGATTTTAACCATCGTTATAAACACCCGTCCATTTTCCTGTGACGTCACATAGTGAAGCCAACACAAACAAACATGGCGGAAAGAACAGCAAGCTATAGCGACATTAGCTCGGATTCAGACTCGGATTTCAGCGGCTTAAGCGATTCAACAGATTACGCATGTATTGAAACGGATGGTTGTAGTGTGGAGGCAGGTAGCGAAAACGAAATTGAAGAAGAAACTGAAGCTATTGAGCCATATCGGTTTGAACCGTATGCAAGCGAAACCGACGAAAACAACACGACAGCCAGCGACACGGGAGAAAGCGAGGACGAATTCGGCGATCGCCTTCTAACCAACGATTGGTATGTGTTTGTTTGGCATTAAAGGAAACAAACAACTATGAACTAGGTTTACAGCATATGAAATACATTTGGCAACAACATGCACTTTGAGAGTGCAGACAGCCCAATTTTCATCAATTAATATATTCTGTAGACATACCCTCATCCGCTATCTTTTCCTGAAAGCTGATCTGTCCAGTTTAAGGGACGGTGTGAGCCAAGACATCCAGGGGGTTTAGCTCGCTCGTCTGCGGGAACAAACTGCCGCCATTGCTTGCCGTGCTACCGAGGTCATTTGTCCCTGAATTGCTCACACACTCCGGCAGATTCAATGGGGGTCTGGCGGCAGATTTCTTTGACTTTATCGTTGGAAATGCATCTGCTTTGAGTGTCGCAGGATATCCACACATTCTTGCTATCTCTGTCGTAGCATAGCTTTGGTCGGTAAAGTGTGCGGAACAAACGTCCAATTTCTTGCCACTTTCGCATCTTTGGGCCACTGGTGCAACTTGAATCCGTCCCTGTTCGTGTTGTTACACCCTCCGACAACACACCGACGAGGCATGATGTCTCCAAGGTACGGAAAACAGTCGAAAAAACGGAAAATAACAGAGCTGATTTGACTCGGTGTTTGAGAAAATGGCGGATTGCTTCCCGATGTGACATCACATCCGAGAGCGAATATTAGAAAGGCGTTTAATTCGCCAAAATTCACCCATTTAGAGTTCGGAAATCGGTTAAAAAAATATATGGTCTTTTTTCTGCAACATCAAAGTATATATTGACGCTTACATAAGTCTGGTGATAATGTTCCCCCTTAAGGACAATTTTGAGTCTCCAATCATCCAAACATGCATTTTTTAGACCTCAGGAGGAAACCGTAGTATGGATTGTGTCAATTCAAAAGCAGGATCCGATCTCTCAGAGGCTCCAGCCCACTATCCATGTTCACAATATTACAGTGTTTATGCTTCCCCAGTCGTGCAAAGTGAATGCATGAATAACGGTGTATGTGTCTGCAGTTTAAAGCAATTCAAGTAAATGTGTTACCATGACTGTGTTGACATTCATAACTCCCCTCAAACTGGCACTTCTCTCAACGGAACTCTGGAATTATCTCGTAAAGCAACGGCAGGATGCCACAAGGAATGTCATTTTATAAAACATCCTTACACATGGATAAAGGGTCATTTTTACTCGATGCTTGTAATTGGTAGAATGTAATTTGTCAATAGTATTTATTTGTCAACTATCACCTGCATGTATTAAAGATAGATGGTTCCTTTGAATTGTTTTTTTTTTCTAATTGTAATTTTGTAAAATATGTCCTAATCATGCTCGTATATGAAACAGGAGATTGTGTGTCAGTATGTATCGACATACACACACGAGGATGTATTTGTAAATAAACGTGTACATATCAGACAACCGGCAATACATTTTAAACAATATATCCCTGACTTGTGCCTGGTTTTTTGGGGGGAATCCTCCGGGAAAACTCTTCCAGAGGATCACTATTCCAGTCAAAAAGGCTGAAAACGCCACTGGTCCTAAGGTTTAAAAAGTACCGTATTTTCCGCACTATAAGGCGCACCGGATTATAAGGCGCACCTTCAATGAATGGCCTATTTTAAAACGTTGTTCATATATAAGGCGCACCGCATTATAAGGCGCATAGAATAGAGGCTGGGGTTGCGAGACCTGTTGTGGCTCAATATTGGTCCATATATAAGGTGCACCGGATTATAAGGCGCACTGTCAGCTTTTGAGAAAACTGGAGGTTTTTAGGTGTGCCTTATAGTGCGGAAAATACGGTACCTGACATGTCATTTAAGTTGCAAGTGGGAAGAAAAGTGATGTACTGTAAAGAAGAAGAAAGTATACAGTATTAGAATACATGAAAAAATCAATACATGGAAGCAGCTGATAATTGGAGAGAAGCAGTGTTGGGTTAGTTACTGAAAACCAGTAACTAGTTACAGTTAGTAGTTACTTTATTTCAAAAGTAACTCAGTTACTTACACCAAAAAGTAATTTTCGGAGTATAAGTCGCACCGGAGTATAAGTCGCACCTGCCGAAAATGCATAATAAAGACTATAAGTCGCAGTTTTTTTCAGTTTGGCCGGGCTCCAGTGCGATTTGTATATGTTTTTTTCCTTCTTTATTATGCATTTTCGACAGGTGCGACTTATACTCCGGTGCGACTTATACTCCGAAAAATACGGCATATATATATATATATATATACCGTATTTTTCGGACTATTAGTCGCAGTTTTTTTCCTTTTTTATTATGCATTTTCGGCAGGTGCGGCTTATACTCCGGTGCGACTTATACTCCGAAAAATACGATATATATATATATATATATATATTTTTTTTTTATTTTTTTATTTATTTTTAAAAAACATTTTTTTTAAGGCCTCCTTTAATGCCCTTTTAGCCTTCATTTCAGTACTGTTATTGCACTGGAGAATAATACAATCTGTTGATCAACTTGGCATGCATTTGCATCACTGAACTCTGCTAAGCAATGTGGTCTACGTACAACACACAAAGACAAAGATATGTTTCAAAGGGCCAATTTGTTTCCGGCCAGAACAAATTGACCACACTATTTTAAATAGCTGCAACATAACATACATAAGTAACAAACAGCATAATAACAACATAGCTGTAAACCAAGGAAGGCACACACTACATACACAAAGCCTAACCAGGCGTTTTTTTTCTCTCAAGGAATTGTGAAATAAAATCATGTCTGAAGCCCAGAACACTCTACACATTTCCACAGTTTTAGTTTAGAGATAAGGAAAAATTGGCCTGGCCCACTAGCATCCCTCTTTATGTCTGTGAACTTTATAGTCTATACATTTAGACTGATGTGATAATCAAACACTCTAGAAGTCTAGAATGAAAGAGTATATAAGAGAATTGAGAAGTGTGTGTTTACCTTCAGTGCTGAATGATGAGCAGAGGCAGAGTTTGGAGTGTTTTCTTTAGCTCGCTTTCCATTTTTATGTACTCACTGTCCAGGTGCCATTTGACTCCCGGTATCATGCTAATTAGCTGCCTGAAAGCGGGTGACTCCACTGTAGAAATAGCCTGCATGTCTTCTAGCACACATGCTGCAATGGCTCTATCAATGTTGTCCTGGCTAGCGGTGCCTCGTTAAAATCCAGCCGCTGTTGCTTAGGAGGTGACGTGTCTCTCTTTACTAGCTTCGCCGAAGCATGTTGCTTTTGTAGGTGTTTCAGCAGATTTGAATTGCTGTTTTGAGCAGTAGATAGGATCTTTGATCCAAGACACAACGTACATTTAACTAAAATGTTATTTTCTTTGTGGTCGACAAAAGAAAAGTAGTGTGAATATCTCCATGTTAAGAAACTCGGCTTCGGCTTCGCCACGATGTAAACACAGACACGCCCACTCCCACACACACACATACACACACACAGAGCGCGCCTCTTCTCTGTCGCCTCTTCTCTGTCGCCTCTTCTGCAGCGCTCCAATAAAACACACTCAGATCTTCTCAGTTTCTAGCCGATACTACATAAGAAATAACGTAAAATAACGCAGTAACGGTAACTGAGTTACTGAATATAAAAAATAACGCGTTAGATTACTATTTACCGCCGAAAGTAACGGCGTTACAGTAACGCGTTAGTCCCAACACTGGAGAGAAGTTGTTACATTTGAAAACTCATAGATAAAATAATATAATTTGAAAACTTTAATGATGATTTGGAGTAAATGAGAAAGTGGAAGGGAAAACTTAGTTCTCTATGACCAAGTATATTGTACAAAACAGCAGCGGCAACAGAATCAATGCTGTAATAGCAGTAAGGTGAAAACTGCTCGGTCAGCGTTAATAACACTGATGAGTTAAACAAGTACAGCTGAGGGGGTAAAATCCAAAGTGAGGTAGATGCTGACCATACTTTAAACACAGCTACTGCATCTTGTGTGGTTAATTACAGCCACAGCCATTCATGCCAATGGTTTTTGACCCAGTACTAATGAGACCACTGGTTGTTGTCAATCAATCAATCAAAGTTTATTTATATAGCCTTAAATCACAAGTGTCTCAAAGGGCTGCCCAAGCCACAACGACATCCTCGGCTCAGATCCCACATCAGGGCAAGAAAAAACTCAACCCAATGGGATGCAATGAGAACCTTGGAGGGGATACCTCCACCAACTTGTTTTTTAGTTGGTTAGTTTGTAAGTTAGTTTGTTAGTTAGTTAGCAACATAACCGACAGGGCTTTTTGCTGCCAATTCCAATCATCCATGAGTGAGATCGGCCGACAACAATACCGATACCAATCACATGTACCGGTATTCCCTGATATTTTTAAATGTATTCAGGATGAGTTCTTGTTAAAAGTTTAACAACATCAACACAATATTTAAACTATATAGGGACCGCAATGTCCCTTTGGGACAGAGGACCCTATTGTTTTTGTAAGGTTTTATTATTATTATTATTCCGCTGCCTCTTTGAGCTGTAATTTGACCCCCTTAACATGCTTCAAAACTCACCATATTTGACACACACACCAGGACTGGCGAAAATTGCGATCTTATAAAAAAACCAAACCCCAAAACTCAAAATCGCGCTCTAGCGCCCCTAGGAAAAACAGACAAAACTGCTTGTAACTTCCGGTAGTAATGTCGTAGAGACATGAAACAAAAACCTCTATGTAGGTCTGACTTAGACCTAGATTTCATACATTGACAAAAAATCAACAGGAAGATGGCAATTCCCCCTTCAAAACAAAAGTTTACTAAAAACAGTCACTACTCAGTGGCCTAGTGGTTAGAGTGTCTGCCCTGAGATCGGTAGGTTGTGAGTTCAAACCCCGGCCGAGTCATACCAAAGACTATAAAAATGGGACCCATTACCTCCCTGCTTGGCACTCAGCATCAAGGGTTGGAATTGGGGGTTAAATCACCAAAATGATTCCCGGGCGCGGCCACCGCTGCTGCCCACTGCTCCCCTCACCTCCCAGGGGGTGATCAAGGGTGATGGGTCAAATGCAGAGAATAATCTCGCCACACCTAGTGTGTGTGTGACAATCATTGGTACTTTAACTTTAACTTTTGCCTCTTTGAGCTGTAATTTGACCCCCTTAACATGCTTCAAAACTCACCAAACTGGACACACACATCAAGACTGGCAAACATTGCAATCTAATAAAAAAAAATAAAAAAACAACCCTAAGACTCAAAATTGCGCTCTAGCGTCCCCTAGGAAGAAAACACAGACACAACTGCTCCTAGTAAGAAAACTCAGACAAAACTGCCTGTAACTTCCAGTAGGAATGTCTTAGAGACATGAAACAAAAACCTCTATGCAGGTCTGACTTAGACCTAGATTTCATACATTGACATCCTTCAGCAAAAATCAACAGGAAGATGGCAATTCACCCTTCAAAACAAAAGTTTACTAAAAACAGTCACTTTTGCCTCTTTGAGCTGTAATTTGACCCCCTTAACATGCTTCAAATCTCACCAAACTGAACACACACATCAGGACTGGCAAACATTGCAATCTAATAAAATTTTTTAAAAAAAACACCTAAAACTCAAAATTGCGCTCTAGCGTCCCCTAGGAAGAAAACACAGACACAACTGCTCCTAGTAAGAAAACTCAGACAAAACTGCCTGTAACTTCCAGTAGGAATGTCTTAGAGACATGAAACAAAAACCTCTATGTAGGTCTCACTTAGACCTACATTTCATATACTGACAACCCCCAGCAAAAATCAACAGGAAGTTTGCAATTCTCCCTTCAAAACAAAAGTTTTGTAAAAACCGGTCACCTTTTTTCAAACATGATCTCCTGTGTGCGCGTTTGTCGTGTCGGCTTCAAACTAGCACAGGAGAGAGATTGAATCCTTCTGATTAAAAGTTGACCAAAGAGTTTTAATTACTGCTCCGGTTTGGATTTTATGTGCCGTCAAATTCGGTCCCGTCCATCGCTGCTTGCAGTTTTAATTCCTTATTATATTTTATCACATACAATTGCCTGAGGAAAACAAAGTCAATAGGACTATCAAAGGTTCTTTATCATCAATTTCTTCATACATGCAAGGCGCAAAGGAAAAATTGAGACACGGTTTTTGTCTCGGATCACATTTCCAAGGCTCGGTGAGAGAGTGGCTGCTGGCTCTTAACAGACCACCAGAATTTCCTTAAAAAAACAAAAAAAACAACTATATATATTAGGGTTGTACGGTATACCGGTATGATAACATCAATATTTTTTTATCGTCACAAAATCTTTTTTCCTTTTTTAAAAATTCATATTGTGTTTATAAACTCAGGAAATACATCCTTGGACACATGAGGACTTTGAATATGACCAATGTATGATCCCGTAACTACTTGGTATCGGATCAATACCTACATTTGTGGCATCATCCAAAACTAATGTAAAGCATCCAAACAACAGAAGAATAAGTGATTATTAAATTTTAACAGAAGTGTAGATAGAACATGTGGAAACGGAAAATAAGTAGACATTAACAGTAAATGAACAAGTGGATTAATAATCAATTTTTACAGCTTGTCCCTCATAATTTTGACAAAATAATACAATGGGAAATGACACAATATGTTACTGCATATGTCAGCAGACTAATTAGGAGCCTTTGTTTGCCTACTTACTACTAAAAGACAAGTTGTCTTGTATGTTCACTATTTTATTTAAGGACAAAATTGTTCTTTGATTGCAATAATAAACCTATGTTTAATGTACCGTAAGAGTTGTTGTTAAAATAAAGCCAATAATTAAAATTTGTGTGGTGCCCTTTATCTAGAAAAGTATCGAAATACATTTTGGTAACGGTACCAAAATATTGGTATCGGGACAACCGTAATATATATATATATATATATATATATATATATATATATATATATATATATATATATATATATATATATATATACACAACAAATATAAATAAATCTAAACTGAAATAAATCAAAAACTACTATCTACTACTCATATAAATACTGTGTCCAGGGAATTATTTTCTGAGTTTGTAAATATTCACAAAAAAATAAAGATTTTAGGTAAATAAAATCATTGACCAAATCACGCTGGTATCGATCATATACCCAGATACCCTTGGTATCAACATCACCAATTCATAGATCGATCCTCTCACATGTGGTGTTCTGACTATGACAATGCTGACACACCAACAGTTTTTATATTATCCTCTCTCTACACTTTTATTAATCTACTTGTTAATTTCTTGTTAATATCTGCTTACTTTCTGCTGTAACGTGTTTCCATCTACACTTCTTAAACTTTACGAAGCACTTGTTTCTTGGTATTGTTTCAAGCTGGCTTGGCAGTTAGCTTAGCTATTAGCGTGCCTGCTACTTGCTTGCTTTCAGTGTGTAACATGTTTAGCCTCGTCCTCCAATGATAATAGTACTTAGTACTTACTTTTTTGGGAATTTTGCCTATCGTTCACAATCAATATGCAAGACAAGACGAAGCATGTATTTTCTTTAATGCATTCTAACTCATAAATAAACATAAATATAAGTCCGCTTATAACGGAGTCAAAGGGAGTCCTCTATTACGCCCATATGTGCCTCTAAAACTACCCTTCAAAAAGCGTGAACAATACGAATTTGCATTTCGTGACTCGAATATTGACCAAGTGTTAGCAATATTGTTATTATAAGTGCTAACATAATTAGCTGCTAGCTGGTTATCAGCCGGGGGACTAAAAATAAATACAGAGGGGATCTGCGTTTGTGATTGGCATTAAAATTCATTAATCTGCAATGGCAATCACATACTTTTTTTGTAAAAATTGGTTGATACTGATTGGCATACCCCTATGTGGAGGGAGAGTGCGATCAGCGCGCCTGCAGGAGAAAAGGTCACCGCCTCTGTCAATGGTGTTGAGGGCGGAGCACCATCGGCTAGGGGCGGGGCATGTGCTGGACGGCGAGACACGGCTGGCAGGTGATTAGACTCCACAGGTGGTACGTGGTGATCTAATCATCTGTTGTCTTTAACGGCGAGCGGCCAGCGGAGGAGGAGGTGTTGGGAGAGACAGGAGACAAAAAACTTCGGAAAAGATTGTGCTTGGAAATACAATAAAACTCTGTTAAAACGGCACGCCTGGCTCCTGTGACGTGGTATCTGTGGAACGGGTAGGGATCGACTTCCACACCTTAATTTTCACAAAACATTCAGAAATGTGATACAGGATAATTGATTAGACTTTAAGACTGATCTGGATCATTTCTGCTTATGTCGTACGTTTATGTTACGATGGTCAACTTGTAGACCATACTTGCCAACCTTGAGACCTCCGATTTCGGGAGGTGGGGGGTGGGGGCGTGGTCGGGGGTGGGGCGGGGCGTGGTTAAGAGGGGAGGAGTATATTGACAGCTAGAATTCACCAAGTCAAGTATTTCATACATATATATATATATATATATATATATATATCCTGAAAATATGCAAACAAACTGTGTTTAGATAATTGATACCTCAAACTTGCATAAATAAATATTAAGGAATATAACATAACTTGGCTTCTGAGAGTTTCAAAATGTAATGAATAAAATGCTAAAGTTGTTGATAAACAAGCAATTATTTTAATAATTAAATATGGTCATTTTAAATGAATTATTATGATAATTTAAAATCAATTATTTCAAATATGTTTATTTTAATGTATAATTCTATGGCTGGATGTAATAAGGAGTCACGAAAAAATACAAATAAAAATACAATTAATTTTGATGTTTTTAGCAAAATATAGTAAAAATGTATTTAGTTTTTTTTGTTTTTTTTTAATTAATAAATATATTTATTTTTAGGTAAAATAAACATAATAATACAATTTATCTCTAGTCTGGATGATTTAGTTCTTGTCACCCTGTTGTCCTCCCGTCACGAAAAAAGGCTGTCCTCACTCAGGTCCGCATGGAGCTGGAGGGGGCGTGGCTTCCAGCTCCGGCTGAAAATCGGGAGATTTTCGGGAGAATATTTGTCCCGGGAGGTTTTCGGGAGAGGCGCTGAATTTCGGGAGTATCCCGGAAAATTCGGGAGGGTTGGCAAGTATGTTGTAGACCGAATGTCTATTTTTTCTAGAACAGGTTGACTGAACAACAGGTGATACGGCTCCTGTTGTGTTTACATAGTGGTTTATTGGTAGATTTAAGAGGGGACAGACTATTACCCAATGCCCCAGAGCGAGGCAGCATGCACCACCCACCGAACCATCGCCGCAAAAAAGGTTGTTTTGATTGACCGCGGGGGGGGGTGTTTTGTTTGTTATGTTTTTTTGGGGGCCAAAACTCACTTCCAAATGTCTCCCCCTCCCCCGTCCCTTGATCCCTCTCTCTCTCTCCTATTTGTCTTCCCCTGTCTCCCGCCATCGCTCGGGCCTCTTCATCTCTTTTACTCCTCATGATCCTGTTCTCAATCCCTCCAAGCACCCCATGGCCAAAAACACACTGACCTAGACTCCCAGCCTCCTTTGAAGTGAGCGACGTGACCCCTTGCGCTCCAGATGCCCCCGACACCGCCGGTCTTATCCTTCTGCCGAGAGCCACGGAGAAAGAGAGAGAGAGGGGCGATCATTAACCCTGAACAACCTCCACCTCCCCTCCACTGCTTAAACACATGATGTATTACCACTCCCAGCCCGGGCGCATCATCCAACCCCCCCACCCACCACCCCACCACCATTGACACCCCAAACATGCATGTGTGGGGCGAGGAGCGATGATGCAATAAGCTCTT
>NC_084579.2:12063032-12170532 GCF_033978685.3 Nerophis lumbriciformis | reverse complement strand
CCAGCTTTGCATCGTGGTTAGAACAGTCTCTATTGGTTCATTTATTCACCGTACAACATAACAATAATCGATATTTGGACATTTGTCCATCGATTCAGCATCGCCTACGTTGTAAACGTTATGCATCAGAAAATTCATAATTTACTGCTAACCCTGAGCGACCACAGCTAACTCCACTATCATTATGATGTCACTCAACAGGCACTGCCTTTTAAAAGCACAAACACAAATTCACAGATATTACATAGGCTATGTTCACACTGCAGGTCAACTCGGATTGTTTTGCCCTATGAGACATGAATCTGATTTTTTATGTCAGTGTGAACATGTTCAAATCCAACCCAGACCTCTTTAATATGTGGATATAAATCAGAAATGTAGTGATAAACGGTAATAATGATAACCTAAGTAAAACCCCTGATGGTTAGTATTACCGTTTTAAATTAAAATGATCGAAAAACCTTGATTGATAACTGCACTATGAATAATTCACGGACTGATTGGCTCCAGCTTAAATGCCAGCATGAAAACAAGAGACATTAACGTCTTTCCCCATCAAGAAACAACTTACCCCAATCCAAACGCATACAAGCACATTACTGTCTGAGCAACAAAGCTTTTTAATTGAACCCACAAGCTGTGCTCTCTTAGTACAGAGTACTCAGAGAAGTATGAGACGGAAGTGTTTTTTTACGGTGCGTTCAAGGACCGCTGGACAGAGTAGGACGTCACAACAGCGGCCACAAATAATAATATATTTGATTTGTTACGCACTTTTTATTTGAATAAATCTTAAAGACCTACACTACAAACTAAATATGTCCGATAATATCGCACTGCCGATATTATCGGCCGATAAATGCTTTAAAATGTTGTATCGGAAATTATCGGTATCGGATTCAAAAAGTAAAATGTATGACTTTTTAAAACGCCGCTGTGTACACGGACGTAGAGAGAAGTACAGAGCGTCAATAAACCTTAAAGGCACCGCCTTTGCGTGCCGGCCCAGTCACATAATATCTACGGCTTTTCACACACACAAGTGAATGCAACGCGTACTTGGTCAACAGCCATACAGGTCACACTGAGGGTGGCCGTGTAAACGACTTTAACACTGTTACAAATATGCGCCACACCGTGAACCCACACCAAACAAGAATGACAAACACATTTCGGGAGAACATCCGCACTGTAACACAACATAAACACAACAGAACAAATACCCAGAACCCCTTGCAGCACTAACTCTTCCGGGATGCTACAATACACAGCCCCCTCTACCTCCCCCCCACCACCTCAACCTCCTCATGCTCTCTCAGGGAGAGCATGTCCCAAATTCCAAGCTGCTGTTTTGAGGCATGTTAAAAAAAATAATGCACTTTGTGACTTCAATAATAAATATGGCATTTTTTTTCCAGAACTTGAGTTGATTTATTTTGGAAAATCTTGTTACATTGTTTAATGCATCCAGCGGGGGAATCACAAGAAAATTAGGCATAATAATGTGTTAATTCCACAACTGTATATATCGGTATCGGTTGATATCGGAATCGGTAATTAAGAGTTCGACAATATCGGAATATCGGCAAAAAAGCCATTATCGGACATCTCTACTACAAACCAATATTTAAACCATAAAAGCTTAGCCATTAAAACAGATAAAATACTAAGACTAAAAGAGAAGCATAGGAAACACAAAATATGCAAAATAGTGTATTTTCTAACAGTGTGTCTATTTATTGTAGTTATTAAAAAAAAATAGTCAAAAGATTTCAGTGTTCGTTGTTGGCTCTTAAAAAGTCTGCATGTACTGCATTGCTGTTGATGGGGAAGGGATCTGTGGTTCCTACCTCTACATCACGCGATCATGTGACTGGCTAGCTCATTATCTCTCCAAATGACTCAAGAATCGGGAATTATTACGTGTTATTATAAATGTGCCCGCTACTACATTGCATATATACTTACCTCATGTATATAAAACCTCAATGGAGGTGTTTGGATGTTTTTTTTAAGTGCTTTATAGGCGGAATTGCGCGGCTCCCATAGGCTGCATTGTAAGCAAACTTTTGATCGCATTTTCTTTCATATTTAGAATGCAAAAAAACAAAAACAAAAACATCCATCAAAATGTCGCTCATAACTGTGCAGTTCCCCTTTAAGGCAATGCAAAATAATTGACAATAAATCACAACTTGCTTATTTCTCAATAGATTTGAATGCGGTGTGTCCTATTGATACAATATATATATATATATATATTTTTTTTTTAACTAAGAGGGATTGCTCCCAGTGTCTTTGTTTTAATTATACTATATTATTATTATATTATTTGCAACCATATACAATGTGCTGACATCTTTGTTGTCTTCGTTTCCATGCCGTCGACAACAATGGAATATTCTGGAATATTGCCCCTACTCAAATGAGTGTGACGCATCCAGTTATATCCATGGTTCTGTTTTTTTTGGGGGGGGAAGCAATTTGTAGCTATAACTTATTAGTTTTTAAAGTATTTTTATTTCAAACAAAATATCTACATCGATCCATTTTTTTTTTGCAGTTATGTTAAATTGTTGTCTCTATTCCAATGAGCACCCTTTTTGACGGCCTTTTTTTATTTACTTTTTACTTTTTTGAGGCCCTCCAGCTTTTTTCATAAAACATCCATATCTTTGGTTTTGTGTACTGGGTGCCAAAGCAATTTGTCTTAAAGTGCATCATGTTGGAAAAATAGTTTATTTCATTTTTAGGAAAATAGTCCTGAGGCTGCACGTTTGGATAATATTGCAATAAATGAACATAAATGAAATGGTTGAAATAACGGGAGTTACTTGAAAGACAATCATACAAACCCCAAAACCAGTGAAGATGGCATGTGTAAGTCGTAAATAAAACAGAATGCAATGATTTGTAAATTATTTTCAACCTATATTCAATTGAATAGACTGCAAAGACAAGATACTTCATGTTGAAACTGGTAAACTTTGTTATTTTTTGCAAATTTTAGCTCATTTTGAATGTGTTGCCTGCAACATGTTTAAAAAAAGCTGGCACAAGTGGCAAAAAAGACGGAGAAAGTTGAGGAATGCTCATCAAACACTTATTTGGAACATCCCACAGGTGAGCAGGCTAATTGGGAACAGGTGGGTGCCATGATTGGGTATAAAAGCGGCTTCCATGAAATGCTCAGTCATTCACAAACAAGGATGGGGCGACGGTCACCACTTTGTGAACAAATGTGTGAGCAATTTGTCGAACAGTTTAAGAACAACATTTCTCGACGAGCTATTGCAAGGAATTTAGGGATTTTGTAATATCATCAAAAGGTTCAGAGAATCTCGAGAAATCACTGCACATAAGCAGCAAGGCCCGTAACCTTCGATCCCTCAGGCGGTACTGCATAAAAAAATCGACATCAGTGTGTAAAGGATATCACCACATGGGCTCAGGAACACTTCAGAAAACCACTGTCAGTAACTACAGTTGGTCGCTACATCTGTAAGTGCAGGTTAAAACTCTACTATGCAAAGCCAAAGCCATTTATCAACAACACCCAGAAACGCCGCCGGCTTCTCTGGGCCTGAGCTCATCTAAGATGGACTGATGCAAAGTGGAAAAGTGTTCTGTGGTCTGACGAGTTCACATTTCAAATTGTTTTTGGAAACTGTGGACGTTGTGTCCCCCGGAACAGAGAGGAAAAGAACCACCCAGACGGTTGTAGGCGCAAAGTTGAAAAGCCAGCATCTGTGACGGTATGGGGGTGTATTAGTGCCCAAGGCATGGGTAACTTACACATCTGTGAAGGCACCATTAATGCTGAAAGGCATATACAGGTTTTGGGGCAACATATGTTGCCATCCAAGCAATGTTATCATGGACGCCCCTGCTTATTTCAGCAAGACAATGTTCCAACAGCATGGCTTCGTAGTAAAAGAGTACGGGTACTAGACTGGCCTGCCTGTAGTCCAGACCTGTCTCCCATTGAAAATGTGTGGCGCATTATGAAGCCTAAAATACCACAACGGAGACCCCCGGACTGTTGAACAACTTCAGCTGTATATCAAGCAAGAATGGGAAAGAATTCCACCTGAGAAGCTTAAAAAATTGGTCTAATCAGTTCCCAAACGTTAACTGAGTGTTGTTAAAAGGAAAGGCCATGTAACACAGTGGTAAAAATGCCCCTGTGACAACTTTTTTGCAATGTATTGCTGCCATTAAATTCTGAATTAATGATTATTTGCAAAAAAATATTACGTTTCTCAGTTGGAACAATAAATATCTTGTCTTTGCAGTCTATTCAATTGAATATAAGTTGAAAAGGATTTGCCAATCATTGTATTCTGTGTTTATTTATCATTTACACAACGTGCCTGTCATGTCTGTGTAATCATGTTTTGTTTTAGTCATGTTTTGTTTAGTTATTGGACTCTTTAGTTTCTGGCTTTTCACTCCCTTGTCTTGTTTCCATGATTACCCATTAGTTTCACCTGTTCCACGTTTGGACTCATTGTGCACTCTTGTTTGTCACCATAGCAACCCATTAGTTTTCACCTGTCACATCACGCACCTGTTTCACGTTTTGAGTCACGCACCTGTTTTCGTTAATCATGTCTGTAGTATTTAAGTTCATTGTTTTCAGTTTGTCTGTCTGGTGACATCCCACATTTATGCTCTGCACATTTCTGACACTTTTTTCATGTCCATCGTTCACGCTGCTCCTTTTGTCCATGCCAAGTAAGTTTTGTTTATTAATGCCACAGTTAGTGTTTTTTTGTTGTTCATAGTTTCTGCCTTTGTGCAAGTATTTGTTTTCATAGCCAAGTTGTTTCTCCGCCACTGTGCGCGCTTTTCGCTTGTACTTTTTTTGATAAGTTTAAATAAATATGTTCTCACATTCCCGTCTCGCCCGAGCCAACTTTCCGTTGCCTTCTAGAAAAACTAAACCCCAGGACCAAGTCATGACAGTGCCAACTTCACTGGTTTTGGGTTTTGTAAAAAATGTCTATTTATTTGATTAATGTATTTTTATTTATTAATGTATGCTCAACTTAACGTTTAAACGCGAGATGTGAACAAATCAATGACTAAAAATTATTATTTTTCAATGATTTATTCAAGAAGTAATTGCTGAGACACAGAGAAGCGGATTGAGTTGGCGCTGCTTCTACCTACTCCTTTTCGGACACGTTGAAGGGTAAACATATGGGAAATAAACAAACCATCATCGTGACTTATGCCTCGCGGTTTGAAATGAAATAGTTTCAGAGAAATGATGAGTCAGGGCCGCGAAACAAGTCAAAGAGTGGGTGCCCCCCCCCGTATGACAAAGTGGAGGAGTGCAAGAACAAGAGCATTCCAGGGGCTAGAAAAACGAGGGAGGGGGGATTACGTTATTAAGATGTACTGAAACACGGATCACCGCAGATGGATGAGCTCCCGGCACAAAGAACTTTGCACCCCCCCCCCCCAAAAAAAGAATCAGATCCATCTCGTCGAAGAAACATCTGCTTCCATTGTTAGAGCATTGCATCTTTTAAGAAAAACTTCTCTGCGGGGCGTTCTGTTCTTTGCGGAGTGTTCTGTTTAAGCTTAAAGAGGTAAACAAAAAAGTTTTGTAATTGAGACCAGGGGCGTCACTAGCTTTTAAGGACAGGGGGGGCTTTGCCCCCAGGAGATGCACAGGATGCGAGCGAACGTTACGCACGAGCACAAAACTTCACAAACGGCTAACAAAGACTTAGAAATTATTCATTGTTATTATTATTATTTAAAAAATGCACGGGACGAAATTAAATGCTCCCCGGGACGATGGCTTTTAACCATATATTTTCTTTTTCTTTTTATGTATTTATTCATTTTACATTTTATATTAAATGTCTTGGTTTTTCCACCCTCTGAAAATCCTATTAAATGTTTAACAAGCCATCCTATAATAATAAAACAGCTATTAATGTAACAATACAATAAAACAAATATATTTAATGATTTTTTTTTCATTATTTAAACAATAGGCTAATGTATATTACTTTATATAGATTCTACAAGAAACACAAAACTTAAAAAATAAATGATTTACAATTGCACACACAAGGTTTTGTGCAGCTTCACTCATTGTAAAGGAAGATAATGTGCTTCGTACACCTGCAGGACCGCAAGCAAGGTCGCAGAGAAAATGCGGGCTGGAATTTGAGTGATGTGGGCATTTTCTATATGAACAAGTGGAATGGATTGGATACCGACGCACGAAAGGGGCTCTCTACCTTACGCTACGAAGTGAGGGGAAACTGAGTGAATAATAACAGGCTATATGATTATTTATTTAAACTCATATTTGGGCCACTTTATAATGAATATGTCGGCATTTATTTGTAAAAAAAAACAAAAAAAGACCAAATTATTTAGGGGGGCTTAAGAATATTTTAGGGGGGCTTGAGCCCCCCTAAAATAGGCCTAACAACGCCAATGATTGAGACGTTTCAAGTCAGGCTTCAATCGACAGGGCGTCTGGCTTGTATACGAGCAGGCAAACGCTAATATCGCTGGCAGACGCAATCAAAGTTCGAAACAACGTTTTTGGGCCTGTTTCCAGGGGCGTGTGTTTGATTCCTGGTTCGTGGTGCAACGGCTACGGGGTCGGTCTGGAATGGGCACCGCGTCAGACAACGCCTTTTCTGCTTGGTGTAAAGACGTCGGCCATATCAACAGAGACATGCATCAACGTGATGGGAAAGCTGCATCTGCCTCAGCAGCTGGCAGACACGAGCTCTGGGACGGGAGCGCTGAAATGGAAGCAAAGACCTTTCCATCTCCCACGTTCAGTCTTTCAGCACCACTTCTGGCCGGGGTCCTCTGGGACGGAGGGGGGGGTGGGGGTGGACGTCCTCCAAAGGAGTCAGACAGGGATGGTTCAGTGTTGATAGGGTGAGAATCACACAGTTTAACAAGGATTTTACGGAATTTGAGAAGATCTCTGCTGGTCTGGGGGCCACATTTTGAGGGTCGGGGGGCTTCAATCCTATTTTTATCTTGCAAACAATGTTAATGCAAGGCTCTCAAATATTTACCTCACCAAAAGGCTAAAATAATAATTAATAAAGTCATACATTAAAACCCAAGCAATGCTGGTCAAAGATCCTCCATATGACAGGAGTGCTCTGCTGTTTTTAAGGATCTACTGCAAAAACTGTAGTCCCATTTCCTTTATATATTTTTTATATATATATATTTCCTTCTGACAATGCTCATCAAAGATCTTCCATAAAAAGAAACACTTCGATGTTGTTAAGGACCGACTACAAAAACATTAGTCAAAGACCCTCTATATACCAGAAGTGCTTTGCTGTTTTTAAGGATCTACCTCAAAAACTGTAGTCCCATTTTCTCTATATATTTTTAATAATTATTTTTTTCTGTATATTTCTTTCTGACAATGCTATATTTTTATTTTTTTATTATTTTTTCCATATATTTCCTCCTGACAATGCTCATTAAAGATCTTCCATAAAAAGAAACACTTCGATGTTGTTAAGGACCGACTACAAAAACATTAGTCAAAGATCCTCTATATACCAGGAGTGCTATCCAGCTTTTAAGGACCTACTGCAGAAAACATTCATCAAAGATCTTCTATACAACAGGAGCACTTGGACTAAGGACCAACTCCAAAAACATTAGTCAAAGATCTTCTCTGTGACAGGAGTGCTTTCCAGCTTTTAAGGACCTACTGCAGAAAACATTCATCAAAGATCCTCTATACGACAGGAGCACTTGGACTAAGGACCAACTCCAAAAACATTAGTCAAAGATCTTCTATGTGACAGGTGTGCTTTCCAGCTTTTAAGGACCTACTGCAAAAAACATTCATCAAAGATCCTCTATGCGACACGACCACTTGGACTAAGGACCAACTCCAGAAACATTAGTCAAAGATCTTCTATGTGACAGAAGTGCTTTCCAGCTTTTAAGGACCTACTGCAGAAAACATTCATCAAAGATCCTCTATACGACAGGAGCACTTGGACTAAGGATCAACTCCAAAAACATTGGTCAAAGATCTTCTCTGTGACAGGAGTGCTTTCCAGCTTTTAAAGACCTACTGCAGAAAACATTCATCAAAGATCCTCTATACAACAGGAGCACTTTGACTAAGTTACAAATTCAAAAACATTGGTCGAAGATCTCAGCTTTTAAGGACCTACTGCAGAAAACATTCATCAAAGATCCTCTATACAACAGGAGCACTTGGACTAAGGACCAACTCCAAAAACATTGGTCAAAGATCTTCTCTGTGACAGGAGTGCTTTCCAGCTTTTAAGGATTTACTGCAAAAAACATTCATCAAAGATCCTCTATTCGACAGGAGCACTTGGACTAAGGACCAACTCCAAAAACATTGGTCAAAGATCTTCTATATGACAGGAGTGCTTTCCAGCTTTTAAGGACCTAGTGCAGAAAAATTGATCAAAGATCCTCTATGCGACAGGAGCACTTGGACTAAGGACCAACACCAAAAACATTGGTCAAAGATATTCTATGTGACAGGAGTGCTTTCCAGCTTTTAAGGACATACTGCAAAAAACATTAATCAAAGATCCTCTATACGACAGGAGCACTTGGACTAAGGCACAACTCCAAAAACGTTAGTCAAAGATCTTCTATGTGACAGGAGTGCTTTCCAGCTTTTAAGGACCTACTGCAAAAAACATTCACCAAGATCCTCTATACAACAGGAGCACTTGGACTAAGTTACAAATCCAAAAACATTGGTCGACGATCTTCTAAGTGAAAGATGTACTTTCCAGCTTTTAAGGACATACTGCTAAAAACATTCATCAAAGATCCTCTATACAGCAAGAGCACTTGGACTGAGGACCAACTCCAAAAACATTAGTCAAAGATCTTCTATGTGACAGGAGTGCTTTGCAGCTTTTAAGGACCTACTGCAGAAAACATTCATCAAAGATCCTCTATACGACAGGAGCACTTGGACTAAGGACCAACTACAAAAACATTAGGCAAAAATCTTCTCTGTGGTGTTTAAGTAACTACTGCAAAAACACTAATGAAAGATCCTACAAATAAATTAAAAAAACGACTTCTACAACAAAAATATTGGTCAAAGATTATTTATATGACAGGAGCGCTCTGTGGTTTTTAAGTATGTACAGCAAAAACGCTGGCTCAAGTTCTTCTATGTGACAGGAGCGCGTCAACGTTTTTAGCGACCTATTGGAAAAATGCTTGTCAAAGATTCTTGATATAGGAGTGCTTTGGTGTTTTTTAAAGTTACCTACTACAAAAATGCTTGTCAAACATATTGGTCAAAGATCCTTTATTTGACAGGATTTCTTTGCTGTTTTGAAAGACCCACTGCGAAAACGCTCGCAAAAGATCCTCTATGTCAGGTTCAAACACTGATGACATCTATTAAACAAGACAAAAAGCAAGGAATCAAACAGAGACAGAATTAAATCTGGCTCAATGAGGAGAAACGCGTACACCTGTACATTTGTACAGTGTCACCACGCTCTGATGAAAGATTGTACGCCTCCTCTTTTATTTGGACTTTCCCTGATTACATGGCAACAGCTGTTTCTAAGGGAGGGGGGTCGTAAACAGCCATCACCTTTGTTACAAAACAGTGCCTGGAGCTTGGCCAGGTCCTGCTTTCTCTCCGCTTTGTAGTTCTCGGGTCAAGAAAAAACATTTCTGTGGATTACAATACATGAAAGAAACAGAACACCTTCCTGTTGCTTCCCATCCTACACAGTGGAGTTTTACAAGCCTTCTTCTTGGTAAGATCAAAGACAGCTTTTGTCCTCTCGCTGGGAACTCATTGAAACACAAAGTTTTGTGATCACTTAGATAAAATTATTCTGACACTCTAATTGAAAAAAACACTGATGTTGTTGATGACAAAAACACTGGTCAAAGATCCTGTTTTTGACAAGAGCTAAGTCCCCAGGATTGTTACTGTAAAATTGTGTGTTTTTTACAGCATATTGACGTAGATGGAAAAAACTGTACCACAGTTTTAAAAAATATATAAAAAAAATAGGAGACTGAGCTTGCAGTATTTTACCGTAAAATCTAAAGTTGTTGTATTTACAATGTATTCCTACAATTTTTTATTTACAGTAAAATTCTGGAAACTGAACTGCCATTTTTTTCCGTAAAATTCTTTATCTCTCTATTTTCTACGTGTACAATTTGATGGATTACTTAAGGTGAGTGCCCCGAAGACAGTGTTTTTCAACCTTTTTTGAGGCAAGGCACGTTTTTTTCATTTAAAATTCCGGAGGCACACCACCAGCAGAAAACGTTAAAAAAAAATGAAACTCCACCAGGTCGTCGTGCCTTATTTTGAGTTTGTTGGTGTTTTCCTGTGTAGTGCTTCAGTTTTTGTCTTGCGCTGTTATTTTGGTGGCCCTTCCTGTTTTGTTGGTGTTTTCCTGTAGCAGTTTCATGTCTTGCTTTGAGCGCTATTCCCCGCACCTGCTTTGTGTTAGCAAGCAAGGCTATTTAAGTTGTTGCTATCCTTCTTTGTGTGGACATTGTTGGTTGTCATGTCATGTGCGGATGTACTTTGTGGACGGCGTAAGTTTTTGCTGTCGTCCAGCATTCTGTTTCTGTTTACTTGGTAGCCAGTTCAGTTTTACTTGTGTTTTGCATAGCCATTCCTATGCTTCATTGCCTTTTCCTTATATTAATTTTTGGTTTAAGTATTATATACGTTTTTACCTGCATATTGTGATCACAACAAACCATCCTCGTCTCACCCGACACCATACTTGCCAACCCTCCCGGATTTTCCGGGAGACTCCCGAAATTCAGCGCCTCTCCCGAAAACCTCCCGGGACAAATTTTCTCCCGAAAATCTCCCGAAATTCAGGTGGAGCTGGAAGCCACGCCCCCTCCAGCTCCATGCGGACCTGAGTGACGTCAAGTGCGCAACACCACGTAAATCGTTGGCCAACCAAAAAGTAACCCCAGTACGCTATAGCCAACATTCACCAGGAGATGGCAACAGACAAACATAGATAACTCTATTACATTATTCCCCTTTTAGAAATGTATAGAAGTTACTCAAAATAAATAAACAACCCAACCAAAAAATGCAGCAGCTCAATTAAAAAACTGTACTTAGGCCACATTCTTTTTTTTTTTTTAGTGCCGAACTCTTAACCCTCATTTGTAAAAATAATAACATGCTTATTATACAAACAGTATTTGTACACCTTTAACACAGATTTTTATACTGTCTTCAGAGATTCAGTTTTTTTGGTGGTACTCGAAACCTTTCTGGGTACCTGCGAAAGGGTGTTCAGCATGGTTAGAAAAATAGTGACAGAGAATAGAACAAGGATGGACAATTCAACCCTTAACTCAAAAATGAGTAGATGAGTGTTATGTGTGTGTATATGTGTAAATAAATGAACACTGAAATTCAAGTATTTCTTTTATCTATATATATATATATACATATATATATATATATATATATATATATATATATATATATATATATATATATATATATATATATATATATATATATATATATATAATAAAATAAATATATATACAGCTAGAATTCACTGAAAGTCAAGTATTTCATATATATATATATATATATATATATATATATATATATATATATGAAATACTTGACTTGGTGAATTCTAGCTGTAAATATACTCCTCCCCTCTTAGCCCCGCCCCCAACCACGCCCCCCCCCCGGAAATCGGAGGTCTCAAGGTTGGCAAGTATGCCCGACACATTCCGACTTTTACGAAGCAATTAACTACATGCTGCCACCTACTGACATGGAGTATTACGTGGTTACCCTGCCGAGCTCTACACAGCACAGACACTAAGCAACGGCACATTATTTGCAGATTATAATTATTGATTTGACCAAAAAATATTTGTGGGACCAATTAGGTGAAGTTGCATAATTTCCCACGGCACACCAGACAATATCTCACGGCACACTAGTGGTTGAAAAACACTGCCCTAAGAAAAGGCATTGAAGCTTAGAGAAGGCTAAGCAGAATGAAACTAAAACTGAACCGGCTACAAAGTAAACAAAAACAGAATGCTGGACTACAACAAAGACTTACTGTGGAGCGAAGACGGCGTCCACAATGTACATCCGAACATGACATGACGATCAACAATGTCCCCACAAAGAAGGATGAAAACAACTGAAATATTCTTGATTGCTAAAACAAAGTAGATGCGGGAAATGTCGCTCAAAGGAAGACATGAAACTGCTACAGGAAAATACAAAAAAAAGAGAAAAAGCCACCAAAATAGGAGCGCAAGACAATAACTAAAACACTACACTGCAAAAACTGAAATCTAAGTAAGATTAAATATCTCAAATAAGGGTGATATTTGCTTATTTTCTGTCTGATAAGATAATTCTTCTCACTAAGCAGATTTTATGTTAGAGTGTTTTACTTGTTTTAAGGGTTTTGGTCCTAAATGATCTCAGTAAGATATTACAGCTTGTTGCTGAGATTTGATGACCTATATTGAGTAAAACATGCCTGAAACTAGAATATCAAGTGTTGCAAAGCTGTGTCATCAACACTCACAAGTATAAAACTGTTTTTTCAAAGTAATAATTTCTTATTTCAAGCATGAAACAAAAAAAATAATGACTTTGACACAATTGTGTCTGATAATTAAAACAGATGACAAGAATATTTTTCAACATACTGAGAAAAAAGGTCTCATATTTGTTTTTTTCTATCCAGAAAAGTGCACTTGTTATTAGTGAGAATATACTTATTTTAAGGTATTTTGGGGTTCATTGAGGTTAGCTAATTTTACTTGTTTTGGAAAGTCTTGACAAGCCAAATTTTCTTGTTGTATTGGCAGATAAATTTGCTTAGTTGAAGTAAAATACCCCTCATTTTTGTATTTTTTTCCCTTGTTTTTGAACACTGACTTTTTGCAGTGTACACACACACTGTAAAAAAAAAATCCTATTTTTATGGTTAATTTACTCTAAATTTCTACTGTAATTTTTCTATTTTTTTCAAAACAGTTTATAAAACTGTAGAATTTAAGACATTATCTGTAAATAAACAATCCGCCTGTTATTTTAAGTAATATGCCAGTAATGACAAACTATGTATATTTCTATTTTTTTTTTACATAAAAATACCAAATTATTTATACATAGCATTTTCTGTTTTCTTAAATTACTTTCAAATTCATGTAAAATTACAGTAATTATCTTCCATTAAACATGTAGCTTGTTATAGAAAAGTCTATGTCCATACTAACAATCAATAAAGGTATTTTTCTGCAGAACTGTTTGCATCGTCACTTTATTAAAGGTGTTTGATCTTAAAGGGGAACATTATCACAATTTCAGAAGGGTTAAAACCATTAAAAATCAGTCCCCAGTGGCTTATTTTATTTTTCGAAGTTTTTTTCAAAATTTTACCCGTCACGCAATCCATCCATCCATCCATCCATCTTCTTCCGCTTATCCGAGGTCGGGTCGCGGGGGCAGCAGCTTAAGCAGGGAAGCCCAGACTTCCCTCTCCCCAGCCACTTCGTCCAGCTCCTCCCGGGGAATCCCGAGGCGTTCCCAGGCCAGCCGGGAGAGATAGTCTTCCCAACGTGTCCTGGGTCTTCCCCGTGGCCTCCTACCGGTCGGACGTGCCCGAAACACCTTCCTAGGGAGGCGTTCGGGTGGCATCCTGACCAGATGCCCGAACCACCTCATCTGGCTCCTGGCTCCGTCACGCAATATCCCTAAAAAAAGCTTCAAAGTGCCTGATTTTAACCATCGTTATAAACACCCGTCCATTTTCCTGTGACGTCACATAGTGATGCCAATACAAACAAACATGGCGGAAAGAACAGCAAGCTATAGCGACATTAGCTCGGATTCAGACTCGGATTCAGACTCGGATTTCAGCGGCTTAAGCGATTCAACAGATTACGCATGTATTGAAACGGATGGTTGTAGTGTGGAGGCAGGTAGCGAAAACGAAATTGAAGAAGAAACTGAAGCTATTGAGCCATATCGGTTTGAACCGTATGCAAGCGAAACCGACGAAAACGACACGACAGCCAGCGACACGGGAGAAAGCGAGGACGAATTCGGCGATCGCCTTCTAACCAACGATTGGTATGTGTTTGTTTGGCATTAAAGGAAACTAACAACTATGAACTAGGTTTACAGCATATGAAATACATTTGGCAACAACATGCACTTTGAGAGTGCAGACAGCCCAATTTTCATCAATTAATATATTCTGTAGACATACCCTCATCCGCTCTCTTTTCCTGAAAGCTGATCTGTCCAGTTTTGAAGTTGATGTCAGCAGGCCAGGGAAGCTAGGGTCGATATTCTTCTATGCCATCTCTGTCGTAGCATAGCTTTCGTCGGTAAAGTGTGCGGAACAAACGTCCAATTTCTTGACACTTTCGCATCTTTGGGCCACTGGTGCAACTTGAATCCGTCCCTGTTCGTGTTGTTACACCCTCCGACAACACACCGACGAGGCATGATGTCTCCAAGGTACGGAAAACAGTCGAAAAAACGGAAAATAACAGAGCTGATTTGACTCGGTGTTTGAGAAAATGGCGGATTGCTTCCCGATGTGACGTCACGTTGTTGAGCGAATAATAGAAAGGCGTTTAATTCGCCAAAATTCACCCATTTAGAGTTCGGAAATCGGTTAAAAAAATATATGGTCTTTTTTCTGCAACATCAAGGTATATATTGACGCTTACATAGGTCTGGTGATAATGTTCCCCTTTAACAATTCAGAAAAAATCTGTAAAATAATGGTATTTTTCTGTGGAACTGCCAGCATTGTCACTTCATTAAAGGTGTTTGATCGTAATAATTTGGGAAAAACTCTGTAGAATAAAGGTATTTTTCTGCAGAACTGTTTGCATCGTCACTTTATTAAAGGTGGTTGATCTTAACAATTCAGTAAAAATCTGTAAAATGACGATATTTTTCCGCAAAACGTTTCATGAAAATTTCTGTAAATATAATGTTTTTGAGCATTATTTGGTTTACAATGTTTTACTTTAATTTTATGGTTTTCACAAAATTGGCCCTAGTGTGTGAATGTGAGTGTGAATGTTGTCTGTCTATCTGTGTTGGCCCTGCGATGAGGTGGCGACTTGGTGGCGACTTGTCCAGGGTGTACACCGCCTTCCGCCCGATTGTAGCTGAGATAGGCTCCAGCGCCCCCGCGACCCCGAAGGGAATAAGCAGTAGAAAATGGATGGATGGATTTGGCAGCCGTAGCTGCCAGTAGATGACCGTTTTTTTTACAGTGTAGGCCAGGGGTCGGCAACCCACGGCTCTTTAGCACTGCCCTATTGGCTCTCTGGAGCTTTTTAAAAAATGTATGAAAAATGGAAAAAGATGAGGGGAAAAATTTTTATTTTTTGTTTTAATATGGTTTATGTAGGAGGACAAACATGACACAAACCTCCCTAATTGTTACAAAGCACACTGTTTGTATTAAACATGCTTCACTGATTCGAGTATTTGGCGAGCGCCGTTTTGTCCTACTACTTTTGGTGGTCCTTGAACTCACCGTAGTTTGTTTACATGTATAACTTTCTCCGACTTTCTAGGACGTGTTTTATGCCACTTTTTTTTCTGTCTCATTTTGTCCACCAAACTTTTAACGTTGTGCATGAAAGGTGAGTTTTGTTGATGTTATTGACTTGTGTGGAGTTCTAATCAGACATATTTGGTCACTGCATGACTAAGCTAATCGATGCTAACATGCTATTTAGGCTAGCTATATGTACATATTGCATCATTATGCCTCATTTGTAGCTATATGTGAGGTCATTTACTTTCCTTTAAGTCCTCTTTT
The DNA here is from genome assembly GCF_033978685.3 of Nerophis lumbriciformis. Classification (NCBI taxonomy): domain Eukaryota; kingdom Metazoa; phylum Chordata; class Actinopteri; order Syngnathiformes; family Syngnathidae; genus Nerophis; species Nerophis lumbriciformis. Next base: position 12,154,654 of record NC_084579.2, on the reverse strand, counting down.
TTTTTTTTTTTTTTTTTTTTTTAATTGACATCCAGCATCAGACATTCCTATCCATTACATCATATTCACATCAATCATATATCTATTGTCTGCCCTAAATGTCAGGATAGTTTTGTTTATATCCCACCCATACCACTCACCCCCCCACCCCACCCCCCCCCAAAAAAGAAAGAAACAACAAAAAAACGAAGTAATATCTACAAATACATCAATTAAATAAACAAAGAGAGAGGGGAAAAAAAAAAAAAAAGAAGAAAAAAAAAATTAATAATAATAAAAATACAAAAAATAAGAGAAATAAATAATAATACATAAAATATAAACAGATACCCACATATATATATATATATACATATATACCCACACATACATATATATATATAAATATATACTGTAGCTGAGATAGGCTCCAGCGCCCCCGCGACCCCGAAGGGAATAAGCGGTAGAAAATGGATGGATGGATTTGGCAGCCGTAGCTGCCAGTAGATGACCGTTTTTTTTACAGATTTTTTTTTACATTGTAGGCCAGGGGTCGGCAACCCGCGGCTCTGGTACTTTAAGTCCTCTTAATTCAATTTATATCTCATGACACACTATCTGTATGTAATATGGCTTTTAATTTTTTGCGGCTCCAGACAGATTTGTTTTTGTATTTTTGGTCCAATATGGCTCTTTCAACATTTTGGGTTGCCGACCCCTGGTGTAGGCTATAGTGATGCATGGTTGGTTATGCTTTGAATTCATATCCAACAATTGCAACAACGATTTTTTTACCGTCAGCTGAGTTTCGTTTTTTTAATTATTTCTGCTGGTGGTGTGCCTCCGGATTTTTTCAACGCAAAAAATGTGCCTTGGCTCCAAAAAGGTTGAAAAACACTGCTCTATACTATGGGAGCTCATTCAAAGACATGGTCACAATCAATTTATTATAATGTATTAATTAAAAGCTGAACCTCGTCATATTGAAATGAATTGATGTCGAGAAATAACGAGCATCGTACAGTAAATCACAGAAGTGAAGCATGTTGGCGACAGAGGCAAGGAAAAACTCAACGCTATGGATGGAAGAAACAGAACAGCACGGAGACCAGAGGCCAGTTTGCTCGGAGAAAATGATACTGCGATGTATTGAGTAAAAGAATATTGAGAAACCAAGTGTGAACGGAGGCCAAAATCAATTCCTCAGTAATCCTTGCATCAAGAAGGTTGAAAATGATGACAGCGTAAGCCGACTCGCTCGGTTTGAAATATCGCTCCGTACCAATCCTGTCCAATTGAATGCAAAAAAAAAAAAAGTGCATCCATCAGTTGCACACTGACATGCTGGCGCGGTGAATCCAAGCGTGCATTCATCAGGATTGGATTTTCAGATATTTTGACAGATCCTGTTCCTGACTACGGCATAACAGAATGCAATCATATCAAATTTGAATAAACGCTGCAGAAATCCCATTCGTCCTTGTCACGGGGCAGCCTGAGCAGCGTCAGTATTTCAATGTCAAAGCGGGGCCCCGGCTGGAAAATGGCCTCCAGCTGTCTCATCATTAGAGCTGATAAGACACCGTAGCCAGGCTGCGGCCATTCCTGACCCGGTCTGTGGGAACGACAGGTACAAAACCCGGCGGGTGCTGAGTCGGACAGAAAACAACTCCCGTCCACCTGGGTAGACGTTTGTCCATATGGAACACATTTAGACGTGTGTCAGCTCTGAAAAGATGCTGCTTTCTTTCATTTTAAACATCTCCACTTGATATGACCATGGGAAGATCTCAACAATGTCTGCACATGCTGCATGTAAACCTTAACCTCCCTGGAGCTTTTTCAAAGATGTGTGAAAATGGAAAAAGACGGAAAAAAAAAACCATTTTGTTTTACTATGGTTTCTGTCGGAGGACAAACATGACACAAACATTGATTGTTAGAAATCCCACTGTTTATATTACACATTCTTCACTGATGAGAGTATTTGGCGAGCGCCGTTTTGTCCTACTAATTTCAGCTATCCTTGAACTAGAGATGCGCGGATAGGCAATTATTTCATCCGCAACCGCATCACAAAAGTCGTCAACCATCCGCCGTCCACCCGAACCAACATTTTATCAAAACCACACCCGCCCGCACCCGCCCGTTGTTATATATCTAATATAGACGATGCAAGGCATTAGTGAGGTTATAAAGCTTTTGCCAGTTAAAGAAAGGAGACTGATCCAATATAGCAGAGACATTCAATGCGTGCCACGCATTCGTGGCTAAGAGATATTAATGCGTGATAATATTATTTATCATTATTATAATATTATTGTCATTTCCATTAAGAAAGTGTTGACCATTGTTGCCAATGCCCTCAGATCAGGAGTGCGTTCCTCACACTTTGTGTGCGCAGTTGCAGCAAGCAGAACGAGGCTTTTAAGAAGTTAAAAAAATGTTTTAGAAAGACGAGACCTATATTTTCGTTAGGTAAAAAAAATGTTCTGAATTTATTTAAATGAATATTAACTTGTTAACGTTATAATGCTCAAATAGGGACGAGGGCGGGGTGCACAGTGAAGCAGTGAACAATTTCGCGACAAAGATGAACCTTTATTGATTGATCTGCAGCCATGACAAAATATCAGACAATCTCCATTGTCAACGACAGGCAGGAAAATAAAGATAAACACATAGCCTATGTTGTAGGCATATAGGCTCATACGTTTTTAAGTTGAAATAAAAAAATAAATAAAAAATGTGCCTCATAAGCCATAGGCTGTCAATCACGCGCACAAACTTAAATTATACAATAACAAATGTATGTCATCCCTATTTAAACAAAAATAAATTAAATAAGTAATAATAATAAATTACCTGCAACTTATTGGCCAAGGCAAAAAGCTGAAGGGGGGAAATCAAACCCATCAGACTGCACTTAATCATCAAACTTGAATTATAATGAAAATAGACGGTCGCGACAAACAAAGCAGGCTAAATATCCTTACATTGTCGCCAATCGGAGATGCGCTTCACTTGAAAGCAAGGCCAAATAATTAACACACAGTAGTATATCTCGAATAGAAAAAAACACAATAAACAACGCAATTTCCTTAATTCCTTTGCATTGTAGTGCGCCCAAACAACACGTAACCATCAAAATTATTCAGCTGACCGAACTCAATATAGGTTAGACATGGGCTTATTTGGTATAGCCTATAGGTAACGTACACTAATTCGTTTAACATATCCAACCGTATGTCTACTTACTTTTTTTTTTGTTAGCACTATGCAGGAATAAAATGGCATCTACAGTGCCAGGATTTATGCGAGAGCGCCTGGCCTCTAAAATGCGCCCTGCTGCGCTGAAGGAGCGCTCACTTGCGCCACTGTTGCTGGGACGCGGTGCCTGATGAAAAATTGACTGTTTCAAAGAGTGATGCTCGTTTTTCGTATGTGGGTAACAACATTTAACTATGAATTGGTTCAACCGCAACCCGCCCGCATCTATTTAAAATCTATTTTTACCCGCCCGACCCGCGGTTTATCCGCGGACTCCGCGGTTGTGTCGGCAAACCGCGCATCTCTACCTTGAACTCACCGTGGTTTGTTTACATGTACAACTTTCTCCGACGCTGCCACAGAAAGATGTGTTTTTATGCCACTTCTTCTTTGTCTCGTTTTGTCCACCAAACGTTTTATGCTGTGTGTGAATGCACAAAAGTGAGCTTTGTTGATGTTAATTGACTTATTAGAGTACTAATCAGGCACATTTGGTCAATGTATGACTGCAAGCTAATCCATACTAACATGCTATTTAGGCTAGCTGTATGTACATATTGCATCATCATGCCTCATTTGTAGCTATATTTGAGCTCATTTAATTTCGGCAGTCCGATAATATCGGACTGCCGATATTATCAACCGATAAATGCTTTAAAATGTAATATCGAAAATTATCGGTTTCAAAATAATCGGTATCGGTTTCAAAAAGTCAAATTTATGACTTTTTAAAACGCCGCTGTGTACACGGACATAGGGAGAAGTACAGAGCGCCAATAAACCTTTAAAGGCACTGCCTTTGCGTGCCAGCCCAATCACATAATATCTATGGCTTTTCACACACACAAGTGAATGCAAGGCATACTTGGTCAACAGCCATACAGGTCACACTGAGGGTGGCCGTTTAAACAACTTGAACACTGTTACAAATATGCGCCACACTGTGAACCCACACCAAACAAGGATGACAAACACATTTCGGGAGAACATCCGCACCGTAACACAACATAAACACAACAGAACAAATACCCAGAACCCCTTGCAGCACTAACTCTTCCGGGATGCTACAATATACACCCCCCGCTACCCCGCCCACCTCAACATGCTCTCTCAGGGAGAGCATGTCCCAAATTCCAAGCTGCTGTTTTGAGGCACGTTAAAAAAAATAATGCACTTTGTGACTTCAATAATAAATATGGCAGTGCCATGTTGGCATTTTTTTCCATACCTTCGAGTTGATTTATTTTGGAAAACCTTGTTACATTGTTTAATGCATCCAGCGGGGCATCACAACAAAATTAGGCCTAATAATGTGTTAATTCCACGACCGTATATATCGGTATCGGTTGATATCGGAATCGGTAATTAAAAGTTCGACAATATCGGAATAAAAAAAGCCATTATCGGACATCTCTAGTCAAAATGACTCATGCAAAATGGGACGGACCGAACGAGAGGTGCTCAATTTCCATTTTAATGATCGTGACTTCGAAGAAGGAAGGTTTTGGTCGGAGTATGCATGGAAAATATTTTAAAAGATTCAAGCCAAATGTGATTCTCGTAAGGAAGGAAGACTGAGTGAGAACCTGCGGAAAAACAGAGAAAGAAGAGCAGACCCAAAAGGTCAGCTGCTAGTAAAGGATAAGCTTCAACTTCAGTTCAGAGTTCAAAGGTAAGTCAACCAATAAATGACAAAAGTAAATAAAACCAAAATCAAATCAAACGTTCATTACTGCCATGCATGTTTAACTAAAATACATCAAAACTTTCTTAACTACTGTATAAGTGCGACAAGACGTTAACCAATGTACCAAACTGAATAAAACTCAAATAAATGTAAGTATTCCATGTCAGCTATGATTGAACAGCGGCAGCACCAGACAAGGAACCCCGCAGTCACAGAAATGGGACGTTTTCAAACCGTCACTGCTCACAGGGAAGACTCCACAGGGGGGAGTTCTGTCACAGCAGCAAAATCAATACGTCGCCTGCAGAGGAACCGGACCTGGGGGTAGAAGTGCAACAAGCCCACATGACCCCAGTGGGCCTTTGGAGACCGCGTGCCTAGAAGGAGGGTCAATACGTCTCGAGGCAGCAGTATGGGGCCATCACACCGGGGAACGGTACGTTGACTTTTCATGCGTGCCTCTTCGGGAGCATTGTGACAATGAAAGCTGCAAATGATGTTGTCATGCGCTGCAAAAACTGGAATCTAAGTAAGATTAAATATCTCAAATAAGGGTGATATTTGCTTATTTTCTGTCTGATAAGATCATTCTTCTCACTAAGCAGATTTTATGTTAGTAAATGTTGTTTTAAGGGTTTTGGTCCTAAATGATCTCAGTAAGATATTACAGCTTGTAGCTGAGATTTTATGACCTATATTGAGTAAAACATACTTGAAAAATTTTTTGTCCAAATGTCCAAAACACACCCAGCAATGGTGCACAGGAAGGCGGGGAAGAAGAGGGGAAAAGGCGGCCAAAATGGACAAAAGTCCCAATTTTGTCCAAAATACCTCCCCGGGTCACAGTCCCACGAGTCCCGGGATGCAAAAAATTTTCCAAAATTCACCCAGCAAAGTCCCACGGGAAGTGGGGGAGAAAAGTGAGAAAAGTCGGTAAAAGTCCCCAAAAATGTTGAAAATACCTACCCAGGTTCGAGTCCCACAAGTCCCGGGATGCCCAAAATGTCCATAACACACCCAGCCGAGTCCCACGGGAAGGGGGGATAAAAGTTGGAAAAGTCGGCAAAAGTCCCAAAAATTTTCAAAATACCTACCCAGGTTCGAGTCCCACAAATCCCGCTGCCGGCCGCGCAAGTCCCGGGATGCCCAAAATGTCTATAACACACCCAGCCGAGTCCCACGGGGAGGCGGGATAAAAGTTGGAAAAGTCGGCAAAAGTCCCAAAAATGTTCAAAATACCTACCCAGGTTCGAGTCCCACACTCGAACCCGGGTGTGATTTTTGAACATTTTACCGACTTTTCTCACTTTTCTCCCCGCCTTCCCGTGGGACTTTGCTGGGCGCATTTTGGAAATTTTGGGCATCCCGGCCGGCGGCGGGACTTGTGGGACTCAAACCTGGGTAGGTATTTTGAACATTTTTGGGACTTTTGCCGACTTTTCCAACTTTTATCCCCCCTCCCCGTGGGACACGGCTGGGTGTGTAAAGGACATTTTGGGCATCCCGGGACTTGCGCGGCCATACATAAGATTTTATGTTAGAGTGTTTTACTTGTTTTAAGGGTTTTGGTCCTAAAGGATCTCAGTAAGATATTACAGCTTGTTGCTGAGATTTTATGACCTATATTGAGTAAAACATGCTTGAAACTATTTTTGTCCAAATGTCCAAAACACACCCAGCAATGGTGCACAGGAAGGCGGGGAAGAAGAGGGGAAAAGGCAGCCAAAATGGTCAAAAGTCCCAATTTTGTCCAAAATACTTCCCCGGGTTACAGTCCAGCCGCACAAGTCCCGGGATGCAAAAAATGTACAAAACGCACCCAGCAAAGTCCCACGGGAAGTGGGGGAGAAAAATTAGAAAAGTCGGTAAAAGTCCCCAAAAATGTTCAAAATACCTACCCAGGTTCGAGTCCCACAAGTCCCGGGGTGCCCAAAATGTCCATAACACACCCAGCCAAGTCCCACGGGGAGGGGGGATAAAAGTTGGAAAAGTCGGCAAAAGTCCCAAAAATGTTCAAAATACCTACCCAGGTTCGAGTCCCACTCGAACCCAGGTGTGATTTTTGAACATTTTACCGACTTTTTTCACTTTTATCCCCGCCTTCCCGTGGGACTTTGCTGGGCGCGTTTTGGACATAATGGGCATCCCGGCCGGCGGCGGGCCTTGTGGGACTCGAACCTGGGTAGTAGGGCTGTGAATCTTTGGGTGTCCCACGATTCGATTCAATATCGATTCTTGGGGTCACGAGTTGATTCAAAATCGTTTTTTTCCGATTCAACGCGATACTCGATTCAAAATACGATATTTTCCCGATTCAAAACAAAACAAAAAATCGGCAAAAGTCCCAAAAATGTTCAAAATACCTACCCAGGTTCGAGTCCCGGGTGTGATTTTGGAACATTTTACCGACTTTTCTCACTTTTCTCCCCGCCTTCCCGTGGGACTTTGCTGGGCGCGTTTTGGACATTTTGGGCAACCCGGCCGGCGGCGGGACTTGTGGGACTCAAACCTGGGTAGGTATTTTTAAAATTTTTGGGACTTTTGCCGACTTTTGATGTAGAGATATTGTCAAACTCTTAATTACATCTCTACTTACTACTGTGATATACTATTTTGGATTTTACCGTGTTTTGCTGTTTAACAATTGCTTGCCGTAGTTTTCGCGGTGACTTTTTACGGCGCGCTGCTCCGTGCGGGGTTGCGAACCCAGGTCGCCGGTGTGAGGGGTGAGCGTGCGGACTGCTGAGCTAAAAACTTTTAAAATTCTTTTAAAAGTGGATATTTCTTGCATTGCTGGTGCTTCTCTTGAGTAAAATTGTGTTTTTTTTTAGAGATGTCCGATAATGGCTTTTTTACCGATATCCGATATTGTCCAACTCTTAATTACCGATTCCGATATCAACCGATACCGATATATACAGTCGTAGAATTAACACATTATTATGCCTAATTTTGTTGTGATGCCCCGCTGGATGCATTAAACAATGTAACAAGGTTTTCCAAAATAAATCAACTCAAGTTATGGGGAAAAAATGCCAACATGGCACTGCCATATTTATTAGTGAAGTCACAAAGTGCATTATTTTTTTTAACATGCCTCAAAACAGCAGCTTGGAATTTGGGACATGCTCTCCCTGAGAGAGCATGAGGAGGTTGAGGTGGGTGGGGTTGGGGGAGGGGAGCGGGGGTGTATATTGTAGCGTCCCGGAAGAGTTAGTGCTGCAAGGGATTCTGGGTATTTGTTCTGTTGCGTTTATGTTGTGTTACGGTGCGTGTGTTTTCCCAAAATGTGTTTGTCATTCTTGTTTGGTGTGGGTTCACAGTGTGGCACATATTTGTAACAGTGTTAACGTTGTTTATACGGCCACCCTCAGTGTGACCTGTATTGTTGTTCACCAAATATGTGATGCATTAACTTGCCGATAATATCGGCAGTCCGATTTTATCGGACATCTCTAGTTTTTTTTTTAAACTGTGTCCCCCCGACTAACTTTCTTAAATATAATTATAAATAACTAATTAAAGCCGTTTACATAAAAGCAAAGCAGCTTATACTTAGCGTTTTGTTCCTTTCGAGCGATGACCTTAAAACCGAGGTATGGGACAAAGGTGCACCGCTCCACCCGTAATAATGACAAAGATATTGGAGAAGACAAACAAGGCTGCAAATCAATAGGAGTCTCGAGAGGCACTGCGAGCTGTTTGTGCTAACGTATCGACCTGCCTAAAAACAAGGTGTCTGCATGATGTTCTGAGAGGCTCGGTGGTCCGACTGCGTGCCAGCGTACCCGTAAAACGCACCCCCACACCCCTCGCCGAGCAGCGCCGAAGCCGCCTTTGCCCTTTTCTTTATCCGCCTCGCCACCAGCTGCTCCACAGAGGTCCACGTGTGGCTTGATGTTGTCGATAAAAAAACATCACCGGAGATGATCTTCCGAAAAGAATCACCTGGACCCTGGAGGAGATAAACACTCAATATCTCACCAGTGGGTTCTCGCCCGTGCATTTGTGCTCCGAGAGCCACAATAGTGGTCTGAGACCAAGTCAGCAATGGAGGTTTTAAAAAAAGAAAATATGTGATTAGTTTCAGACTGATAGAGCAATAGAAAAGTATTCTCTGCGTCTATAAATCAGCTGTTGTGTTTTTATCTTATCGCTGACAGCTTGTTTGGTTTTTGTAACGACTTTTTATCTCTGCATGTGAAAAAGGTCACACTCTTGGACAGAGGCCGAGGGAACGCCGGCGAGAGGGAGGCTGAAGTGATATCATGCTGGTGGTCTCCGGCTTTCTCACACTTGACAAACAAACTATGAAAAGATGGTCGAGTCGTCATTTTTTTCTGGTATGGCGTACCTCGGGAATAAATAAATAACGTCACGTCGTCATGGGAACGAACGGAAATCACCACAAAGCATTTTTAAAGCCTTACTTAAACAGCCATACACCTTACAGTCATATAACTGGGTATGTGACACATGCTAACCGTGTTTATGTTAGCATGCTAGCATGCTAACATTAAAGTGCTAGCTTTTTGACCCAATTTTGCAACCGTTTAACCTAGAGCAGGGGTCAGCAACCCGCGACTCCCCCCCCACCCCCCACCCCCTCTGTGCGTCGGTTGAGGTGGGTGGGGTTTGGTAGCGGGGGTGTATAATGCATACTTGCCAACCTTGAGACCTCCGATTTCGGGAGGTGGGGGGAGGGGGAGGGGGGGGGCGTGGTCGGGATGGGACGGGAGCGTGGTTGGGGGCGTGGCTAAAAGGGGAAGAGTATATTTACAGCTACAATTCACCAAGTCAAGTATTTCATATATATATATATATATGTATATAAATATATATATATATATATATATAAGAAATACTTGATGTTCAGTGAATTCTAGCTATATATATATATATGTATATATATATATATATATATATATATATATATATTTTATTATTTATATATATATATATATATATATATATATATATATATATATATAATAAATACTTGAATTTCAGTGTTAATTTATTTACACATATACACACACATAACACTCATCTACTCATTGTGTTAAGGGTTGAATTGTCCATCCTTGTTCTATTCTCTGTCACTATTTTTCGAACCATGCTGAACACCCTCTCTAATGATGCATTGATGTGTGGTACGCACAAAAGTGCTTTCATCAAATGCACTAGATGGCAGTATTGTCCTGTTTAAGAGTGTCACAACATTGCTGTTTACGGCAGACGAACTGCTTTACGGTATACAAAAAAGTGACTGCTGTTGTTGTGTGTTGTTGCCACGCTGGGAGGACTAAGGTTAATGAAACTGCCTAACAATAAACCCACGTAAGAAACCAAGAACTCGCCCTCCATCATTCTATAGTTATATTGGGCAGGTACGCTTTTTTATATTGTGGAGGACCTGAGTCCGCCTGAATTTCGGGAGATTTTCGGGAGAAAATTTGTCCCGGGAGGTTTTCGGGAGAGGCGCTGAATTTCGGGAGTCTCCCGGAAAATCCGGGAGGGTTGGCAAGTATGGTGTAATGTAGCCCGGAAGAGTTAGGGCTGCATGGGATTCTGGGTATTTGTTCTGTTGTGTTTATGTTGTGTTACGGTGCAGATGTTCTCCCGAAATGTGTTTGTCATTCTTGTTTGGTGTGGGTTCACAGTGTGGCGCATTATTATTAAGAGTGTTAAAGTTTTTGTTTTTTTTATACCGCCACCGTCAGTGCAACCTGTGTGGTTGTTGAGCAAGTATGCCTTACTGTCGCCTACTTGAGCAAGCATAACCCTCATACAACGTGTAGCTGATCAGGCACGCTGGTTGTAGTGGGTGCTAAATGCTGTACCATCACGGCACGCATGACGCCGCCAAGCGCCATTCATATAAAACCCGCGGGCCGCACTAACATTCAATTTTCATATTAAGGAGTGAGCCGCGTGTCTGAAACCCTTGGTTTATACATAGCACAAAGCAAAAATAAACTTTGTATGTAGTGTTATTTCATTTTAAATTTCAAAAAATTATTGTGGCTCCCATTGTTTTTTTTAATTTGTGAAACTGGTCAAAATGGCTCTTTGACTGGTAAAGGTTGCCAACCCCTGACCGAGAGCAAACAAACAGGCCCTCCAGCGAGTGGTTAAAGCGGCGGGGAAAATTACAAGGACGATACTCCCAGAGATGAGTGCCATGTACACAACATCCTGAAGGACAGATACCACCCAGCACATGGCCTCTTCAACCTGCTACCCTCTGGAAGGAGGTATAGATCGATTCGCGCCAGGACTACCAGAATGTCTCACAGTCTGTATCCCCAGGCTGTGAGACTACTAAATGAACAGCCTGCCCCTTTGCTGCCCCGGACCATCTTATTACCTCACTCTTCACCACCTCAATAATTGTGCTCTGGACATTGCTTTGCTGCAACATCAACGTAACACCCATCAGACATCTGACTGTTCCCACCCCCACACCCCTCTATTTGCAATCTTCTTGACAATGCTAAACTGTAAACTATGGTCAACCTGCACTTCAATGCAGTTTCTATGCCGCTGGACAAAGCTCAAACAAAATCTCGTTGACATGTATGACTTAAGCGTTATTATGACAATGACAATAAAGGAATTGATTGATTGTTTGATATGTGACAGCTTTTAACTGTTAGTGTGCTATCATTAGCATGCTAACTTAATTATGCTAACTTTTTCATCTAAATCTTACACTTTTTTCTCTATTACACCTTGGAGCGCTTTTTCCGGTCCATTTTTTTTCCTGCTTTCGCTATCTGCGCCTAATGACTGAGCTACGTGACGTCATTTCTTGTGATGTCACACGGACCATTTCTGGTCGGGACGGGATTCGTTCCGAGGTATTCGAATAAAGAATCAACTCTTTTTCTTTACTATAGTGGTCTCGATAACGGGTACCGTTTCTCAAAAAAGGCATTCGAGTCCGAGGACTCGGTTATTTTCTTATCGAACAACCGCGAAAACCGGTTTCGAGTATCATCCCTAATAATAAGGCCATGCCGAATAAGGCATTAATAAGTACTTAATAATGATTAAGAGCCAATATGTTACTAATTTGCATGTTAATAAGCAACTAATTAATGGTGAATATGTTCCCCAGTTACCCAGTGCTCAGAGAGTATGGGGTATCGGACTGTCTGATTGTGGCAGTCCGCTCCCTGTATGATCAGTGCCAGAGCTTGGTCCGCATTGCCGGTAGTAAGTCGGACACGTTTCCAGTGAGGGTTGGACTCCGCCAAGGCTGCCCTTTGTCACTGATTCTGTTCATAACTTTTATGGACAGAATTTCTAGGCGCAGTCAAGGCGTTGAGGGGATCTGGTTTGGTGGCTGCAGGATTAGGTCTCTGCTTTTTGCAGATGATGTGGTCCTGATGGCTTCATCTGGCCAGGATCTTCAGCTCTCACTGGATCGGTTCGCAGCCGAGTGTGAAGCGACTGGGATGAGAATCAGCACCTCCAAGTCCGAGTCCATGGTTCTCGCCCGGAAAAGGGTGGAGTGCCACCTCCGGGTTTGGGAGGAGATTTTGCCCCAAGTGGAGGAGTTCAAATACCTCGGAGTCTTGTTCACGAGTGAGGGAAGAGTGGATCGTGAGATCGACAGGCGGATCGGTGCAGCGTCTTCAGTAATGCGGACGCTGTATCGATCCGTTGTGGTGAAGAAGGAGCTGAGCCGGAAGGCAAAGCTCTCAATTTACCGGTCGATCTACGTTCCCATCCTCACCTATGGTCATGAGCTTTGGGTTATGACCGAAAGGACAAGATCACGGGTACAAGCGGCCGAAATGAGTTTCCTCCGCCAGGTGGCAGGGCTCTCCCTTAGAGATAGGTTGAGAAGCTCTGCCATCCGTGAGGAGCTCAAAGTAAAGCCGCTGCTCCTCTACATCGAGAGGAGCCAGATGAGGTGGTTTGGGCATCTGGTCAGGATGCCACCCGAACGCCTCCCTAGGGAGGTGTTTAGGGCACGTCCGACCGGTAGGAGGCCGCGGGGAAGACCCAGGACACGTTGGGAAGACTATGTCTCCCGGCTGGCCTGGGAACGCCTCGGGGTCCCACAGGAAGAGCTGGACGAAGTGGCTGGGGAGAGGGAAGTCTGGGCTTCCCTGCTTAGGCTGCTGCCCCCGCGACCCGACCTCGGATAAGCGGAAGAAGATGGATGGATGGATGGATGTTCCCCATACTAAAGTGTTACCATGTTTTTTTACTGGTGCACAAAATGAACCGTGCATGAACATCACCTTGTTCAAAGACAAAACCAAAAGTGCATAAACTCACAACAAATTACACACCTGCAAATCAGTCTGACTTCTGCTGTTGCCGTATCCGTAATACGCCGATAGGGAGAAGTTTTTATTTACACGATGAGTCGGGTGTGTCCTGACCTCCGCCGAACTCCTGAGCCCGACTCACCGAACCCAGGTTAAAGGGGAACATTATCACAATTTCAGAATTGTTAAAACCATTAAAAATCAGTTCCCAGTGGCTTATTATATTTTTCGAAGTTTTTTTCAAAATTTTACCCATCACGCAATATCCCTAAAAAAAGCTTCAAAGTGCCTGATTTTAACCACCCGTCCATTTTCCTGTGACGTCACATAGTGATGCCAACACAAACATGGCGGAAAGAACAGCAAGCTATAGCGACATTAGCTCGGTTTCAGACTCGGATTTCAGCGGCTTAAGCGATTCAACAGATCACGCATGTATTGAAACGGATGGTTGTAGTGTGGAGGCAGGTAGCGAAAACGAAATTGAAGAAGAAACTGAAGCTATTGAGCCATATCGGTTTGAACCGTATGCAAGCGAAACCGACGAAAACGACACGACAGCCAGCGACACGGGAGAAAGCGAGGACGAATTCGGCGATCGCCTTCTAACCAACGATTGGTATGTGTTTGTTTGGCATTAAAGGAAACTAACAACTATGAACTAGGTTTACAGCATATGAAATACATTTGGCAACAACATGCACTTTGAGAGTGCAGAAAGCCCAATTTTCATCAATTAATATATTCTGTAGACATACCCTCATCCGCTCTCTTTTCCTGAAAGCTGATCTGCCCAGTTTTGGAGTTGATGTCAGCAGGCTAGGGTCGATAGGGCGTTTAGCTCGCTCGTCTGTGGGAACAAACTGCCGCCATTGCTTGCCGTGCTACCGAGGTCCTTTGTCCCTGAATTGCTCACACACTCTGGCAGATTCAATGGGGGTCTGGCGGCAGATTTCTTTGACTTTATCGTTGGAAATGCATCTGCTTTGAGTGTCGCAGGATATCCACACATTCTTGCCATCTCTGTCGTAGCATAGCTTTCGTCGGTAAAGTGTGCGGAACAAACGTCCAATTTCTTGCCACTTTCGCATCTTTGGGCCACTGGTGCAACTTGAATCCGTCCCTGTTCGTGTTGTTACACCCTCCGACAACACACCGACGAGGCATGATGTCTCCAAGGTACGGAAAACAGTCGAAAAAAACGGAAAATAACAGAGCTGATTTGACTCGGTGTTTGAGAAAATGGCGGATTGCTTCCCGATGTGACGCCACGTTGTGACGTCATTGCTCCGAGAGCGAATATTAGAAAGGCGTTTAATTCGCCAAAATTCACCCATTTAGAGTTCGGAAATCGGTTAAAAAAATATATGGTCTTTTTTCTGCAACATCAAGGTATATATTGACGCTTACATAGGTCTGGTGATAATGTTCCCCTTTAAGAACCACTGTTGTAGAAGCTTTTGGTGAAATCTAAATTTAAAAAAAATAATAATAATTGACATATTCAACCCAGCAGACTGCATTTTGCTTTGGAATATTTCAGTTCCTACACGTGATAGTTGACAAAAGCTGCCTATTCATGTCCTTACTCAGTGGCCTAGTGGTTAGAGTGTCCGCCCTGAGATCAGTAGGTTGTGAGTTCAAACCCCGGCCGAGTCATACCAAAGACTATAAAAATGGGACCCTGCTTGGCACTCAGCATCTAGGGTTGGAATTGGGGGTTAAATCACCAAAAATGATTCCCGGGCGCGGCACCGCTGCTGCCCACTGCTCCCCTCACCTCCCAGGGTGTGAACAAGGGGATGGGTCAAATGCAGAGGACAAATTTCACCACACCTAGTGTTGTGTGACAATCGTTGGGACTTTAACTAACTTTAACTTTAAAATGCTCTTTACTTGCGCAGCCTTTGGTCCCATGAGAAAAAAAACACCAGCGTGAACGCTATACATATTTTTCATTCTTGGTCCGGACCAGAGTACCAAACCAGAAAAGTGGATACAGTCTATAAGTTGACAGATGACAGTAACGGTAATGGAAGACACCCCATGGCTTCCATATCTTAACAGGACGCCCTATCAAGATGGATGAGTCTGACAGGACACACAGCAACTAAAGCTGGCTGATAGGACAACAGACAGACACCAGCTATGATAATCTGCTCTGTGGACGCGAGACCAGACCTTTTTTTTGCTGTTGTTTTCTTTCTTTTTCACTTTGCCTGACGCAACTTTTTGCGAGGATCTTCCCATGAAGTTCACAGACTTTGTGTACTTTTGCTGGCATTGTTTATACATGTTTCCAGACTAGAAGGTAACCCACTTCTGCTGTGTTTATGCTGTCACGGAGAGAGACGCTCAGGCCCGGCTTTGGCCCAGAACCTAGCCGAGATGGATGAGTGTGTGACAGGACTCTCCCTTTACTGACTCAGTGTGAGGCTTATACGCTGGGTCATGCATTGGGTGTGTGTGTGTGTGTGTGTGTGTGTGTGTGTGTGTGTGTGTTCGGGCAATGCTTACTTAATGGGGACATCTCGCTGTTTACACAGTCACCTTTAGGGGACCTCTGACGGTATGGGGACAAAAAAACAGGTCCTCTAAAGCAGTGGTTCCCAACCTTGCTGCGGACCGGTCAACGCTTGAAAATTTGTCCCACGGACCGGTGGTAGCGAGGTTTAAAAAACAAACAAAAAAACACAGCCTTCCATGTTTTTGGACTGGAATTCTTAATCATGCAAAATATTGTGCTGTTTTTTTTCTTCTCATTTTCTCATTTTTGTCATGTCTGTGTAATCATGTTTTGTCTTAGTCATGTTTTGTTTAGTTATTGGACTCTTTAGTTTCTGGCTTTTCACTCCCTTGTCTTGTTTCCATGATTACCCATTAGTTTCACCTGTTCCACGTTTGGACTCATTGTGCACTCTTGTTTATCACCATAGCAACCCATTAGTTTTCACCTGTCACGTCACGCACCTGTTTCACGTTTTGAGTCACGCACCTGTTTTCGTTAATCATGTCTGTTGTATTTAAGTTCAGTGTTTTCAGTTTGTCTTTCTGGTGACATCTCCACATTTATGCTTCTGCACATTTCTGACTCTTTTTTCATGTCCATCGTTCACGCTGCGCCTTTTTGTCCATGCCAAGTAAGTTTTGTTTATTATTGCCACAGTTAGTGTTTTTTGTTGTTCATAGTTTTTGCCTTTGTGCAAGTGTTTGGTTTCAAAGTGTGTTCTCCGCCATTGTGCGCGCCTTTTGTTTACTTCCTTGTTTTGTATTTATAGTGTTTAAATAAAAATGTACCTGCATTCCCGTCTCGCCCGAGCCAACTTTCCGTTGCCTTCGAGAAAAACTAAACCCCAGGACCAAGTCATAACAATTTTTAGGTTATGGTATTTTTTTTATTTTTTTTTAGTTAGTCAAGTTACATTTTTTTTAAATGTAACTTGCATATTTAAGTGTCAGAAAAAATCTTCAAATTTTATAAACTGTCGGACACAAACATTTTACCAGAAAGATGTAGGAGTGCCGTAAAAAATAAATGTATTAATTTATTATTATTATTGTTATTATTCATTAAGATTTTGAACCAATCCAAATTTTTCAAGAATCAATTATTAAAATATATTTTTAAGACATTTCTGCGATCTAGCTGCAGATACTGTTTGTCTGGTAAGAGCATATGTAGTGTATCATTCCAGCAACTCAGAGGGAGGGTCCGGTGCGGAGCTAATTAGATGTTGCAAATGTTTAAGCATGAAGGAGAAATTAATGTTTGGGCGCACTTTGAATTCTAAAAAATCCCTGTGGCTTGTGCAGCCCTTTGAGACACTCGTGATTTAGGGCTATATAAATAAACTTTGATTGATTGATTGATTGATTAATTTTTTTTGTCATAAAGAAATACAATCATGTGTGCTTACGGACTGTATCCCTGCAGACTGTATTGATATATAATGTATATATTGTGTTTTTTATGTTGATTTTATTTAAAAAAAAATTAAAACAATTATTTTATTTATTCATTTATTTATTTTAATTTCTTGTACGGCCTGGTACCAATCGGTTCGCGGACCGCCCGGTGGTTGGGGACCACTGTCCTAAAGGGAAACCTTTTTAAATGATAGTCAGATCCATTTGGACAGTAAAGAGTGATTGTTTAAAATGTTTGAGGGCCGAACCCGAAGCTCTCCAAAACCGGGAATGGCAAGCATTGGAGTTCTATGTGTACAACCGCATTACGGCCTACAAATGGAGATTGCAGGTAAAATAGTAGATTAGGACAGTGTTTTTCAACCGCTGTGCCGCGGCACACTAGTGTGCCGTGAGATACAGTCTGGTGTGCCGTGGGAGATTATGCAATTTCACCTATTTGGGGCAAAAATATTTTTTGCAAACCAGTAATTATAATCTACAAGTAATGTGCCATTGTTGTGTGTCGGTGCTGTCTAGAGCTCGGCAGGGTAACAATGTTATACTCTTCCATATCAGTAAGTGGCAGCAGGTAGCTAATTGCTTTGTAGATGTCAGGAACGTGGTTTGTCGTGATCACAACATGCAGATGACAGTTAGAGGCAGCGTGCAGGTGAAAAGGTATCTAATCTTAAAACCAAAAATAAACAAAAGGTGAGTGCCCCTAAGGAAAGGCATTGAAGCTTAGGGAACGGAACTAAAACTGAACTGGCTACAAAGTAAACAAAAACAGAATGCTGGACGACAGCAAAAACTTACTGTGTGGCAGAGACAGCGTCCACAATGTACATCCGAACATGACATGACAATCAACAATGTCCCCACAAAGAAGGAGAAAAACAACTGAAATATTTTTGATTGCTAAAACAAAGTAGATGTGGGAAATATCGCTCAAAGGAAGACATGAAACTGCTACAGGAAAATACCAACAAAACAGGAAAAGTCAACAAAAAAACACTAAAACACTACGCACAGGAAAACACCAAAAAACTCCAAATAAGTCACGGCGTGATGTGACAGGTGGTGACAGTACACCTACTTTGAGACAAGAGCTATATTGATGGTTATGTTTAAAGTCATATCCAACAATTGCGACAACGACTTTTTACTGTCAATATCGGCGACTGAGTTTCATTTTTTAATGATTTCCGCTGGTGGTGTGCCCCCGGATTTTTTCAATGAAAAAATTGTGCCTTGGCTCAAAAAAGGTTGAAAAACACTGGATTAGGAGATAATCAGCAAGACTGGTTAAATAGAACAGTTTTTTTATGTTCTTTATGTTCAATGTTGTTAAAAATAAAAAGTAAAAATAAAAGTTTAGACTTAGACTTAGACAAACTTTAATGATCCACAAGGGAAATTGTTCAACACAGTAGCTCAGTTACAATGATGAAAAGTGTAAGGATGGAAAGGACAATGCAGGTATAAATAGACTAAATATAGCGATATAAAATATAACATATATACAAATATATACATATGTGTACAGTATATTATATATACAGATATATTATATTATGTCTATAACATATATACAATATATAACAATTACCATGTACAATATTACAGTATATGTGACAGCTGCAGCATAAAATAGAGGGTAAATCCAGCAGAAAATAGAAAATAGACATTAAAAACAAAGAGAAGTAGCTGACATAGAGGTGTCAGGTAATAGGCAGATAGCATCTATTGCTGTATGGCGAGTGATTATACAGCTGGATGGAGTGCGGAATGAAGGAGTTCTTGAATCGCACAGTGCGGGAAGGAAGCTGAAGGAGCCTGTTGGAGTATGAACTCCGCTGTCCCTTAATTGTCTGGTGGAGTGAATGAGTTTGTATTTTATTTCTGTGGTTTAAGGTAAGATAAGAGAATCCTTTATTGATCCCACAACAGGGAAATTTGGGTTACTTTGTTTACGTGTTTCAAATATTGGTAAAAGAGAAAATTTGTTTTCTTGAAAAGTGAAACATTTGTTATCCTGGCATTAATAGTACTGTGATTCTGTATTGTATCCATCCTTAGTTAAAACTAATATATTTTTCCAAAAACAAAATCTGGTTTAGTGTTCCTTACGATGACATTTTCATACAGCATGATTATAAAACATTATTACCTTAAAGTATGATTCACATTCAGAATTTTTCCATCCTTCTTTGTATGGTAGTTGGAGTTGCAGACAACTTCATTACTGCTAAATAGCAGTTTCCAGTAATGTCACAGAAGATGCAGGATTTGCTTGAACATTTAAGTGGTGAAACTTCCTATAAGAGGACAGCTGTAGTGCTGTATTCTGACCATCATGTCATATTTAATTTCAACTTTTTTTAAATGGTCCTCAGTAGTCCCGTACAAATTTATATATATATATATATATATAGAAATATATATAGATATATATATTTATCTATATATATATATATATATACAGAAATACTAAGTCAAGTATTTCATATATATATATATATATATATATATATATATATATATATATGTATATATATCCATCCATCCATCTTCTTCCGCTTATCCGAGGTCGGGTCGCGGGGGCAGCAGCCTAAGCACGGAAGCCCAGACTTCCCTCTCCCCAGCCACTTTGTCCAGCTCCTCCCGGGGGATCCCGAGGCGTTCCCAGGCCAGCCGGGAGACATAGTCTTCCCAACGTGTCCTGGGTCTTCCCCGTGGCCTCCTATATATATATATATATATATATATATATATATATATATATATATATATATATATATATACATATATTTATACATAAATAAGTAAAATAAATACTTGAATTTCAGTGTTCATTTATTTACACATATACACACACATAACACTCATCTACTCATTGTTGAGTTAAGGGTTGAATCATACTTGCCAACCTTGAGACCTCCGATTTCGGGAGGTGGGGGGCGGGGAGGGGGCGTGTTTGGGGCGGGGCGTGGTTGGGGGGCGTGGTTAAGAGGGGAGGAGTATATTTACAGCTAGGATTCACCAAGTCAAGTATTTCATATATCTATATATATATATATATATATATATATATATATATATATATATATATATATATATATATATATATATAGGAGGACGATTGAGGGTACCCCCCCTCATGAAACAGGCCTGTAGAGATGAAATAGTCTTGTGATTTTTTTTCCCCACACATACATATATTGCGCTCTACTACGGTATCGAGCACTATTTTTTGGATAACCTTATTAAGACATATATATATATATATATATATATATATATATATATATATATATATATATATATATATATATATATACAGAGGTGGGTAGTAACACGCTACATTTACTCCGTTACATCTACTTGAGTAACTTTTGGGATAAATTGTACTTCTAAGAGTAGTTTTAATGCAACATACTTTTACTTTTACTTAAGTATATTTATAGAGAAGGAACGCTACTTTTACTCCGCTACTTTTACTCCGCTACTTTTATCTACATTCAGCTCGCTACTCGCTACTAATTTTTATCGATCTGTTAATGCACGCTTTGTTTGTTTTGGTCTGTCAGACAGACCTTCAAAGTGCCTGCCTTACTGCGGACGTTTCACTCCGTTCCACCAATCAGATGCAGTCACTGGTGACGTTGGACCAATCAAACAGAGCCAGGTGGTCACATGACCTGACTTAAACAAGTTGAAAAACTTATTGGGGTGTTACCATTTAGTGGTCAATTGTACGGAATATGTACTGTACTGTGCAATCTAATAATAAAAGTTCCAATCAATCAATCAAAAGTGTGAAGGAAAAAAGATACTTTTTTATTTCAACCGTACATCCTGTCAAAAGCCTAAAGACTGACCGCACATGAGGACGTTCCTGTCTTCACAATAAAAGTGCCGCTCCATCGCGCCTGCGCTTTCAAAACAAGAGTCTCCGAAAGCCAGCGCAAACAAGCTAGCAAGCTACGGAGTTTGACGCCAATGTATTTATTGTAAAGTATATAAAAACGAATATGGAAGCTGGAAACTTTCATGTGGTATTAGACAGAAAGGAGGAACTTTTCTTCTCCTCCATTTGAAAACGTGGACGTTATCATCACTACTGTCTGATTACAATCAACACAAGTCATCAGAATCAGGTAATACACCAACTTATCAATCAATCAATCAATCTTTATTTATATAGCCCTAAATCACAAGTGTCTCAAAGGGCTGCACAAGCCACAACGACATCCTCGGTACAAAGCCCACATACGGGCAAGGAAAAACTCACCCCAGTGGGACGTCGATGTGAATGACTATGAGAAACCTTGGAGAGGACCGCATATGTGGGTAACCCCCCCCCTCTAGGGGAGACCGAAAGCAATGGATGTCGAGTGGGTCTGACATAATATTGTGAGAGTCCAGTCCATAGTGGATCCAACATAATAGTAAGAGTCCAGTCCATAGTGGGGCCAGCAGGACACCATCCCGAGCGGAGACGGGTCAGCAGCGTAGAGATGTTCCCAGCCGATGCACAGGCGAGCGGTCCACCCCGGGTCCCGACTCTGGACAGCCAGCACTTCATCCATGGCCACCGGACCTGTGCCCCCCACCCCCTCAAGGAAAAGGGGAGCAGAGGAGAAAAGAAAAGAAACGGCAGATCAACTGGTCCAACAGGGGGGCTATTTAAAGGCTAGAGTATACAAATGAGTTTTAAGATGGGACTTAAATGCTTCTACTGAGGTAGCATCTCTAATTGTTACCGGGAGGGCATTCCATAGTACTGGAGCCCGAATAGAAAACGCTCTATAGCCCGCAGACTTTTTTTGGGCTCTGGGAATCACTAATAAGCCGGAGTTCTTTGAACGCAGATTTCTTGCCGGGACATATGGTACAATACAATCGACAAGATAGGACGGAGCTAGACCGTGTAGTATTTTATACGTAAGTAGTAAAACCTTAAAGTCACTTCTTAAGTGCACAGGAAGCCAGTGCAGGTGAGCCAGTATAGGCGTAATATGATCAAACTTTCTTGTTCTTGTCAAAAGTCTAGCAGCCGCATTTTGTACCAACTGTAATTTTTTAATGCTAGACATAGGGAGACCCGAAAATAATACGTTACAGTAGTCGAGACGAGACGTAACGAACGCATGAATAATGATCTCAGCGTCGCTAGTGGATAAAATAGAACGAATTTTAGCGATATTACGGAGATGAAAGAAGGCCGTTTTAGTAACACTCTTAATGTGTGATTCAAACGAGAGAGTTGGGTCGAAGATAATACCCAGATTCTTTACTGATTCGCCTTGTGTAATTGTTTGGTTGTCAAATGTTAAGGTGGTATTATTAAATAAATGTCGGTGTTTAGCAGGACCGATAATCAGCATTTCCGTTTTCTTGGCGTTGAGTTGCAAGAAGTTAGCGGACATCCAATGTTTAATTTCATTAAGACACGCCTCCAGCTGACTACAATCCGGCGTGTTGGTCAGCCTTAGGGGCATGTAGAGTTGGGTGTCATCAGCATAACAATGAAAGCTAACACCGTATTTGCGTATGATGTCGCCTAGCGGCAGCATGTAAATACTAAAGAGTGCAGGGCCAAGAACCGAACCCTGAGGAACTCCGCACGTTACCTTAACATAGTCAGAGGTCACATTATTATGGGAGACGCATTGCATCCTGTCAGTAAGATAAGAGTTAAACCACGACAAGGCTAAGTCTGACATACCAATACGTGTTTTGATACGCTCTAATAAAATATTATGATCGACGGTATCGAAAGCAGCGCTAAGATCAAGAAGCAGCAACATAGATGACGCATCAGAATCCATCGTCAGCAGTAGATCATTAGTCATTTTTGCGAGGGCTGTCTCCGTAGAGTGATTTGCCCTGAAACCGGATTGAAAAGGTTCACAGAGATTGTTAGACACTAAGTGTTCATTTAGCTGCTGTGCGACAATTTTTTCGAGGATTTTCGAAATAAAGGGAAGGTGGGACACCGGTCGGTAGTTTACCATGAGGTCAGGATCAAGGTTAGGTCTTTTGAGCAGAGGATGAATAACCGCTTTCTTGAATGCTAGGGGAACAGTGCCAGAGGAAAGTGATAAGTTTATAATATTTAGCACTGATGGACCTAATAATACAAAAAGCTCCTTGATAAGTTTCCCAGGAAGTGGGTCAAGTAAACATGTTGTTTGTTTTATCCCACTTACACGCTGTAAGAGTTCCTCTAATGTTATTTCATCAAAAAGAGAGAGACTATTTTGTATTGCAGTATCCGTCGTAGATACAGTTGTATCTGTGTTCATAGAACCCAGTTGTAGCTGGGATGCGTTGTCTTTAATCTCCTTTCTAATGAGTTCAATTTTCTTATTAAAGAAATTCATAAAGTCATCTGCCGAGTGGGTGGAGCTATTGGGAGGAGTCCCTTGTTGGGTTAGCGATGCTACTGTACTAAACAAAAATTTTGGGTCGTTTTTGTTGAGGCGGATGAGATTTGAGTAATATTTAGCTTTAGCTAAGGTAAGCATGCGTTTATACGATATTAAACTATCACTCCATGCTTGATGGAAAACCTCAAGCTTGGTCGCGCGCCATTTGCGTTCCAACTTTCTACATGATAATTTATGAGCTCTGGTTTCCTCTGTAAACCATGGGGTGCGCCTTTTAGGGGCCCTTTTTTGTTTTAGCGGTGCTATGCTATCAATGGTTTTGCGCAGGGCATTGTCAAAGTTGTTAGTGAGGTTATCAATAGAGCCGACATAATTTGGGAATGGTGCCATTACCGAAGGCAGTAGGTCAGCAAGAGTCATCGTTGTGGCGGCATTAATGTTGCGGCTGCTATAGCAGTTATTATTATTATTAGTTTGTTGACAATGAGTCAGAACTTCGAATTTTATAAGGTAATGATCGGACATTACTTTAGTATACGGGAGTACCATAACTTTGGAGGTGGTGACACCCCTGACCAGCACTAGATCTATTATATTGCCGTTGCGATGCGTAGGTTCATTTATTATTTGTGTAAGACCACAGCTATCAATTATAGTCTGGAGCGCCACGCACTGAGGGTCCGATGGGGTATTCATATGGATATTAAAGTCCCCCATTATGATTATATTGTCTGCGTGCGTCACTAGATCAGCAACGAACTCTGAGAATTCATTAATAAAGTCCGAGTAGGGCCCTGGGGGGCGGTAGATAACAGCCATATCGAGAGGCAGCGGTGCGACAGACCTCATAGTAAGCACCTCAAACGATTTGTATTTATTATTTAGGTTAGAGGTAAGGTTAAAGTTTTCATTGTATATTAATGCGACCCCCCCACCCCTTTTAAGGGGACGGGCAATATGCGCATTCGTATAATTAGGAGGAGATGCCTCATTTAGCGCAAAAAATTCGTCTGGTTTGAGCCAGGTTTCGCTAAGACCAATGACGTTAAGATTGTTGTCTCTAATGACCTCATTAACTAATAACGTTTTGGGAGACAATGATCTTATGTTTAAAAAGCCCATATTATAAGTATTGGGCTGTTTTGACGAGTTTTTGTTTAAATTATCCGTAGTAGAAATATTAATAATGTTACGTTTATTATACGTAGTGCACTTTAAATAGTTTCGACCATATCTAGGAATTGATACGACGGGAATTTTCAGATTGTTTGCTTGATGCTGCGATCGACTGAACGCATCATGATTTGCCACCTCAGTAGAATGCATATCTACCCCGGACACATTCACAACAGAAAACACATTATGTGAGTTGTGTGTTATTCTAAGAAAATTGCTATGCGTACAGGAATTATCCAGCCTGGCGCTGGCTAGTTCTAGCTTAACTGACTCCTCACCCGGACTAGCAGGCTCTGTAATTGCCTGTGACCGGGCTTGCTCTAGTGTAGTTAGTCAAATGTGACTTAAACAGTAGTCTATATTCTTAGACAGGATGATGGCGCCTTCCTGGTTAGGGTGAAGGCCGTCCCTCATCAGCAAGCCTGGTTTGCCCCAGAAAGAGGGCCAATTATCAATAAACGTTAGTCCCTGTTGTCTACAGAAGCTAGCCAGCCACTTGTTAAGCGAGACTAATCTGCTATATCTCTCATCATTGCCTCTCGCAGGCAGGGGGCCAGAGACAATTACTCGATGCCTGGACATCTTTCTAGCGAGATCACAAGTCCTGGCTATGTTTCTCTTTGTAATCTCTGACTGTCTCATTCTAGTGTCATTGGAGCCAACGTGTACAACTATATTCGCATAACTAGTGGTGCGATTAGCCTGTCGTACGTGTTTACTAGGCCTGTTGCGAGTTAGCTCCCTAAGATTAGCCTCTATGTCAGGTGCTCGGGCCCCCGGGATGCACTTAATTGTGGCTGGTTTGCTAAGCTTTATGTTTCGGGTGATGGAGTCCCCTATGACTAAGGTGTGGTGCCCGGTAGACTGGGGTGTAGGACTAGCTAAAGAGCTAAATCTATTATGCGTCTCAACCGGTACACCGTAGCTTGTAGGCCGCTTAGGACTGCTACATGCTGGGCTAGTTAGCTCGCTACAGCTAACGCTAGCAGATGTGTCCGCAACATCTAAAGTTACGAGATTACTCTGCTCTAACTGGCGGACACGGCCCTCTAGCAGAGCCAGCCTCTCCGTGAGTAAGGTGCAAGACGCGCAGGAAGCCATACTCACGGTGTTTTCTGTCACCGAGTGAAGTTCCTGCTGTCTTCCGAGAAGTCCTGGTCACGGTGTGCAGGAGTAGACTCCTTCTGACCGGCGCCCGGCGACGCCTTTCTCCGCGCTAGCTTCGTTAGCTTAGCAGCTAGCTGCTAGCTAGCTGCGGGAGGGGTGGAGAGACAGAGATCGGGTGATTTGCAAGTTAAATAGTACTACTAAATATGTTGAGAAAGTAATAAAGAAAGCTGCAGAACAATTTAAAAGCACACAAATAGAACGATACTTAGCTTTTTCGAAACAGCGAGCAGTCAGCGAGCAGTCACGCACGGATATATATATCTATATATTATATTCTAGTCTTCATGAAAGAAAGGAATCTATATGTGTTAAACATGCATGTATATTCATTAAAACACCTTTAACATGTAAACAAAAACAGCAAAATAAATACATATAAATGATATACTGTATATATCAATGTATATGTATCTATGTATATATATATATATATATATATATATATATATATATATATGTATCTATGTATATATATATATATATATATATATATATATATATATATATATATATATATATATATATATATATATATATATATATATATATATATATATATATATGATATGAGTGTGTATGTTACTCATCAGTTACTCAGTACTTGAGTAGTTTTTTCACAACATACTTTTTACTTTTACTCAAGTAAATATTTGGGTGACTACTCCTTACTTTTACTTGAGTAATACATCTCTAAAGTAACAGTACTCTTACTTGAGTACAATTTCTGGCTACTCTACCCACCTCTGTATATATATATATATATATATGTAAGAAATACTAAGTCAAGTATTTCATATATATATATATATATAAATAAAATAAATACTTGATTTTCAGTGTTCATTTATTTACACATATACACACACACATAACACTCATCTACTCATTGTTGAGTTAAGAGTTGAATTGTCCATCCTTGTTCTATTCTCTGTCACTATTTTTCGAACCATGCTGAACGCCCTCTCTGATGATGCATTGCTGTGTGGCACGCACAAAAGTGCTTTCATCAAATGCACTAGATGGCAGTATTGTCCTGTTTAAGAGTGTCACAACATTGCTGTTTATGGCAGACGAACTGCTTTACGGTAGACGAAAACGTGACTGCTGTTGTTGTGTGTTGTTACCGCGCTGGGAGGACGTTAATGAAACTGCCTAACAATGAACCCACATAAGAAACCAAGAACTCGCCCTCCATCATTCTACAGTTATAACGTGATTGGGCAGGTACTCTGTTTATATTGTGTGCCTGAATTTCGGGAGATTTTCGGGAGAAAATTTGTCCCGGGGGGGTTTTCGGGAGAGGTGCTGGAATTTCGGGAGGGTTGGCAAGTATGCCACAACCTGTAGAAAGGGTGGTCCCCACAAGTGATGATCAAAAACTTGGTCCCCATTCCAAATGATAACCAGTATGGGTGTGTGTGTGTGTGTGTGTGTGTGTGTGTGTGTGTGTGTGTGTGTGTGTGTGTGTGTGTACTGGCTGTATAAACTCACACAAAGCCTAGAGGAGATAAAGACCTCTCGGAAAATGTAAACACTATGTGAAGTGACGAGTCGGGCAGCTGTAGTTGTGCGCGCACACACACACACACACACACACACACACACACACACACACACACACACACACACACACACACACACACACCACACACACACGTAGACAAATGCAGTCCCAAGGTTAAGGTTAAGCGGTAACACTCTTTCAACTCTTTCACTTTCCCTCTTGACCTTCCGTCTCGCTCTGAAGTTTGGGCAGGCCGAGACAAAAGGGAGGGAAAAAAAACAACTGAAACCACCGTACAGTACCGCTGTCACATGACTGATTTAGGAGCACTTGCACTTTGATTTTAGAGCCTTTAAGTGTAGTCGGCGGGGGGAATTAATAAAAAAAAAAAAAAAAGGCCAAGGATTTAAAGTAAGAGGAGGAGGAGAAGGGTGGCGCTTATTGCAGGAGATGAATCAGCTGATGAAAGCCCAGCTGAAGAGCGGCGTCACAGGCAGTGTAAAATTGTTTTATGGGACGGTGCATTGACTTTGTCATTTGGCCTCAATGAGCCACCTAAGGATACAATGACAGAAGAGAGATGTGTGATATTTTTGGAGAGATGTTTTCATTTTGTTAGACATCTACAAATGGGAGATCCTTTGACACAACTGCATAATTGGATGAATCATATAAATACATGAATAATTAACAGGGAAACATTGGAGAGCTTGTATTTAAATGGATAAACACTCGCTGTCCAAATGTAATTAAGCATAACTAATAATTAGAGATGTCCGATAATATCGGCAGTCCGATAAATGCTTTAAAATGTAATATCGGAAATTATCGGTATCGGTTTCAAAAAGTTAAATTTCTGACTTTTTAAAACGCCGCTGTGTACACGGACGTAGGGAGAAGTACAGAGCGCCAATAAACCTTAAAGGCACTGCCTTTGCGTGCCGGCCCAGTCACATAATATCTACGGATTTTCACACACACAAGTGAATGCAACGCATACTTGGTCAACAGCCATACAGGTCACACTGAGGGTGGCCGTATAAACAACTTTAACACTGTTACAAATATGCGCCACACTGTGAACCCACACCAAACAAGAATGACAAACACATTTCGGGAGAACATCCGCACCGTAACACAACATAAACACAACAGAACAAATACCCAGAACCCCTTGCAGCACTAACTCTTATTATATACATGCTAACATATACAACCCCCCGCTACCCCCTCCCACCTTAACCCCCCACCCCCACTCCCACCCCCCAACCCCGCCCACCTCAACCTCCTCGTGTCCCAAATTCCAAGCTGCTGTTTTGAGGCATGTTAAAAAAAAAATAATGCACTTTGTGACTTCAATAATAAATATGGCAGTGCCATGTTGGTGTCATGTCTGTGTGATCATGTTTTGTTTTAGTCATG
Organism: Nerophis lumbriciformis; assembly: GCF_033978685.3. Classification (NCBI taxonomy): domain Eukaryota; kingdom Metazoa; phylum Chordata; class Actinopteri; order Syngnathiformes; family Syngnathidae; genus Nerophis; species Nerophis lumbriciformis. The sequence goes on along the minus strand of NC_084579.2, from coordinate 12,125,854 downwards.
TTCGGTTTTGTTTTGGGACTTTTTGTGCACTTTTGTTTGTTTTGTCACCATAGCAACCATTAGTTTTCACCTGTCACGTCACGCACCTGTTTCACGTTCGGACTCACACACACCTGTCACCAATCATGTCACTGTTATTTAAGCCTACCTTTGTTCATCACTCGTTCTGCCTGCATTGTCTTTGTCACACCGGCTCATTGGCGTTGTTAGGCCTATTTTAGGGGGGCTCAAGTCCCCCTAAAATATTCTTAAGCCCCCCTAAATAATTTGGTGTTTTTTTGTTTTTTTTTATAAATAAATGCCGACATATTCATTATAAAGTGGCCCAAATATGAGTTTAAATAAATAATCATATAACCTGTTATTATTCACTCAGTTTCCCCTCACTTCGTAGCGTAAGGTAGAGAGCCCCTTTAGTGCGTCGGTCTCCAATCCATTCCACTTGTTCATATAGAAAATGCCCACATCACTCAAATTCCAGCCCGCAATTTCTCTGCAACCTTGCTTGCGGTCCTGCAGGTGTACGAAGCACATTATCTTCCTTTACAATGAGTGAAGCAGCACAAAACCTTGTGTGTGCAATTGTAAATCATTTAGTTTTTAAGTTTTGTGTTTCTTGTAGAATCTATATAAAGTAATATACATAAGCCTATTGTTAAAATAATGAAAAAAAACATCATTAAATATATTTGTTTTATTGTATTGTTACATTAATAGCTCTTTTATTATTATAGGATGGCTTGTTAAACATTTGATAGGATTTTCAGAGGGAGGAAAAACCAAGACATTTAATATAAAATGTAAAATGAATAAATACATAAAAAGAAAAAGAAAATATATGGTTAAAAGCCATCGTCCCGGGGAGCATTTCATTTCGTCCCATGCATTTTTTTTTAAATAATAATAATAACAATGAATCATTTCTAAGTCTTTGTTAGCCGTTTGTGAAGTTTTGTGCTCGTGCGTAACGTTCGCTTGCATCCTGTGCATCTCCTGGGGGCAAAGCCCCCCCTGTCCTTAAAAGCTAGTGACGCCCCTGCACCGGCTTATGTCTCGTTCTGACCATGTAAGTTTTCCTAGTCCATGCCATAGCTTCTGCTAATTAGCAACTTCACTTGTGTTTTAGGCACGCTTGCCTTTTTTTGTTGTATTTTTGTGTTTGTGGTAGTGAGTGATTTATGTTAAATAAATCCAAGCCTACCTTCACGCTGTCGTCCGGAGCCGTATTTTTGCGTTGGAAGAACAACCCCGCAGCAAGCTGCGACCCCCCCACGTGACAGTTGGCATTTTTGTCCATAACTTGAGTTGATTTATTTTATTTTATTTTGTTTAATGCATCCAGCGGGGAATCACAACAAAATTAGGCATACGGTAATAATGTGTTAATTCCATGACTGTATATATCGGTATCGGTTGATATCGGAATCGGTAATTAGGAGTTGGACAATATCGGAATATCGGATATCGGCAAAAAAAGCCATTATCGGACATCTCTACTAATAATTGGTAGTATGGGTCAAGACATTCAGGGCCGCCCCTCCCTAGAGGCTAAATGCAGATCAGGGGTCGTGCGTAGGGGCCTGGGACCCCGTTTTGCGTGAAGAAGTGCCTGTAATAGTGATGGGTTGATGAGGCGTCATGAAGCGTTTCGACACATTGCAAAACTGTATTGATACTGTGTCGATACTGTGTCACTAAATACTGACATCTGCTGGACATTAAAAATCCCTACAGGCAACCTATGGACCGACTCAACTGACACTGATTTTATGACCTAGTACAGTGGTTCTCAAATGGGGGTACGCGTACCCCTGGGGGTACTTGAAGGTATGCCAAGGGGGTACATGAGATTTTTTTAAAATATTCTACAAATAGCAACAATTCAAAAATCCTTTATAAATATATTTATTGAATAATACTTCAACAAAATATGAATGTAAGTTCATAAACTCAGTGAAGCACAAGGTCAGGTTTCTCACTAAAATGTCTGTCAAAAAGAACTGTGAAAAGAAATGCAACAATGCAATATTCAGAGTTGACAGCTAGATTTTTTGTGGACATGTTCCATAAATATTGATGTTAAAGATTTTTTTTTTTTGTGAAGAAATGTTTAGAATTAAGTTCATGAATCCAGATGGATCTCTATTACAATCCCCAAAGAGGGCACTTTAAGTTGATGATTACTTCTAGGTGTAGAAATCTGTATTTATAATTGAATCACTTGTTTATTTTTCAACAAGTTTTTAGTTATTTTTATATCTTTTTTTCCAAATAGTTCAAGAAAGACCACTACAAATGAGCAATGTTTTGCACTGTTATACAATTTAATAAATCATAAACTGATGACATAGTGCTGTATTTTACTTCTTTATCTTTTTTTTTTCAACCAAAAATGCTTTGCTCTGATTAGGGGGTACTTGAATTTAAAAAAAAATTCACAGGGGGTACATTGCTGAAAAAAGGTTGAGAACCACTGACCTAGTATATACAATAATATAAACCAAGTCATTGTATTTCATTTAGGATTATTTCATAACTTCATTTAAATAAAAATATATTTTTTGTCTTTTTTAGATACAGTCAATAAATAATGTGAACATGTATCATAACATGGAAATCTAAGAGAACGTGTTGTGAATGAGGATGCTTGTGGACCTGGAAATTATTATAATTTTTTTTTTTACACTTTTTTTTTTTTTTTTTTAAATAGTTTTTCCAACGTATTCAGTTTTAGACGCTTTCTCTTCTTAGTTATTATTTCTCCGGCTGTAGAAAAGAGCCGCTCACAGGGCACAGAGGAGGCGTCAGTGCGACACAGTTCGCGTATCGGTCACGTGACCAAAACAGCTCATGATCGGTCACGTGACTTTCTAAAAGCGGTACGCGCACCGACACAGGGTTTTGCTCTATGAGCTCGACGCATGCGCCGATGCATCGGTGTTGCCGGACCCATCACTAGCCTGTAAAATGTCAATGTATGAATGACAAAGCGCTTCATAGACCTATTCCAAGCCGCTTCCCGCTCCGACACTTCTTTGAATATAATGATTGTAACTTGTGAAATTCCCCATGCTGGCTCACACCGTTAGTGCTCCTCTCAAAAGACGGTGGTACTGACTCGGGTTGGAGCCCGGTCCAAGTAAAGTTGCGAAGGTTTAAAAAATGTATTCTTTGTTAATGGTAAAATAATTATTTTTCAGTAAGAAAAGAATCCATCCATTTTCTACCGCTTGTCCATCAATCCATCCATCCGTCTTCTTCCGCTTATCCGAGGTCGGGTCGCGGGGGCAGCAGCCTAAGCAGGGAAGCCCAGACTTCCTTCTCCCCAGCCACTTGGTCCAGCTCCTCCCGGGGGATCTTGAGGCGTTCCCAGGCCAGCCGGGAGACATAGTCTTCCCAACATGTCCTGGGTCTTCCCCGTTGCCTCCTACCGGTCGGACGTGCCCAAAAGACCTCCCTAGGGAGGCGTTCGGGTGGCATCCTGACCAGATGCCCGAACCACCTCATCTGGCTCCTCTCGATGTGGAGGAGCAGCGGCTTTAGTTTGAGCTCCTCCCGGATGGCAGAGCTTCTCACCCTATCTCTAAGGGAGAGCCTCGCCACCCGGCGGAGGAAACTCATTTCGGCCGCTTGTACCCGTGATCTTGTCCTTTCGGTCATAACCCAAAGCTCATGACCATAGGTGAGGATGGAAACGTAGATCGACCGGTAAATTGAGAGCTTTGCCTTCCGGCTCAGCTCCGTCTTCACCACAACGGATCGATACAGCGTCCGCATTACTGAAGACGCTCCATGCACCTATCCGGCGGATCGGTGCATGGAGCTACTGCATGCGAAGGTACGACCTGAAGAGATAAAGCTGCTGTATGTAGACGCTTAGAGGGCTTATAGGCTTAGAGGTCTGATCATTGTGGACTACCCTCTTCCTGGTCTAAACCATTTAAGATACACCCCTTCTATGCCACGTCACCAGGGCCACGTTTGGAGTGATCTATGGTCTAAATTAGGCATGATAATGTGTTAATTCCACGACTGTATATATCGGTATCGGTTGATATCAGAATCGGTAATTAAGAGTTGGACAATATCGGATATCGGCAAAAGAGCCATTATCGGACATCTCTAGTTATTATGAATGTATCTGTTACTACATTACATATGTACTTACAGTGTGTAGGTAAAACATTTATGGAGGCTTTTGGATGTTCTTGAGAACGCTTTCTAGGCGGAATAGAGCAAATCCTATTACCTTCATTGTTAGCTGACTCTTGATAGCGTTTAAAAGGAAAAACATATGTGCTTGTCTCACATACTGATTGTTTAAACATTTACATTGAAGGGGTTGTTTGCAACTAGGGTTAACTCGATACCAAAATGTATTTCGATATTTTTCAATACCATTCTAAATACAGGGGAGCACAAAAAATGGCATTATTGGCTTTATTTTTTACAAAAAAATGTACGGTACATTAAAAATATGTTTCTTATTGCAATCCTGTCATGTCTGTGTGACCATGTTTTGTATTAGTCATGTTTTGTTTAGTTTAGTTATTGGACTGGCTTTTCACTCCCTTGTCTTGTTTCCATGGTTACCCATTAGTTTCACCTGTTCCACGTTTGGACTCATTGTGCACTCTTGTTTGTCACCATAGCAACCCATTAGTTTTCACCTGTCACGTCACGCACTTGTTTCACGTTTTGGGTCACGCACCTGTTTTCGTTAATCATGTCTGTAGTATTTAAGTTCATTGTTTTCAGTTTGTCTTCCTGGCGACATCCCGCATTTATTCTTCTGCACACTCTCCACACACCCTTATGACCCTTGCTGCTCTTTTTTCATGCCGTTTTCTCGTCCAAGTAAGTTTTCTTTATTCATGCCATAGTTTGCAAGTTTTGTTTAATTGTTCATTGTTTCTGCCTTTGTGCAAGTTTTGTGTTTATAGTCAAGTTTTGTACTTCCGCCCTTGTGCGCGCCTTTTGTTTGCTTCCTTTTTTTTGTAGTTATAGTGTTTAAATAAATCATGTACTCCCCTTCACGCCACGTATGGTCCAAATCTTTTGCACCTCGGGAGAACAAACCACGCCACAGTCCCAGCCGTGACAAATCCAAGAACAATTTTGTGAACAAAATAGTGTAGATACTAGACAACTTGTCTTTTAGTAGTAAGTATGCAAACAAAGGCTCCTAATTAGTCTGCTGATGTATGCAGTAACATATTGTGTCATTTTCCATTCTATTATTTTGTCAAAATTATGAGGGACAAGCTGTAAAAAAATGTTATTAATCTACTTGTTCATTTATTGTTAATATCTGCTTATTTTCCATTTCAACGTGTTCTATCTACACTTCTGTTAAAATGTAATAATCACTTATTTTTCTGTTGTTTGGATACTTTATATTAGTTTTGTATGATACTACAAATTTAGGTATCGATCCGATACCAAGTAGTTACAGGATCCATACATTGGTCATAATTTAAGTTCTCATGTGTCCAGGGAGGTATTGCCTGAGTTTATAAACATAATATGAATTAAAAAAATTTAAAAAATGATTTTGTGACGATAGAAAATATCGATGTAATCATAGTAGTATCGACTAGATATGCTCTTGTACTTGGTATCATTACAGTGGATGTCAGATGTAGATCCACCAATGGCGTTTGTTTACATTGTGACGCCGGTGAGCTACGGTGTGTAGTGAAGCATGTTTAGCTATTCCTCGTCCTGCACGGATGATACTTGTAAGAAACTCACTTTATTTGTCGCCATGGAGGCGAGAATTAGTGATTTAGAAGTAGCTAAAACACTGCCGATTGCGGATGGACATTAGCCGCTAATTAGCTAACCATGTTTTAAAGCACCTGAGGGCGTTTCAGTGTTATAACTTCACCTTTATCTTTAATTTTCAGACCAAAATGCATCCATTCTCCCTTTTCTGTCTACACACTGTGTCTGCTTGTAAGTACTCGGTGATTGTGCGCTGCCGAACATGCTCCTCTGCTCTTAACCAGCAATGTCATGACCATGAATTGATTAAGGTGGACCCCGACTTAAACAAGTTGAAAAACTTATTTGGGTGTTCCCATTTAGTGGTCAATTGTGCGGAATATGCACTGTACTGTACAATCTACTAATAAAAGTGTCAATCAATCAAAAAAAAAAATATGGCGAAACGTTACTTTTCAAACAGAGTGTAGTACCGTTTTTGATTCATTAGTACCTCGATATTATACTAGTACCGGTATACCTTACAACTCTATTTGCAACTTACTTCAAAATGCTTAAAATTGAGCTACTGCATGCGAAGGTACGACCTGAAGAGATAAAGCTGCTGTATGTAGACGCTTAGAGGGCTTATAGGCTTAGAGGTCTGATCATTGCGGACTACCCTCTTCCTGGTCTAAATCATTTAAGATACACCCCTTCTATGTTCCCTCTAAGGGCCACGCCTGTGCCATTCCGCACTGCTCAAGCGTCCTCTGCGCACGGCAAATCTATGCCACGCACAAAATCAAATAAAAAAATAAGCGCATAACAATTTTCGACACACGGACACGACAGAGAAAACAGTTTTCGTCATCATTGTTCAAATATTGTAACGTCTGTCGAGACGCTTTGAGGACATGAGTTCCATCCATCACTTTACTGAGCAAAACTCTTTATTGTCGACCATAAACACATCACCAAAACATTAGTAAAAAAAAATGATATGTAGCAAAACTGGTCATTTTCTGCAGTACAAACCAGACCAAAAGCAACTTTGTTATATCAACAGCAGCCGCTTGCTCTTTCTCACTTGCGCCAACACGTGCACATATGGCACTTAGCCAGTGATGCGTTTACAGCCACACAAAAAGTCGGACAACTCCAACACCACACAAAGTGTCATTCCAGGTGGTTACACTATGATTTACCAATCAAATGTGTGCTTATTCTAGTGTCATTTATTAGGAATCTTAATTTATAAATATTAATCATGAAATGCTGTTAGTATATTAAATAAATACTAATAAAAAATATATTTTTTACAAACAGGAAGTTGAGTTGAGTTTGAGTTTATTTGGAACATGCAAGCATACAACATGATACATCACAATCTCCGGTTTCTCTTTTCAACATGTTCAAAAAGGAGTAGGAAGAGGCAGAGCTTATTTAATCCTACCCCTTTTCTTTTACATAACAGTTGCTAAAACTTTTGTTCACTTCCTGTTCTCAATTTATTCACAATATACTCTATAAGTAATCACAATAAAAATAAGTAAATAAATAATAATTGGTGAAGTAAGTTACGTTTCATATGTTGAGATAAGTAAGATTATTTTGAGAGTGAAAGAGTGAAAGAATGGATGAGTTAAATAAATTCAGAATGTTTATCATGGTTCTTCTTCTTTGTACTTTGTAAACACTTTAAGTTTGAAGAGTTTCTTGAAGTGGATCATATTAGTACATTGTTTGATTGCTTTGCTTAATCCATTCCATCATTTAATTCCACATACTTATATACTGAAGGTTTTAAGTGTTGTACGTGCATACAAATGTTTAAATTAAATTTCTCTCTAAGATTATATTTCTCCTCTTTTTTTGAGAAGAATTGTTGTATATTCTTGGGTAGCAGGTTATAGTTTGCTTTGTGTAAAATTTTAGCTGTTTGCAAATTCACTATGTCGTAGAATTTCAGTATCTTTGATTCAATAAATAAAGGGTTTGTATGTTCTCTATATCCAACATTATGTATTATTCTAACTGATCTTTTTTTGTAACACCGTTAATGAATGAAGTGTACTTTTGTAATTATTTCCCCATATTTCTACACAATAACTCAGATATGGTAACACTAGTGAGCAGTGGAGAATATGAAGTGATTTTTTGTCTAGAACATGTTTTGCTTTATTCATTATTGACGTGTTTCTTGCTACTTTATGTTGTATATTTTTTACGTGAGATTTCCAGTTCAATTTATCATCAATCATTATACCTAGAAATTTGGTTTCATTTACTCTTTCAATTTCTATTCCGTCTATTTGTATTTGTGTTTGACTTTCTCTTCTACTTTTACCAAATAGCATTATTTTAGTTTTACTGAGATTCAACGATAGTCTGTTTTTGTCAAACCATCTTTTTAATTTGTTAATTTCTTCTTTTATTATTTGTAGTATCTTCTGTGTGTTCTCTCCTGAACAAAACGCTGTTGTATCATCCGCAAATAATACTAACTTTAAATCTTTTGTAACTTTACAAATGTCATTTATATAGAGATTGAATAATTTAGGTCCTAGTATTGATCCCTGAGGTACACCACAGGATATATTTAGCGTTGTAGACGTGTGTTCGCCTAGCTCAGGGGTCGGCAACCCGCGGCTCTTTAGCGCCGCCCTAGTGGCTCTGTGGAGCTTTTTCAAAAATGTATGAAAAATGGCAAAAGTTGAGGGGGAAAAAAATATATATTTTTTGTTTTAATATGGTTTCTGTAGGACAAACATGACACAAACCTCCCTAATTGTTATAAAGCACACTGTTTATATTAAACATGCTTCACTGATTCGAGTATTTGGCGAGCGCCGTTTTGTCCTACTAATTTTTGCAGTCCTTGAACTCACCTTAGTTTGTTTACATGTATATCTTTCTGCGACTTTCTAGGACGTGTTTTATGCCACTTCTTTTTCTGTCTCATGTTGTCCACCAAACTTTTAACGTTGTGCATGAATGCACAAAGGTGAGTTTTGTTGATGTTATTGACTTGTGTGGAGTGCTAATCAGACATATTTGGTCACTGCATGACTGCGAGCTAATCGATGCTAACATGCTAATAGGCTAGCTATATGTACATATTGCATAATTATGCCTCATTTGTAGCTATATTTGAGCTCATTTAGTTTCCTTTAAGTCATATTAATTCAATTTATATCTCATGACACACTATCTGTATGTAACATGGCTTTTATTTTTTTGCGGCTCCAGACAGATTTGTTTTTGTATTTTTGGTCCAATAAGGCTCTTTCAACATTTTGGGTTGCCGACCCCTGGCCTAGCTTCACGTATTGTTTCCTGTTCATTAGATAACTTCTTATCCAGTTTAAGACTAACCCTCTGATGCCATATCGTTCTAGTTTTTTGATTAAAATATTGTGATTAATTGTGTTAGATCCATAAAAACTGCTGCCGCACATTTTTTATTATCTTTAGCAGTTCTCAAATGGGGGTACGCGTACCCCTGGGGGTACTTAAAGGTATGCCAAGGGGTACGTGAGATTTTTTTTAAATATTCTAAAAATAGCAACAATTCAAAAATCCTTTATAAATATAAATAAAAACCTATCTTTTTTTCCAAATAGTTCAAGAAAGACCACTACAAATGAGCAATATTTTGCACTGTTATACTATTTAATATATCAGAAACTGATGACATAGTGCTGTATTTTACTTGTTTATCTCTTTTTTTCAACCAAAAATGCTTTGCTCTGATTAGGGGGTACTTGAATTAAAAAAAATTTCACAGGGGGTACATCACTGAAAAAAGGTTGAGAACCACTGGTCTATAGCATTGGTAATTTCTTCTGTAATTTCAATTAAAGCCATCAATCAATCAATGTTTATTTATATAGCCCTAAATCACAAGTGTCTCAAAGGGCTGCACAAGCCACAACGACATCCTCGGTACAAAGCCCACATAAGGGCAAGGAAAAACTCACCCCAGTGGGACGTCGATGTGAATGACTATGAGAAACCTTGGAGAGGACCGCATATGTGGGTAACCCCCCACCCCCTCTAGGGGAGACCGAATGCAATGGACGTCGAGTGGGTCTGACATAATATTGTGAGAGTCCAGTCCATAGTAGATCCAACATAATAGTAAGAGTCCAATCCATAGTGGGGCCAGCAGGACACCATTCCGAGCGGAGACGGGTCAGCAGCGCAGAGATGTTCCCAGCCGATGCACAGGCGAGCGGTCCACCCCGGGTCCTGACTCTGGCAGATCAACTGGTCTAAAAAGGGGGGTCTATTTAAAGGCTAGAGTATACAAATGAGTTTTAAGATGGGACTTAAATGCTTCTACTGAGGTAGCATCTCTAACTGTTACCGGGAGGGCATTCCATAGTACTGGAGCCCGAATAGAAAACGCTTTATAGCCCGCAGACTTTTTTTGGGCTCTGGGAATCACTTTGAACGCAGATTTCTTGCCGGGACATATGGTACAATACAATGGACAAGATAGGACGGAGCTAGACCGTGTAGTATTTTATACGTAAGTAGTAAAACCTTAAAGTCACATCTTAAGTGCACAGGAAGCCAGTGCAGGTGAGCCAGTATAGGCGTAATATGATCAAACTTTCTTGTTCTTGTCAAAAGTCTAGCAGCCGCATTTTGTACCAATTGTAGTCTTTTAATGCTAGACATAGGGAGACCCGAAAATAATACGTTACAGTAGTCAAGACGAGACGTAACGAACGCATGAATAATGATCTCAGCGTCGCTAGTGGATAAAATAGAACGAATTTTAGCGATATTACGGAGATGAAAGAAGGCCGTTTTAGTAACACTCTTAATGTGTGACTCAAAGGAGAGAGTTGGGTCGAAGATAATACCCAGATTCTTTACTGATTCGCCTTGTGTAATTGTTTGGTTGTCAAATGTTAAGGTGGTATTATTAAATAAATGTCGGTATTTAGCAGGACCGATAATCAGCATTTCCGTTTTCTTGGCGCTAAGTTGCAAGAAGATAGCGGACATCCATTGTTTAATTTCATTAAGACACGCCTCCAGCTGACTACAATCTGGCGTGTTGGTCAGCTTTAGGGGCACGTAGAGTTGGGTGTCATCAGCATAACAATGAACGCTAACACCGTATTTGCGTATGATGTCGCCTAGCGGCAGCATGTAATAACTAAAGAGTGCAGGGCCAAGAACCGAACCCTGAGGAACTCCGCACGTCCGAGGTCACATTATTATGTGAGACGCACTGCATCCTGTCAGTAAGATAAGAGTTAAACCACGACAAAGCTAAGTCTGACATACCAATACGTGTTTTGATACGCTCTAATAAAATATTATGATCGACGGTATCGAAAGCAGCGCTAAGATCAAGAAGCAGCAACATAGATGACGCATCAGAATCCATCGTTAGCAGTAGATCATTAGTCATTTTTGCGAGGGCTGTCTCCGTAGAGTGATTTGCCCTGAAACTGGATTGAGATTGTTAGACACTAAGTGTTCATTTAGCTGCTGTGCGACAATTTTTTCGAGGCTTTTCGAAATAAAGGGAAGGTGGGACACCGGTCGGTAGTTTACCATAAGGTCAGGACCATCGAAGTTGAAACATTAGTTTGATGATTTCTGCTGGTGGTGTGCCTCCGCATTTTGTCAACACAAAAAATGTGCCTTGGCTCAAAAAAGGTTGAAAATGACTGATCTAACTCATCGTCCAATAAGGCACAACGTTGCGTCACTAGGACGACATCCCGCACTTTTGTGCGTATTATGCGCCATTACCAGGGTGATGTTTATGTACACAGAGAAAAACACACTTAACAAGTACTTAACAAAGTACCTTTGAGCGTGGTGAAAAATGAAGAGGGCTGCCAGGGAACTGCTGGTAATCTTTGCTGGAGTCCATCTTTATTATCTCGGTCAATGGACAGAAGTGGCTCCTGAGGTTAAAAATACCCCGAGCCTGCTTCTCATCAGCGTGATGCTCTTATCTGACATTTCAGATACATTTGGGGATGAGCGAGTGCATGTAGAGACGTGGCTGTGCTCTGCTGAATAATGGCAATCATTTATCAAGCCATCAAATGGTTGAACAAAAAAAAAGTGGGTCAGGACTTAGTTGTGACAAAGTGAAAACAGATATCAGGGAGAATCAAGAGGAAATGTTTTCTGTGTTTAAAAGCGACAAGGTGAGATATTGCAGCTTACAGGCTACAGTAGTTCCACTCTACTGAGCTATTGATTCCGTCCCCCGTTTTTCCAGAGGAAGCGGACACTCTGCGGCTTTTTGGTGGCGCTCCTTTGCTCTCCTTTGGGAGGCCGGACAAGTCACTGAAAAGCCCGGCCGATCGTTAAAGGGAAACACCTCAAGAGATGGCCGTCCTTGTTTTTAAAGTGAGACGATGGTCCTCAATTCTGCTCGGGGGAGGCAAACACTTGCTCGGAGAGGAAGAGAGGGGACCTGGGAAAAGGAGGACGACGGCGAAGGAAAAGTGCAGTAAAAGTACAAGTGCACCAAAGTCACTTAAGCACTGGAATAATACGGGATTTACACAATTGTCATTGGGTGGCGGTAATTTGGCGCCCTCTTTGGTTGTGGTTGAAATGCTTATTAAGGCACGCTTGCAGCTACACTGCAAAAAGTCAGTGTTCAAAAACAAGAAAAAACAAAAATTAGGGTATTTTATTTGAACTTAGGGCTGCAACTAACGATTAATTTGATAATCGATTAATCTGTCGATTATTACTTTGATTAATCGATTAATAATACTGGCTCACCTGCACTGGCTTCCTGTGCACTTAAGATGTGACTTTAAGGTTTTACTACTTACGTATAAAATACTACACGGTCTAGCTCCGTCCTATCTTGTCGATTGTATTGTACCATATGTCCCGGCAAGAAATCTGCGTTCAAAGAACTGCGGCTTATTAGTGATTCCCAGAGCCCAAAAAAAGTCTGCGGGCTATAGAGCGTTTTCTATTCGTACTATGGAATGCCCTCCCGGTAACAATTAGAGATGCTACCTCAGTAGAAGCATTTAAGTCCCATCTTAAAACTCATTTGTATACTCTAGCCTTTAAATAGACCCCCCTTTTAGACCAGTTGATCTGCCGTTTCTTTTCTTTTCTCCTCTGCTCCCCTCTTCCTTGTGGAGGGGGGGGCACAGGTTCGGTGGCCATGGATGAAGTGCTGGCTGTCCAGAGTCGGGACCCGGGGTGGACCGCTCGCCTGTGCATCAGCTGGGAACATCTCTGCGCTGCTGACCCGTCTCCGCTCGGGATGGTGTCCTGCTGGCCCCACTATGGACTGGACTCTTACTATTATGTTGGATCCACTATGGACTGGACTCTCACAATATTATGTCAGACCCACTCGACATCCATTGCATTCGGTCTCCCCTAGAGGGGGGGGGGTTACCCACATATGCGGTCCTCTCCAAGGTTTCTCATAGTCATTCACATCGACGTCCCACTGGGGTGAGTTTTTCCTTGCCCTTATGTGGGCTTTGTACCGAGGAGGTCGTTGTGGCTTGTGCAGCCCTTTGAGACACTTGTGATTTAGGGCTATATAAATAAACATTGATTGATTGATTGATTGATTGATTGAATAATCGGATAAAAGAGACAAACTACATGTCTATCCTTTCCAGTATTTTATTGAGAAAAAAAAAACAGCATACTGGCGCCATGTTCTTTCAACTTGCCGAATAAAACAAGGAAAATGCTACAAAAATGCACACTTTTGACACCCCTGCTGTAGAACAGTGTTTTTAAACTTTTTTGAGCCAAGGCACATTTTTAGTGTTGAAAAAATGTGGAGGCACACCACCAGCACAAATCATTAAAAAACGAGTTGACAGTAAAGAGTCGTTGTCGCAATTGTTGGATATGACTTTAAAGCATAACCAAGCATGCATCACTATTGCTCTTGTCTCAAAGTAGGTGTACTGTCACCACCTGTCACATCACGCCATGACTTATTTGGACTTTTTTGCTGTTTTCCTGTGTGTAGTGTTTTAGTTCTTGTCTTGCGCTCCTATTTTGGTGGCTTTCTCTCTTTTTTTGGTATTTTCCTGTAGCAGTGTCATGTGTTATATTTCCCGCATCTACTTTGTTTTAGCAATCAAGAATATTTCAGTTGTTTTTATCCTTCTTTGTGGGGACATTGTTGATTGTCATGTCATGTTCGGATGTACATTGTCTTTGCTCCACAGTAAGTCTTTGCTGTCGTCCAGCATTCTGTTTTTGTTTACTTTGTAGCCAGTTCAGTTTTAGTTTCGTACTGCATAGCCTTCCCTAAGCTTACATGCCTTTTCTTAGGGGGCACTCAACTTTTGTTTATTTTTGGTTTAAGCATTAGACACCTTTTTACCTGCACACTGCCTCCCGCTGTTTCCGACATCTACAAAGCAATTAGCTACCGGCTGCCACCTACTGATATGGAAGAGTATTACACGGTTACTCTGCCGAGCTCTAGACAGCGCCGACACTCAACAACAACACATCATTTGCAGACTATAATTACTGGTTTGCAAAAAATATTTTTAACCCAAATAGGTGAAATTAGATAATCTCTCACGGCACACAAGACTGTATCTCACGGCACACTGGTGTGCCGCGGCACAGTGGTTGAAAAACACTGCTATAGATAATAAAAAATTAAATCTGATAAATGTATGGATAAAAAGCAAAGCCTGACGATGCATGCGCATTTATCACAACTCTCTCTCTCTCTCTGTCTGTCCCCCTCCCTCACCAATGCTGCTGCGTGCACAATTTGTTGTGTTTTTAACCCCTTCTTAACCCTGAACGTACATTGAAAATACACGCAACCCTAACTCAAAATGCCGGACATTTGAGGCATTTAAGAAACACCGCCCGACAGCCCCGCAAAAGAGGACATGTCCGGTGACTAGCAGCGACCGGGCTACGATAGACTGACCATACGTCCTCTTTTCACCGGACATGTCCTCTTTTGCAGAGCTGTCAGGGCGGAGTTTCTTAAATGCCTCAAATGTCCGGCATTTTGAGTATTGTTTACACAACTTGCAGTACGCTACTTAATATGTCCGTGTGAAAACTCGTTCGGGGCAGCACGGTGGTAGAGGGGTTAGTGCATCTGCCTCACAATACGAAGGTCCTGAGTAGTCCTGGGTTCAATCCCGGGCTCGGGATCTTTCTGTGTGGAGTTTGCATGTTCTCCCCGTGACTGCGTGGGTTCCCTCTGGGTACTTCGGCTTCCTCCCACTTCCAAAAACATGCACCTGGGCATAGGTTGATTGGCAACACTAAATTGGCCCTAGTGTGTGAATGTGAGTGTGAATGTTGTCTGTCTATCTGTGTTGGCCCTGCGATGAGGTGGCGACTTGTCCAGAGTGTACCCCGCCTTCCGCCCGATTGTAGCTGAGATAGGCTCCAGCGCCCCCCGCGACCCCGAAGGGAATAAGCGGTAGAAAATGGATGGATGGATGGAAACTCGTTCGGTACACTTCCGCACCGAAACGAAACCCCCGTACCGAAACGGTTCAATACAAATACACGTACCGTTACACCCCTATTATTTTGATTATTGTTTCTCAGCTGTTTGTAAATGTTGCAGTTTATAAATAAAGGTTAAACTTTTTTTTTTTACGTAGCCTCTGCGCATGCGCATATCATAGATCCAACAAATCGATGACTAAATTAATCGGCAACTATTTTTATAATCGATTTTAATCGATTAGTTGTTGCAGCCCTATTTGAACTAAGCAAAATTATCTGCCAATAGAACAAGAAAATTTGGCTTGTCAAGACTTTCCAAAACAAGTAAAATTAGCTAACCTCAAAGAACCCAAAAATACCTTAAAAGGGGAAAATTATCACAATTTCAGAAGGGTTAAAACCATTAAAAATCAGTTCGCAGTGGCTTATTTTATTTTTCGAAGTTTTTTTCAAAATTTTACCCATCACGCAATATCCCTAAAAAAAGCTTCAAAGTGCCTGATTTTAACCATCGTTATAAACACCCGTCCATTTTCCTGTGACGTCACACAGTAATGCCAATACAAACAAACATGGCGGATGGACAGCAAGGTATAGCGACATTAGCTCGGATTCAGACTCGGATTTCAGCGGCTTAAGCGAAATTGAAGAAGAAACTGAAGCTATTGAGCCATATCGGTTTGAACCGTATGCAAGCGAAACCGACGAAAACGACACGACAGCCAGCGACACGGGAGAAAGCGAGGACGAATTTGGCGATCGCCTTCTAACCAACGATTGGTATGTGTTTGTTTTTAAGTGTTGTAATGTTTTTAAGCTAAATTATTGGTAAACACAGTTTATGTATAATAATTTACGTAAAACCACGAGTAATGAATAAAGTTTTCATCAATGAATATATTCTGTAGACATACCCTCATCCGCTCTCTTTTCCTGAAAGCTGATCTGTCCAGTTTTGGAGTTGATGTCAGCAGGCCAGGGAAGCTAGAGTCGATATCCTTCTCTTGATCATCTTCGGTGGCATAAGGGACGGTAGAAGCGGTGTGAGCCAAGACATCCAGGGGGTTTAGCTCGCTCGTCTGCGGGAACAAACTGCCGCCATTGCTTGCCGTGCTACCGAGGTCCTTTGTCCCTGAATAGCTCACACACTCCGGCAGATTCAATGGGGGTCTGGCGGCAGATTTCTTTGACTTTATCGTTGGAAATGCATCTGCTTTGAGTGTCGCAGGATATCCACACATTCTTGCCATCTCTGTCGTAGCATAGCTTTCGTCGGTAAAGTGTGCGGAACAAACGACTGACCATTTTTGTCGGCTTTCCCCACACCCTCGTATTTTGAACAACATTCGTCCAATTTCTTGCCACTTTCGCATCTTTGGGCCACTGGTGCAACTTGAATCCGTCCCTGTTCGTGTTGTTACATCCTCCGACAACACACCGACGAGGCATGATGTCTCCAAGGTACGGAAAACAGTCGAAAAAACGGAAAATAACAGAGCTGATTTGACTCGGTGTTTGTAATGTGTTTGAGAAAATGGCGGATTGCTTCCCGATGTGACGTCATCGCTCCGAGAGCGAATAATAGAAAGGCGTTTAATTCGCCAAAATTCACCCATTTAGAGTTCGGAAATCGGTTAAAAAAATATATGGTCTTTTTTTCTGCAACATCAAGGTATATATTGACGCTTACATAGGTCTGGTGATAATGTTCCCCTTTAACATACCAGGCACGTTCTCAGTTGGTTATTTATGCGTCATGTACATGTACAGGCGATTGTAGAAATCACACATGAATACCTTAAGAGAAGGAAACACGATTGCAGCTATTTGGGATACAACACATCTCAGACGGCAACATAGTTAAAGTTAAAGTACCAATGATTGTCACACACACTAAGTGTGGCGAAATTATTCTCTGCATTTGACCGATCACCCTTGATCACCCCCTGGGAGGTGAGGGGAGCAGTGAGGAGCAGTGGGCATCAGCGGTGGCCGCGCCCGGGAATCATTTTTGGTGATTTAACCCCCAATTCCAACCCTTGATGCTGAGTGCCAAGCAGGGAGATAATGGGTCCCGTTTTTATAGTCTTTGGTATGACTCGGCCGGGGTTTGAACTCACAACCTACTGATCTCAGGGCGGACACTCTAACCACTAGGCCACCGAGTAGCAATGTTGAGCGACGGTTTTGGATAAGGTCTGGAAGAACGGCAGCCTGGTGTGATAAGTTTGTCAACGAGTGTGTTGTGCCAGAGAAATGGCAAGAGAACCTTCGAATGTCCAGGTCAACTGTGATTCTACTTTGCGAAAAACTTTGTCCATTTGTCGAAGGGGAGACAACGAGAATGCGGGCTCCCGTGGTTGTGATAAAAAAAAAAAAGGTAGGAACAATTTGGGCGTTTAGGAACACGCCGTGAATTTGAATGGACTCCTCTTAGGAAATCACTTAGGAAGAAAGATAAGAGGAAAAGTTTGTAACTTATTGCTGAATGGGGCTGTGAGGTTTCCCTCATGTGGTGGGTTCTCCTGACGCCGCCAGATCTTCGGGAGCCCGGTAGACAGTTTGAATCGAGTCTTTTATTGTCAGACCCACTTGACATCCATTGCATTCGGTCTCCCCTAGAGGGGGGGGGGGGGGGGGGGGGGGGGGGGGTTACCCACATATGCGGTCCTCTCCAAGGTTTCTCATAGTCATTCACATCGACGTCCCACTGGGGTGAGTTTTTCCTTGCCCTTATGTGGGCTCTGTACCGAGGATGTCGTTGTGGCTTGTGCAGCCCTTTGAGACACTTGTGATTTAGGGCTATATAAATAAACATTGATTGATTGATTAATATCCGGGGGGTGGCTTGCTTTCCAGCAATATATGTTTTGTCTCTGGGCGTGTGTCTCTCTCCGGCTCCAACTCCAAAAAAAGTGTCTTGTTCCGGCTGCTGCTAATAAGGGCGACAGGTGATTAGATAATCAGCCCCAGCTGGGCAATCTACTCAACTACCAGAACATCATCTGTTTGTTAGCTCAGACTCCCGGTTTGTGGGCAGTTTTGTTGAATCTTGGATTAAAGAATAAAAAATAAAGAAATTTACTCTGCTTCGATGGCTGTAGTCTACTTGTCCACAAACGGAGTATTGTAGGATTACAAGCTTGTCACTTGTAATCCTACAATACCCCGTTTGTGGACAAGTAGACTACAGCCATCGTCCTGAGTTCAATCCCGGGCTCGGGATCTTTCTGTGTGGAGTTTGCATGTTCTCCCCGTGACTGCGTGGGTTCCCTCCGGGTTCTCCGGCTTCCTCCCACCTCCAAAAACATGCAAGGGGGGGTTTAGGTTGATTGGCAACAGTAAATTGGCCCTAGTGTGTGAATGTGAGTGTGAATGTTGTCTGTCTATCTGTGTTGGCCCTGCGATGAGGTGGCGACTTGTCCAGGGTGTACCCCGCCTTCCGCCCGAATGCAGCTGAGATAGGCTCCAGCGACCCCAAGAGGGACAAGCGGTAGAAAATGGATGGATGGATGGAAGCTTGTCACTTCAATCAATGATTTGTTGTTCATTATTCCCTCAAAGTAGTGGCAGTGTGTGTATGAGTGTGTGTCCTTGTTGTGCGTTGTTTGCTGAGTGATGTTAAATCTTTCTATTTGATATCCAGTTCATTTTAGTGCTGGTTGTTGCTTTCATTAGTAAAAATATATTTTCTGCATTGAACTTCCTGTGCTTCTGCCGCTGTACTATTGACATACGACCACATCAAAAGTAGCGTGCCACGTAATAGCAAACGTCTCAATAACGAGGTATATAAAAGTAATTAATTAGATTACTTGTTAAAGGGGAACATTATCAGAATTTCAGAATGGTTAAAACCATTAAAAATCAGTTCCCAGTGGCTTATTTTATTTTTCGAAGTTTTTTTCAAAATTTGACCCATCACGCAATATCCTTAAAAAAAGCTTCAAAGTGCCTGATTTTAACCATCGTTATATACACCCGTCCATTTTCCTGTGACGTCACATAGTGATCCCGATACAAACAAACATGGTGGATAGAACAGCAAGTTTATAGCGACATTAGCTCGGATTCAGACTCGGATTTCAGCGGCTTAAGCGATTCAACAGATTACGCATGTATTGAAACGGATGGTGGTAGGTAGCGAAAACGAAATTGAAGAAGAAACTGAAGCTATTGAGCCATATCGGTTTGAACCGTATGCAAGCGAAACCGACGAAAACGACACGACAGCCAGCGACACGGGAGAAAGCGAGGACGAATTCGGCGATCGCCTTCTAACCAACGATTGGTATGTGTTTGTTTGGCATTAAAGGAAACTAACAACTATGAACTAGGTTTACAGCATATGAAATACATTTGGCAACAACATGCACTTTGAGAGTGCAGACAGCCCAATTTTCATCAATTAATATATTCTGTAGACATACCCTCATCCGCTCTCTTTTCCTGAAAGCTGATCTGTCCAGTTTTGAAGTTGATGTCAGCAGGCCAGGGAAGCTAGGGTCGATATTCTTCTATGCCATCTCTGTCGTAGCATAGCTTTCGTCGGTAAAGTGTGCGGAACAAACGTCCAATTTCTTGCCACTTTCGCATCTTTGGGCCACTGGTGCAACTTGAATCCGTCCCCGTTCGTGTTGTTACACCCTCCGAAAACACACCGACGAGGCATGAAGTCTCCAAGGTACGGAAAACAGTCGAAAAAACGGAAAATAACAGAGCTGATTTGACTCGGTGTTTGTAATGTGTTTGAGAAAATGGCGAATAATAGAAAGGCGTTTAATTCGCCAAAATTCACCCATTTAGAGTTCGGAAATCGGTTAAAAAAATAAATGGTCTTTCTTCTGCAACATCAAGGTATATATTGACGCTTACAGAGGTCTGGTGATAATGTTCCCCTTTAATGGTAAAAGTAACACTGGTAATGACGTAACTGCATACCACATGTGTGCATTTGCTTTGTGTGTTGTTAGCTAATGATAGTTATTTGTAAATAATAATGCAAAATAACAAAGTGTACTTCAAAGCTAAAATATATACAAAGTGGAATGCATTGTTATGATAGGATGATCAGCTTTAAAAGTTCGGAAGTTCAGGAATGATCTTTTTTAATGGCTTCTTTGCTACAGGGAGCATTAAAAACTGCCGGCCGGTGGTCAGTTAGTCAGTCAGGCAGGCAGACGGGCGGGCGGCAGATAAAGAGGACTCTATTAGTCTCGCCTCATTGTGCCACTCTGATTTCTTCTTCCCTAATTGGCTGGCTTCTGTAGGCTCGGCGGCCATATTTCAGTTTAAAAGGTGAAGGAGCCGTGGGTCACGGGGAATAAAGGGGGGCCCATTTGACAGGTCAGCAGGCTGATGTCTACAGCATAATCTTAGGCCGGAGGTCAAACTAACATCAAGATAGGCCATGGCAGCGAGGGTCAGCAGCTACGCCGGCGCTATACGCCCGGTAAGTACGCTGGCAGACTGGTTGGAATGTTCTGGGAATTTTTTTCGTTACAGTAATATTGCAAAAAGCTTGTTTTATTTTGTAGCTTTACAGATCAAATCAAATCAAACTTTATTTATACACTGGCAAGTGGCAAACACAAAGTGCTGTACAAAAAAAAAAATAGAAGCAGAGAAGAATATATACAAGCACGCGCACACACACACAACATTATTGACAATACCAAAGCAAAAACAAAAAATAGCATGGCACTGAGGATTTGAGGAAAAAAGCCACCTTCGGGGCGTCCGCACTGGAGAATAACTCAAATTAACGGCATCTAAATAAAATAGTATAAAACATATACTAAATATAAATAATATGAATATTACATTAATAAGTACATAAAACATAACCTTGAGAGAATAAGAGTAGTAATTTTAATAATTAAGATAGAAAACAACACAATAAAATAATACAAAAGTTTAAGAGCCTGATTAAAAAGGAGTGCCTTTTTTTTTTTTTTTATTCAACGCCCTCTTCAATCCTGAGACTCTAGCAGGCTGTTAATACTAAAGTTAAAGTACCAATGATTGTCACACACACACTAGGTGTGGCGAAATTATTCTCTGCATTTGACCAATCACCCTTGATCACCCCCTGGGAGGTGAGGGGAGCAGTGACCGCGCCCAGGAATAATTTTTGGTGATTTAACCCCCAATTCCAACCCTTGATGCTGAGTGCCAAGCAGGTAGGTAATGGGTCCCATTTTTATAGTCTTTGGTATGACTCGGCCGGGGTTTGAACTCACGACCATACTTGCCAACCTTGAGACCTCCGATTTCGGGAGGTGTGGGGGGGTGGGGGGGGGGGGGGGGTGCGTGGTCTGGGGGGCATGGTTGGGGGGCGTGGTTAAGAGGGGAGGAGTATATTTACAGCTAGAATTCACCAAGTCAAGTATTTCATATATATATATATATATATAAGAAATACTTGACTTTCAGTGAATTCTAGCTATATATATATATATACATATATATATACATATATATATATATATATATATATATATATACATATATATATATACATATATATATATACATATATATATATATACATATATATATATATATATATACATATATATATATATATATATATATATATATATAAATAAGAGAAATACTTGAATTTCAGTGTTCATTTATTTACACATATACACACACATAACACTCATCTACTCATTGTTGAGTTAAGGGTTGAATTGTCCATCCTTGTTCTATTCTCTGTCACTATTTTTCCAACCATGCTGAACACCCTCTCTGATGATGCATTCTGCTTCGTCTCCTTGTTGTGTGCGCAGTTGTGCACTGCACTCTCTAAAAGCCGTAGATGTTATTGTCACATATGCATGCACAGTAGATGGCAGTATTGTCCTGTTTAAGAGTGTCACAACATTGCTGTTTACGGCAGACGAACTGCTTTACGGTAGACGAAAACGTGACTGCTGTTGTTGTGTGTTGTTGCTGCGCTGGGAGGACGTTAATGAAACTGCCTAACAATAAACTCACATAAGAAACTAAGAACTCGCCCTCCATCATTCTACAGTTATAACGTGATTGGGCAGGCATGCTGTTTATATTGTGGGAAAGCGGACTTGAAAACAGGCTGTCGACACGTCACTCAGGTCCGCCTGAATTTAGGGATATTTTCGGGAGAAAATTTGTCCCGGGAGGTTTTCGGGAGAGGCGCTGAATTTCGGGAGTCTCCCGGAAAATCCGGGAGGGTTGGCAAGTATGCTCACGACCTACCGATCTCAGGGCTGTTCCACAGGCTAAATTGGCTAAATGCCGCTTCACCGTGGGTCTTTGTTCTGGTATTTGGTAAAGCTAAAAGACCAGTGCCAGAAGACCTCAGGATCCGCAAAGGTTCATACGGCTAAAGCGGGTCAGATAGATAAGAATGCGCGAGACCATTGCGACATTTAAAAAACTAATAATAGAACTTTAAAGGCCTACTGAAACCCACTACTACCGACCACGCAGTCTGATAGTTTATATATCGTGATGAAATCTTAACTTTGCAACACATGCCAATACTAAAGTGCAATTTTAAATTTTGCGCGAAATATCCTGCTGAAAACGTCTCGGTATGATGACGCCTGCGCGTGACGTCACGGATTGTAGAGGACATTTTGGGACAGCATGGTGGCCAGCTATTAAGTCGTCTGTTTTCATCGCAAAATTCCACAGTATTCTGGACATCTGTGTTGGTGAATCTTTTGCAATTTGTTCAATGAACAATGGAGACAGCAAAGAGGAAAGCTGTATGTGGGAAGCGGTGTATTGCGGCAGGTGTTGCACCGGATAATGCACCCCCGCCGTAGAATGCACCCCCTGACTGTTGTGCCGGATAACACAGCCGGTGTTTCATTGTTTACATTCCTGAAAGATGACAGTCAAGCTTTACCATTGGCCTGTGGAGAACTGGGACAACAGAGACTCTTACCAGGAGGACTTTGAGTTGGATGCGCAGACGCGGTACCGTGAGTACGCATGCAGCTGCGGCTTCCAAACATTTGATCGCTTGCCCGTACGTGCGTGCCGCTATGTGCATGTCACGTACGTAACTTTGGGGACTTTGGGGAAATATATGTGCTGTATGAACTTTGGGGAGGTGAACGGTACTTTGGGCTGTGGGATTGAGTGTGTTGTGCAGGTGTTTGAGTTGTATTGGCAGGTTATATGGACGGGAGGGGGGAGGTGTTTGTTATGCGGGATTAATTTGTGGCATATTAAATACAAGCCTGGTTGTGTTGTGGCTAATAGAGTATATATATGTCTTGTGTTTATTTACTGTTTTAGTCATTCCCAGCTGAATATCAGGTCCCACCCGCCTCTCACAGCATCTTCCCTAACTGAATCGCTCCCACTGCCCTCTAGTCCTTCACTCTCACTTTCCTCATCCACGAATCTTTCATCCTCGCTCAAATTAATGGGGAAATCGTCGCTTTCTCGGTCCGAATCGCTCTCGCTGCTGGTGGCCATGATTGTAAACAATGTGCAGATGTGAGGAGCTCCACAACCTGTGACGTCACGCGCATATCGTCTGCTACGTCCGGTACAGGCAAGGCTTTTTTATCGTCGACCAAAAGTTGCGAACTTTATCGTCGATGTTCTCTACTAAATCCTTTCAGCAAAAATATGGCAATATCGCGAGATGATCAAGTATGACACATAGAATGGACCTGCTATCCCCGTTTAAATAAGAAAATCGCATTTCAGTAGGCCTTTAAAATCCACCCTGAAGCAGACAGGGAGCCAATGCGGCGACTTTAAAACTGATGTAATGTGCCCCCACTGTTTGGTCCTCGTTAGACTTAGACTTAGACTTCCTTTTTATTGTCATTCAAATTTGAACTTTACAGTACAGATAAGAACGGAATTTTGTTGCATTAGCTCATGGTAGTGCAGGATAAAAAAGCAACAAGGTGCAGATATAAATAAATAGATTACTGTACAGATAAATATATTGCACTTTTGCATATGCATCCACGTTTATGTATGTATGTTATATTGTCTTTATATTCCAGCGAGTTAATCCATTTTTGGGGGGAATTGAGGGGATTATTTTAATGCGTTCAAGAGTCTTACGGCCTGACGGAAGAAGCTGTCACAGAACCTAGCGGTTCTGCGACAGACGCTGCGGAACCTCTTTCCAGAGTCCAGCAGTGAAAACAGTCTATGGTGGGGGTGGGAGGAGTCTCTGCAGATTTTCTGAGCCCTGGTCAGGCAGTGGCTTTTTGCGATCTCCTGGATAGGCACGCGTGCAGCTGAGTTTTTAAAAATAATTTTAGACTTCTGATATTATTTTTTGGGAAAGCCAGAGAGCAGGGCATTACAATAGTCCAAACGACAGGAAACAAAAGCATGCATTAGCACCTCCGTGTTGGGCGATAGAGAAACGGGCTAACTCTGGCTATGCTCTTAAGATGATAAAAATTGTTTTAAAAATTCTGTAATATTTTTAATATGTGGGATAAAAGTCAGCTCAGTCCGATATTATCGGCCAATAAATGCTTTAAAATGTTATATTGGAAATTATCGGTATCGGTTTCAAAATTATCGGTATTGGTTTCATAAAGTAAAATGTATGACTTTTTAAAACGCCGCTGTGTACACGGACATAGGGAGAAGTACAGAGCGCCAATAATCCTTAAAGGCACTTCCTTTGCGTGCCGGCCCACTCACATAATATCTACGGCTTTTCACACATCAAGTGAATGCAAAGCATACTTGGTCAACAGCCATACAGGTCACACTGAGGGTGGCCGCATAAACAACTTTAACACTGTTACAAATATGCGCCACACTGTGAACCCACACCAAACAAGGATGACAAACACATTTCGGGAGAACACCCGCACCGTAACACAACATAAACACAACAGAATAAATACCCAGAACCCCTTGCAGCACCAACTCTTCCGGGACGCTACAATATACACCCCCTGCTACTCCTACCTGGTCACAGCCAAAAACCAAAGATCTACCCTTGCGTCAACTATGTTTTATATGTGGGAATATTATATATTTATTAGAGATGTCCGATAATATCGGACTGCCGGTATTATCGGCCGAAAAATGCTTTAAAATGTAATATCGGAAATTATCGGTATGGGTTTCAAAATTATCGGTATCTGTTTCAAAAAGTAAAATGTATGACTTTTTAAAACGCTACTGTGTACACGGACGTAGGGAGAAGTACAAAGCGCCAGTCACATAATATCTACGGCTTTTCACACACACGTGAATGCAAGGCATACTTGATCAACAGTCATACAAGTCACACTGAGGGTGGCCATATAAACAACTTTACCACTGTTACAAATATGCGCCACACTGTTAACCCACACCAAACAAGAATGACAAACACATTTCGGGAGAACATCCGCACCGTAACACAACATAAACACAACAGAACAAATACCCAGAACCCCTTGCAGCACTAACTCTTCCGGGACGCTACAATATACGCCCCCCACCTCAACCCCGCCCACCTCAACCTCCTCATGCTTTCTCAGGGAGAGCATGTCCCAAATTCCAAGCTGCTGTTTTGAGGCATGTTAAAAAAAAATAATGCACTTTGTGACTTCAATACTAAATATGGCAGTGTTGGCATTTTTTTTCCATAACTTGAGTTGATTTATTTTTGGAAAACCTTGTTACATTGTTTAATGCATCCAGCGGGGCATCACAACAAAATTAGGCATAATAATGTGTTAATTCCACGATTGTATATATCGGTATCGGTAATTAAGAGTTGGACAATATCGGAATATCGGATATCGGCAAAAAAGCCATTATCGGACATCTCTAATTAGCATGAAATGTGGAGAAGATGAGCACCACTGAAAATTTAGCACGCACGCATGCACACACACACACACACACACACACACACACACACACACAGGACAGTCTGCCTGGCACCAGACAGCAGTGCGCTGCCAAATGAGATGTGTGAGAGCCCCCTGCTGCCAAGAGGCGGACAGGAAGAAGAAACAAACCCTCTCTAATGGAGACATGACATGCTCGCTGGGGCGGAAACTCAAACAAACGATTAATGGGCCATGGAGACTTGAGTACAGCAGCGGCAAAATACCCGCGTCCACCCTCCTCCCCCTGCTTTGTACTCCCCTCACTCTCGCTGTGTCCCACGTTGGTTGACGGGCTTTGACATTTCAACACAGACAGGCCTCTTGCCTCGGGGGCGGCGGTTTTTTCGGCCACCCCCTTAGCCCGCTTGCGATGGCATGCTTGGATCGAACAATGCCGACAACATAAGGGGACGGCGTTTCGTCACATGACATAAATGTTGTCATCGGGATTAAATACGTGGGTTATTTTTTTAAATGCTGCTATAACTACCAGCTTATATTACCCAAAAAGTTTCTAAAATGTACTTTTGAAGAGCGCTGTGTGTGGACATCCATTTCTGGTCTATTTCCAAACGACAAAAAAACACAAATGTCCACTGCAGTGGATATTATATTTGTCATTTCGGAAATATTTCGTTCCACTCATTTTAACACTGGTCTACATTCTCGGTGCTTTGTTGAGCTCAAGTGTTCCAAATCGCACCAGACTTCACTTGCAAACAGACCGGGACGCATCTCCTAGGCCGGGGGTCAGCAACCCGCAGCTCATTAGTGCCGCCCTAGGGGCTCCCTGGAGCATTTTTTAAAAAAAAACATTGTAAATGGAAAAAGATGGGGGGAAAATAGAGATGTCCGATAATGGCTTTTTTACCGATATCCGATATTCTGATATTGTCCAACTCTTAATTACCGATTCAGATATCAACCGATACCGATACATACAGTCGTGGAATTAACACATTATTATCCATCCATCCATCCATTTTCTACCGCTTATTCCCTTCGGGGTCGCGGGGGGCGCTGGAGCCTATCTCAGCTACAATCGGGCGGAAGGCGGGGTACACCCTGGACAAGTCGCCACCTCATCGCAGGGCCAACACATTATTATGCCTAATTTTTTTGTGATGCACAAAGTGCATTGTTTTTTTTAACATGCCTCAAAACAGCAGCTTGGAATTTGGGACATGATCTCCCTGAGAGAGCATGAGGAGGTTGAGGTGGGCGGGGTTGGGAGCGGGGTGTATATTGTAGCGTCCGGGAAGAGTTAGGGATTCTGGGTATTTGTTCTGTTGTGTTTATGTTGTGTTACGGTGCGGATGTTCTCCCGAAATGTGTTTGTCATTCTTGTTTGGTGTGGGTTCACAGTGTGGCGCATATTTGTAACAGTGTTAAAGTTGTTCATACGGCCACCCTCGGTGTGACCTGTACGGCTGTTGACCAAGTATGCGTTGCATTCACTTGTGTGTGTGAAAAGCCGTAGGTTTTATGTGATTGGGACGGCACGCAAAGGCGGTGCCTTAAAGGTTCATTGTACTTCTCTCTACGTCCGTGTACCACTTCGTACAGCGGCGTTTTAAAAAGTCATAAACCGATACCAATAATTTCCGATATTACATTTTAAAGCATTTATCGGCCGATAATATCGGCATCCCGATATTATCGGACATCTCTAATGCCGACATGTACTCATGTGTTTGAATAAAACATTTGTTATGTAAGTCGAACATGTGAGATGGTGTTAGCTGCCAAAATACCTTGTTTCTGCTTGTTTGCTGCTCTTTAAATATGCTTTCTCGTAATGTGTAGCATCAATGATATTGTGCTAACGTCAAACGTTAGTGCAAACAATTCACCACGTCGGTGGCCTTTTTCAATTCTAAATGGTCGCAAAAAAACCTCAAACTGACAGCGTCTCTCGTCTTCTTTGGGCCCTTTGCTCTCTTTCTCCGTCCTCTTTAAGCCGTCTCTCTCTGCACTACGCTGTCCCGCCAAACACAGACACACACACAGGCCACAACACTCGCACCTTCATCACCGTAGGTGCATCACACTCTCTATTGGAGCGGTCTTGCGGAAACAACGGATTTGATCAAATGTCATTAAACGAGTCATCAAAGAAACAAAAGCTTTTTTTCCTAACCAAATTACTCGATGCAGCGAGTCCACATGTGTTCCGAGAATGCTATCTGGACGAGTGTCCTATCATCATGTGTTTTGCAAGAGAGCTGTCATGGAGGCGGTGACCTACGCAACCAAAATGAGACTACGGGCCATGGGAAAGGATAAAGGCTCCCGTGTGAAACAAGTTCCCAATACAAACATGAGGTTAAGGATTTGGCGTAAACATTAAGTTGTGTATCGTGATTCTATTCATCTGGGACGTCTTTTCTACACCGGAGGCAGCGGGAAGAGGACTGGTGGGGAAGGGCGCTCCATTTTGTCTCTTCCTTTGTCTGCCCTTCCATCTCGAGCCTCCAGCGTAGCCAAAGGAGGGAAAGAAGGGAAGCCCCTTACTTACGCTCATGTGTTTTGATTAGCAGGTAATGATCTTTGATCTAATTCGCTGACTGGGAAAGTGCGGCTCCCATTGAAATCCGGTGGATGCTTGGCCGACCTGGAGCCAGTGTCACTTCTCGTTAGGGCCTGCAGCTCCGTGACCTCCCCGTTGCCAGGCCCCGCCCCCGACTCTCAGCATGTGCACCCCGCGTAATGATATCAATAGCAGCAGGGGTGCAATGAATACAAATCCGCGTGCAGAATGTTTGGACAAGAATTCGCTCCCGGCCCTCCCTCCCTCTTGGCGTACCAACCTCTACCCCGGGGCACAGAAGGGCTGCAAAGCGGATGCTTGATTTCACACAAAATAGTTGGCTAATGCAAAAAGAAAATGCCCCCTGCTGGCTGACTATATCATACCTGCCAACTTTTGAAATCAGAAAAACCTAGTAGCCAGGATCCAGGGGCCACAGGCCCCGGTAGGTCCAGTACAAAGTCCTGGTGGGGGGTTCAGGTTCGCCCCCCAACGCAAAATGATTATTAGCATTCAGACAGGTTAAAATGTTGCTAAAACCATCACTTTTCTATCAGTCATAGTGACTTTTCAAAACAAAAATATTACAGCAAAAATCATATGGGTTGATTGACATGTTTATTCTGTAAGCTAACTTCAATAGTTATTTTGACAGTTAATGCCAGTTATCCTGTCAACCTTTCACAAGACTTCAATTTGTTAATTGAAAGTATAAACAGTATAAACACTTTTTACAGTAAACAAATGGTAAAACAGTACTAAACAATTCCATTAAAAAAAAAAATTGGTGTCATTATTAACTTTCTGTCCAAGCTTGTATAATCTACTGCCTTGTTCAATTGTAAAAAATATTCTGTGCCTAAAATTCACATTTCTATCACAATTATCATACTGTAAACATGGTAAGCTAACTTCATTAAAATTAATAGTCCTGTCAATAGCATGGAATTACAATTCAAATGTAGTTTTTTTGTAAGCCTTTCAAAAGAATTCAAAATATGAAAAATGAATGCAAATTAATTTAAGCCATCAGACACTTGAAAAGTGGCACATCACATCTCTAATGTAATCAATCATTTGAACTTTTCAACAGAAATAGCACTGCAAAAATATTAAGGACATACTTCTGTATTTTGGTAGTTATGCTGTCAACATTTAACAAGATTTCTTCAACTTGGACTTGAAAGCATAAATAGTATAAACACTTTTAACAGTATAACAGTACTAAACAATTCCAATAGATAACATTGGTGTCATTACCTTTTTGTGGCTAAAATCCAAATTTTTACTTTTACATCGCTAATTCCTCCGCGTCCGATCGAAAAATCTTGTCTGTACAAAGTGTAATTCGCGTAGTTTTCACCCTTTTTGGAACGGATAATTATTCCCGGATAGGCTTTTGAATATTCTTCACGGAATGACTGCAGTTTTCTTTTCGGTTTAAGACTCGTTTGCGATTTTTCTCCGGCTGATTCCATGATCGTTCGCTCGTTTGGAAACAATGGCAACAGGTGCCTCGTGCTTGGCAGCGGTGCTATAAATAGCCTCGCTCATGGCATTCGGAATAGCTCGATAGGAAGTTACGGGAAGCAGTGTCGATTGTCATTGTTGTTACGCGATTTCATGAATAAAACTTAAAAAAAAAAAAAAATTTGTATTAATGAAAAACCGTATTTTTTATCACTGCAACCGTAACCCGGAATAGGTTGATGAAAACCGTACTAATTACGGGAAAACCGGAGTAGTTGGCAGGTATGCTATATATTATACTGTATATGTTACTTCAATGCCTCCACTATTACGCTTGACTTCAAGCTTTATTGTTGGCATTTATGCAAGCACACTGCATCCAAACCTTATGATGATTGTTGGATTAGCATTTGAAACAATACGGAATTCAGCTTCAGATTTTATAAGGCAGTGTTTTTCAACCTTTTTTTGAGCCGAGGCACATTTTTTGCGTTGAAAAAATCCGGAGGCACACCACCAGCAGAAATCATAAACTCAGTTGACAGTTAAAAGTCGTTGTCGCAATTGTTGGATATGACTTTAAAGCATAACCAAGCATGCATCAATATAGCTCTTGTCTCAAAGTAGGTGTACTGTCACCACGTGTCACATCACCCCTTGACTTATTTGGAGTTTTTTGCTGTTTTCCTGTGTGTAGCTTACTTGCCAACCCTCCCGAATTTTCCGGGAGACTCCCGAAATTCAGCGCCTCTCCCGAAAACCTCCCGGGACAAATATTCTCCCGAAAATCTCCCGATTTTCAGCCGGAGCTGGAAGCCACGCCCCCTCCAGCTCCATGCGGACCTGAGTGAGGAAAGCCTTTTTTCATGACGGGAGGACAACAGGGTGACAAGAACTAAATCATCCAGACTAGAGATAAATTGTATTATTATGTTTATCTTACCTAAAAATAAATATATTTATTAATTTAAAAAAAACAACTAAATACGTTTTTACTATATTTTGCTAAAAACATCAAAATTAATTGTATTTTTTCGTGACTCCTTATTACATCCAGCCATAGAATTATACATTAAAATAAACATATTTGAAATAATTGATTTTAAATTATCATAATAATTCATTTAAAATGACCATATTTGATTTTTAAAATAATTGCTTGTTTATCAACAACTTTAGCATTTTATTCATTACATTTTGAAACTCTCAGAAGCCAAGTTATGTTATATTCCTTAATATTTATTTATGCAAGTTTGAAGTATCAATTATCTAAACACAGTTTTGTTTGCATATTTTCAGGATGTAGATATCTATATCTATATATATATATATATATATATATATATATATATATGTATGTGTGGGAAAAAATCACAAGACTATTTCATCTCTACAGGCCTGTTTCATGAGGGGGGGTACCCTCAATCATCAGGAGATTTTAATGGGAGCATTCGCATACCATGGTTTATATAGGGCATAGAGTGGGTGGGTACAGGCTGGCGTAGGGGCGTGGTGATTGGCTCATGTGTTACCTAGGAGGTGTTTCCGTCTATGGCGGCATGCTGTTACAATTTCGCTGCGCTTGTTGAGGGATGACAGGTCTGGACGGTAAATAATAAACAGTTTCTCTTTCAAGCATAGGTTGCATCTTTTATTACCACTATTGTAAGGTGTGCTGGATGCAAGAATTTGCCATGTTATTGAATATTCAACATTATTGTCTTTGAGGTCCCAAATGTGTTTGCTGAGTTCTGTGGTATTTCGCAGGTTTTGGTTCCTGAAAGAAGCCTTGTGATTGTTCCATCTGGTTTTGAATTCTCCCTCGGTTAATCCTACATATGTGTCGGATGTGTTAATGTCCTTGCGTATTACCTTAGATTGGTAGACAACTGATGTTTGTAAGCACCCCCCGTTGAGAGGGCAATCAGGTTTCTTTCGACAGTTACAGCCTTTGTTGGTTTTGGAGTCGCTCTGTCCGGGGGCCGACGGCTCATTTGCAATTGTTTTGTTGTGGTTTGAGATGATTTGTCGTATATTGTTCATGCAGCTGTAGCTCAATTTAATGTTGTTCTTGTTGAATACTTTTCTTATTCAACAAGAGCGACTCCAAAACCAACAAAGGCTGTAACTGTCGAAAGAAACCTGATTGCCCTCTCAACGGGGGGTGCTTACAAACATCAGTTGTCTACCAATCTAAGGTAATACGCAAGGACATTAACACATCCGACACATATGTAGGATTAACCGAGGGAGAATTCAAAACCAGATGGAACAATCACAAGGCTTCTTTCAGGAACCAAAACCTGCGAAATACCACAGAACTCAGCAAACACATTTGGGACCTCAAAGACAATAATGTTGAATATTCAATAACATGGCAAATTCTTGCATCCAGCACACCTTACAATAGTGGTAATAAAAGATGCAACCTATGCTTGAAAGAGAAACTGTTTATTATTTACCGTCCAGACCTGTCATCCCTCAACAAGCGCAGCGAAATTGTAACAGCATGCCGCCATAGACGGAAACACCTCCTAGGTAACACATGAGCCAATCACCACGCCCCTACGCCAGCCTGTACCCACCCACTCTATGCCCTATATAAACCATGGTATGCGAATGCTCCCATTAAAATCTCCTGATGATTGAGGGTACCCCCCCTCATGGTACAGGCCTGTAGAGATGAAATAGTCTTGTGATTTTTCCCACACATACATATATTGCGCTCTACTACGGTATCGAGCACTATTTTTTGGATAACCTTATTAAGACATATATATATATATATATATATATATATATATATATATATATATATATATATATATATATATATGTATGAAATACTTGACTTGGTGAATTCTAGCTGTCAATATACTCCTCCCCTCTTAACCACGCCCCCAACCACGCCCCACCCCACCCCTGACCACGCCCCCACTTCCCGAAATCGGAGGTCTCAAGGTTGGCAAGTATGGTGTGTAGTGTTTTAGTTCTTGTCTTGCGCCCCTATTTTGGTGGCTTTTTCTCTTTTGTTGGTATTTTCCTGTAGCAGTTTCATGTCTTATATTTCCCGCATCTACTTTGTTTTAGCAATCAAGAATATTTCAGTTGTTTTGATCCTTCTTTGTGGGGACATTGTTGATTGTCATGTCATGTTCGGATGTACATTGTGGACGCCGTCTTTGCTCCACAGCAAGTCTTTGCTGTCGTCCAGCATTCTGTTTTTTGTTTACTTTGTAGCCAGTTCAGTTTTACTTTCGTTTTGCATAGCCTTCCCTAAGCTTCAATGCCTTTTCGTAAGGGCACTCGCCTTTTGTTTATTTTTGGTTTAAGCATAAGACACCTTTTTACCTACATTTACAAAGCAAGGCACAGTGGTTGAAAAACACTGTTTTAAGGTACAGTGGAACCTCTATTTACAAACGCATCTATTTGCGACATTTTCAGTTTGCAAACCTTTAAATATGCCTGTGTGCTTCATTTTTTTTTTTTTTTGCATGCCGTTTGAAGCCATTGCTGCCTGACATTTTAATTACATCACTTCCTGTGTACGCTGGCATGGCATTTTTGAAGAGGCGGGGTCCCCCACGTCACATCCTGTTTACATCCTGGACACGGCCATATCGGAACGATTCGACGGCACCTTTGACGTGTTTATTTCCACAATTGTCGTACTTTGTCACGGCTGTGTCAGCCTGTCTTCGAGATCACTTCGTGTGATCAGAAACGCTTTAAATGTGTCCAAACTCACAGTCTCGCTGTATAGCTTCGGGTTGCTGGACAACCGCTTTGAGCTAGCGTTTTAGCCCATTCAGTTCGAGGACTTTATCAGTGAAGGGGACCTTGTTCCGCAGCAAGTCTTTGATTGTGATTAGAGATGTCCGATAATGGCTTTTTTGCCGATATCCGATATTCCGATATTGTCCAACTCTTAATTACTGATTCCGAAATCAACCGATACCGATATATACAGTCGTGGAATTAACACATTATTATGCCTAATTTTTGTTGTTGCTGGATGCATTAAACAATGTAACTTTACCATAAATGAATTAAACAAGTTGAAAAACGTATTCGGGTGTTACCATTTATTACGGAATATGTACTGTACTGTGCAATCTACCAATACAAGTTTCAATCAATCAATGAAAAACAAGGTTTTCCAAAATAAGAGAACAACTTCAACTCCAGTTACGGAAAAAAGTGCCAGGATGGCACTGCCATATTTATTATTGAAGTCACAAAGTGCATTATTTTTTTTAACATGCCTCAAAACAGCAGCTTGGAATTTGGGACATGCTCTCCCTGAGAAAGCATGAGGAGGTTGAGGTGGGCGGGGTTGATACCCATTACAACTGATACCCATTACAACTATCTTCTCCGCATTTCATGCTAATTAGAGATGTCCGATAATGGCTTTTTTGCCGATATCCGATATTCCGATATTGTCCAACTCTTAATTACCGATTCCGATATCAACCGATATCGATATATACAGTCGTGGAATTAACACATTATTATGCCTAATTTTGTTGTGATGCCCCGCTGGATGCATTAAACAATGTAACAAGGTTTTCCAAAATAAATCAACTCAAGTTATGGAAAGAAAATGCCAACATGGCACTGCCATATTTATTATTGAAGTCACAAAGTGCATTATTTTTTTTTAACATGCCTCAAAACAGCAGCTTGGAATTTGGGACATGCTCTCCCTGAGAGAGCATGAGGAGGTTGAGGTGGGCAGGGTTGGGGGTGGGGGGGGCGGTAGGGGTAGCAGGGGGTGTATATTGTAGCGTCCCGGAAGAGTTGGTGCTGCAAGGGGTTCTGGGTATTTATTCTGTTGTGTTTATGTTGTGTTACGGTGCGGGTGTTCTCCCGAAATGTGTTTGTCATCCTTGTTTGGTGTGGGTTCACAGTGTGGCGCATATTTGTAACAGTGTTAAAGTTGTTTATGCGGCCACCCTCAGTGTGACCTGTATGGCTGTTGACCAAGTATGGTGGCATTCACTTGGGAAATACTATACTTTGACTTTCACAAAGTGCATTATTTTTTTTAAACATGCCTCAAAACAACAGCTACAAAAACAATGAAGGCACACAGCTTCAGTCCAGAGTATACTAGACGTCCGTGTTTTACCGAATATGTACCGCTCCGTACAGCGGCGTTTTAAAAAGTCATTAATTTTACTTTTTGAAACCGATACCGACAATTTACAATATTACATTTTAAAGCATATTATTGGACATCTCTAATTGTGATGACACACACGCGCACACACACACACATACACACACACACACACACACACACACACACACACACACACACACACACACACACACACACACACACACACACACACACACACACACACACACACGACACACAAATAGTGTCTTCAAAGTGTGGAGTTTTTTACTAAAATAGGAACTTTTGTCGAGGCCATAGAACCAATTATTCATGTTTACATTGATTCTTATGGAGAACTTTACAAATTAAATTTGTAAATCAAGGTTCAACTGCACTTATTTGTGTGGGATTTTTTTTTTTTTCCCTCTTTTTCATCGCGCATGAACAAAAATCTCCACAGACAGGATTTTGGGCATGGATACACATGCAGCATGACCTCCACTTTCAACATACTTTACACTTTGCATGGTTGCACTTCTAAATCAAGGAAATATTTGCCCAGGATGAGACGAAAAGCACTTCTGGGTGAATGTTGAGGTTACCATATGAGAACTACACAAAACAGTCTTTTATAGAACTCTGCAGGAAATAAGTTTTATATTCGCCACAGCCCTTTCGATCTTAGAATATCACATTAACATCTTTTTTTTTTTTTTTTTTTACATATTGTTAAAGGTATTTAATAAACAAATTAAGTGCACTGCAAAATGAAATATCATTAACAGATTAAAATTAATGCTATTTAATCATGAGTACCTATAATCTGAATAAATCCACAGCAACAGTGTGATCAGTCTGATTTAAAAACTTTCATTGTTTGACCGCACTAACTGAAACACAAGGGTCTGACTTAGAGATTCGGACTGCCGAAATCATCGGCCGATAAATGCTTTAAAATGTAATATCGGAAATTATCGGTATTGGTTTCAAAATTATCGGTATCGGTTACAAAAAGTAAAAAGTCATACATTTTACTTGGTCAACAGCCATACAGGTCACACTGAGGGTGGCCGTATAAACAACTTTAACACTGTTCCAAATATGCGCCACACTGTGAACCCACACCAAACAAGAATGACAAACACATTTCGGGAGAACATCCGCACCGTAACACAACATAAACACAACAGAACAAATACCCAGAACCCCTTGCACCACTAACTCTTCCGGGACGCTACAATATACCCCCCCCCAACCCCGCCCACCTCAACCTCCTCGTGCTCTCTCAGGGAGAGCATGTCCCAAATTCCAAGCTGCTGTTTTGAGGCATGTTTTAAAAAAAATAATGCACTTTGTGACTTCAATAATAAATATGGCAGTGCCATGTTGGCATTTTTTTTCCATAACTTGAGTTGATTCATTTTGGAAAACCTTGTTACATTGTTTAATGCATCCAGCGGGGCATCACAACAAAATTAGGCATAATAATGTGTTAATTCCACGACTGTATATATCGGTATCGGTTGATATCGGTATCTGTGATTAAGAGTTGGACAATATCGGAATATCGGCAAAAAAGCCATTATCGAACATCTCTAGTCTGACTGCTTCAAATGTGAGTCGATTAATGTCACTTCCTGTGGATGTTCTTTGTCTCTCCACACCCGTGCTTGGGGCTTTATTTGCAATACGGGTTTTTCACAAAAAGTCCAACAAAAAGCAAAACATGCATGAATTGAACAGTGTTTTAAACACTAAAGTTCAGTGGGATATGACAACTAATTGTTAATTTTTATAACCTCAGGAGCATTTGACTTTAGGGGTGTGAGAAAAAAATCGATTCGAATTCGAATCGCGATTCTCTCTCATTTTAAAAAAATCGATTATTATTATTTTTTTATTTTTTTTTAAATTTTTTGTTGTTGTTTTTTTTAATTAATCAATCCAACAAAACAATACACAGCAATACCATAACAATGCAATCCAATTCCAAAACCAAACCTGACCCAGCAACACTCAGAACTGCAATAAACAGAGCAATTGAGAGGAGACACAAACACGACACAGAACAAACCAAAAGTAGTGAAACAAAAATGAATATTATCAACAACAGTATCAATATTAGTTACAATTTCAACATAGCAGTGATTAAAAATCCCTCATTGACATAATCATTAGACATTTATAAAAACTAAAAAAAAGAACTATAGTGTCACAGTGGCTTACACTTGCATTGCATCTCAAAAGCTTGACAACACACTGTGTCCAATATTTTCACAAAGATAAAATAAGTCATATTTTTGGTTCATTTAATAGTTAAAACAAATTTACATTATTGCAATCAGCTGATAAAACATTGTCCTTTAAAGGGGAACATTATCACAATTTCAGAAGGGTTAAAACCATTAAAAATCAGTTCCCAGTGGCTTATTTTATTTTTCGAAGTTTTTTTCAAAATTTTACCCATCACGCAATATCCCTAAAAAAAGCTTCAAAGTGCCTGATTTTAACCATCGTTATATACAACCGTCCATTTTCCTGTGACGTCACATAGTGATGCCGATACAAACAAACATGGCGGCTAGAACAGCAAGGTATAGCGACATTAGCTCGGATTCAGACTCGGATTTCAGCGGCTTAAGCGATTCAACAGATTACGCATGTATTGAAACGGATGGTTGTAGTGTGGAGGCAGGTAGCGAAAACGAAATTGAAGAAGAAACTGAAGCTATTGAGCCATATCAGTTTGAACCGTATGCAAGCGAAACCGACGAAAACGATACGACAGCCAGCGACACAGGAGAAAGCGAGGACGAATTCGGCGATCGCCTTCTAACCAACGATTGGTATGTGTTTGTTTGGCATTAAAGGAAACTAACAACTATGAACTAGGTTTACAGCATATGAAATACATTTGACAACAACATGCACTTTGAGAGTGCAGACAGCCCATTTCAGGCGCGCTAAGAACATATATTTTTCCACGATTTCAGCACTCAGGTTAACCATACCTAAATAGACACAAAATACTGCATTACACAAGACTACCCGAATGTACTCAAATGATTGAAAAAAACAAACGTTTTTAAGCTAAATTATTGGTAAACACAGTTTATGTATAATAATTTACGTAAAACCGTGAGTAATGAATAAAGTTTTCATCAATTCATATATTCTGTAGACATACCCTCATCCGCTCTCTTTTCCTGGGGGCCTGGCGGAAGATTTCTTTGACTTTATCGTTGGAAATGCATCTGCTTTGAGTGTCGCAGGATATCCACACATTCTTGCCATCTCTGTCGTGGCATAGCTTTCGTCGGTAAAGTGTGCGGAACAAACGTCCAATTTCTTGCCACTTTCGCATTTTTGGGCCACTGGTGCAACTTGAATCCGTCCCTGTTCTTGTTGTTACACCCTCCGACAACACACCGACGAGGCATGATGTCTCCAAGGTACGGAAAACAGTCGAAAAAACGGAAAATAACAGCTGATTTGACTCGGTGTTTGAGAAAATGGCGGATTGCTTCCCGATGTGACGTCACGTTGTGACATCATCGCTCCGAGAGCGAATAATAGAAAGGCGTTTAATTCGCCAAAATTCACCCATTTAGAGTTCGGAAATCGGTTGAAAAAATATATGGTCTTTTTTCTGCAACATCAAGGTATATATTGACGCTTACATAGGTCTGGTGATAATGTTCCCTTTTAAAAGCTTTTTACAAAAAGCTACTACTCTGCTTGCATGTCAGCAGACTGGGGTAGATCCTGCTGAAATCCTATGTATTGAATGAATAGAGAATTGTTTTGAATCCGAAAAATATCGTTTTTGAATCGAGAATCGTGTTGAATTGAAAAAAAATCGATTTTGAATCGGATCGTGACCCCAAGAATCGATATTGAATCGAATCGTGGGACACCCAAAGATTCACAGCCCTAACCGCTATCGTACGGTTCCCAGTCACACAATTAAATAACCATGTTCTTGAAAAGGGCCGCCGCCTGACCTGATTTCCGCCTGTGGTATTGACACAGCCGTGAAATACGGCCTTGGTCACCGCCGCTGCCCGCTAACAGAAGGTATGTTCTTGGAACGCACGCCCCGGCACTTAAATCGGGAAGAACGTAACCGATGCTTTTCATTTCTGCACTAACGAGCATGGAAAAGCAATAAAAGGACAACTCAGCGAGTTCTGTTTATGATCAATTAGTGCTGCACAATGAAGCCAAACTGTGACGGTAGGTGTGCCATGAGCACCCACGCCCACTGCACACTGGGCACCCTTTTCCTGACTGCTCTGCTCGTTACTGCGGGCTGAACACACCACTGTTGCTGTGCTATTACTTCCTGTCTGCGTATTGTAAGTCTTCACTATATACAGTATCACCCATAACATGTCTGTCGGCATTTTTATTACAGTAGGACTATAGAAACAGCTTGCATAGCACTAAATATGTACAAACCCCGTTTCCATATGAGTTGGGAAATTGTGTTAAATGTAAATATAAACGGAATACAATGATTTTCAAATCATTTTCAACCCATATTCAGTTGAATATGCTACAAAGACAACACATTTGATGTTCAAACTGATAAACATTTTTTTTTTTTGTGCAAATAATCATTAACTTTAGAATTGGATGCCAGCAACACGTGACAAAGAAGTTGGGAAAGGTGGCAATAGATACTGATAAAGTTGAGGAATGCTCATCAAACACTTATTTGGAACATCCCACAGGTGAACAGGCAAATTGGGAACAGGTGGGTGCCATGATGGGGTATAAAAGTAGATTCCATGAAATGCTCAGTCATTCACAAACAAGGATGGGGCGAGGGTCACCACTTTGTCAACAAATGCGTGAGCAAATTGTTGAACAGTTTAAGAAAAACCTTTCTCAACCAGCTATTGCAAGGAATTTTAGGGATTTCACCATCTACGGTCCGTAATATCATCAAAGGGTTCAGAGAATCTGGTGAAATCACTGCAGGTAAGCAGCTAAGCCCGTGACTTTCGATCCTTCAGGCTGTACTGCATCAACAAGCGACATCAGTGTGTAAAAGGATATCACCACATGGGCTCAGGAACACTTCAGAAACCCACTGTCAGTAACTACAGTTGGTCGCTACATCTGTAAGTGCAAGTTAAAACTCTAATTGTAAGGCGAAAACCGTTTATCAACAACACCCAGAACGCCGTCGGTTTCGCTGGGCCTGAGCTCATCTAAGATGGACTGATACAAAGTGGAAAAGTGTTCTGTGGTCTGACGAGTCCACATTTCAAATTGTTTTTGGAAACTGTGGACGTTGTGTCCTCCGGACCAAAGAGGAAAAGAACCATCTGGATTGTTATAGGCGCAAAGTTGAAAAGCCAGCATCTGTGATGGTATGGGGGTGTATTAGTGCCCAAAACATGGGTAACTTACACATCTGTGAAGGCGCCATTAATGCTGAAAGGTACATACAGGTTTTGGAGCAACATATGTTGCCATCCAAGCAACGTTACCATGGACGCCCCTGCTTATTTCAGCAAGGCAATGCCAAGCCACGTGTTACATCAACGTGGCTTCATAGTAAAAGAGTGCGGGTACTAGACTGGCCTGTCTGTAGTCCAGACCTGTCTCCCATTGAAAATGTGTGGCGCATTATGAAGCCTAAAATACCACAACGTAGACCCCCGGACTGCTGAACAACTTAAGCTGTACATCAAGCAAGAATGGGAAAGAATTCCACCTGAGAAGCTTAAACATGTGTCTCCTCAGGTCCCAAACGTTTACGGAGTGTTGTTAAAAGGAAAGGCCATGTAACACAGTGGTGAACATGCCCTTTCCCAACTACTTTGGCACGTGTTGCAGCCATGAAATTCTAAGTTAATTATTATTTACAAAAAAAAAATAAAGTTTATGAGTTTGAACATCAAATATGTTGTCTTTGTAGCATATTCAACTGAATATGGGTTGAAAAGGATTTGCAAATCATTGTCTTCCGTTCATATTTACATCTAACACAATTTCCCAACTCCTATGGAAACGGGGTTTGTACTATCAACTCACAGCCATTATTGTCCAAAGAACAGACAACACATGGAAGTAGCATTGCTACACTCAAGCATGCTGGTGCATAGCATCACATCTGGGGCTGCATGAGTGCTGCCCCAGGAGGAAGGAAGGAAGGTAAGGGGGAAGAATGTTAGGAAGGAATTATAGGAAAGAGGGACATTAGACAGAAAGAAAGGAAGTTAGGAATGAAGTTAGAAGGGAAGGAAAGAAGTTACAAAGGGAGGAAGAAATGACTACCGTATTTTTCGGACTATAAGGCGCACTTAAAATCCTTTTTTGTGCGCCTTATAACCCGGTGCGCCTAATGTAAGGAATACGTTTGGTTGAGCTTACCCACCTTGAAGCTATTTTATTTGGTACACGGTGTAATGATAAGTGTGACCATACTTGCCAACCCTCCCGATTTTCCCGGGAGACTCCCGATTTTCAGTGCCCCTCCCGAAAATCTCCCGGGGCAACCATTCTCCCGATTTCCACCCAGACAAATCAATATTGGGGGCGTGCCTTTAGCGTCCTCTCTCACCTGATACCTTCACCCCTTAACAGCCGCACGCTGTCCAGACGTCCGCTTTTCCTCCATATAAACAGCGTGCCGGCCCAGTCACAAAATAATGCAGCGTTGGACGGGTTTAACAATAGCCTTTACTCGAAGATGTCAAGAAATGCTGACACGTTGTATAATCTTTTACATGGTTTAATGACAACGTTAATTTTGTTACACTGAGGGTGGCCGTATAAACAACTTTAACACTGTTACAAATATGCGCCACACTGTGAACCCACACCAAACAAGAATGACAAACACATTTCGGGAGAACATCCGCACCGTAACACAACATAAACACAACAGAACAAATACCCAGAATCCCTTGCAGTACTAACTCTTCCGGGACGCTACAACAACATCTACGGCTTTTGGAGCTCAGTGCACAACTGCACACACAACAAGAAGGAGATGAAGCAGAAGACCGAAGAAGAGACATGGCGACGACGAGCAAGAAGAAGAAATACGCTCGCAAGTTCCAAAATGATTGGAAAAAATCATTTCATTTCATCCAGAAAAGCTCGAAGGGGAAGGGGTATGCTGCCTGCACCTCAACCCCGCCCCCGCCAACCACGGCACCAACACCCCCCGCCCCCATCTCCCGAATTCGGAGGTCTCAAGGTTGGCAAGTATGGCTGTGATGTGTTACTTTTCGATGGATACCAAAATGCAAGAAGCTTCATTTCTACAAACGATAAGGTCACAAAAGAGTAGAAAAAGCATTGAATAATTCAATATATAATGTGTAGAGCTCGAAAAGACATTTCATTGGCGATCACTCGACGCGAGTATGATAGTCCTCCTGTTGGTGAGTCTGGTCATCTGTGGGTCCTCAGGTGGCTGTAGAGGCCAATCCGTGATCCACAGACTCTATTGCAGTGGGGGCATATGTGCGTGATTGTCGTGGTAGTAGTGGTGGTTGTGGTGGTGGTCTGAGGAGCTGTTTTGGTAGTGGATCTCTCCTTTCTTTGTTGCCTCTTGGTTTCCGCGGCACGGTGGAGGTCCTTTTCTAATCGTGCTGTGCCTTCATGGACCATCCTGCTCCACAAAACCCTCTGGTGGGCAGCCTCCTCCCAGGTGTTGAGGTTGAAGCAGCATTTCCTCAGGTGGATTCTTCTGCCCCCCTTGGGTGCGTTGTCCTTCCGTCAGTTGTCCGTACAACATCTGTTTTGGAAGG
Source organism: Nerophis lumbriciformis (assembly GCF_033978685.3). Classification (NCBI taxonomy): domain Eukaryota; kingdom Metazoa; phylum Chordata; class Actinopteri; order Syngnathiformes; family Syngnathidae; genus Nerophis; species Nerophis lumbriciformis. The sequence continues at coordinate 12,082,888 of NC_084579.2, read as the reverse complement.
CGACTGTCTGGCATGCGAATTACATGGCCTGTCCATCGCAGCTGGTCCTGAATGACAGTTGTAGTGATACTGGGCATGTTAGCTTCCTTCAGAACACTAATGTTGGTACGCCTATCTTCCCAGCTGATCCTGAGGATCTTGCGGAGACATCGCTGGTGGTACTGCTCCAGAGCCTTCAGGTGTCTGCTGTAGGTGGTCCAACTATCAGCCCCGTAGAGCAGAGTGGGCAGAACTACAGCTTGATATACAAGAAGCTTGATGTTGGTCTGGATGACCCGATTCTCAAAAACTATTTTCTTGAGCTTAGCAAAAGCTACGCTGGCACAACCTATGCGGTGGTGGATCTCGGCATCGATGACAGCTCTCGTTGAAAGAAGACTGCCAAGATAAGCGAAATGCTCCACGTTTCCCAAGATGTTGTTGTCCACATAAATTGTGGGGGGTTGGGAGGGTGTGTCAGGGGCCAGTTGGTACAGGATCTGAGTCTTCTTTATGTCGATGTCAAGTCCCAGGAGTCGGTACACTCTGGCAAAAGCATCCATGATGTTCTGGAGGTCCAACTCAGAATGAGCAACTAGAGCATTGTCATCTGCGTACTGAAGCTCTGTAATGGAGGATATAAGCACCTTGCTTTTTGCCCTGAACCTACTCAGGTTGAAGAGCCCGCCGTCTGTCCGGTATGTCAAAGGCCACATGCCAGCTGACGCCACACTCACAGAGCTACAGATAAAATGCATTAGCATCAATACGACTACAGGAAATCAAAGCTTTATGCGCGCATGAAGAGGCCGCACGTATTTTGTCGTACAACGTCGGGGCCGTTCCTGCCGTGAATCATGGGAACTCTGCTGTTTTTCTTAGAGGAGGCGTGATGCCAACAATATACTTGACACATCTGCATTGTTTTTCCACCTGATCTCTCCTGCAGATGTTTGACGGGCCCCCCGCTCCAAATGAGAGGATAAATGAAGACGAATGGCTACATCTGGCTATGGCTGAGGTTATTCATCACCATCAGGACATGTGCCCGTACACATACAGTACAAGTATACACATACAGTATACTGGGGACTGAGAAAAACAGATGTAAACACACAAACGTTAAAGAAAAACAGTCACATTTAGACTGTACACTAGAACCTGTGTAGTGTGTTTGGAGATTACAATTTAACTGTACGCTCTGATTTTTAAACACATTTTCCTCAAGTACCACCTTAGAAAACAACAAGAACCATCATAATGACCAATATTAAAATACAGTAGCGTAGAAGGCCTAATTGTTCATTAAAAACAAGGCAGAAGTTTTAGACTTAGACTTAGACTTAGACAAACTTTAATGATCCACAAGGGAAATTGTTCAACACAGTAGCTCAGTTACAATGATGGAAGGTGTAAGGATGGAAAGGACAATGCAGGTATAAATAGACTAATATAGCGATAAAAAATATAACATATATACGAATATATACATAATATGTGTACAGAATAATATATATACAGATATATTATATTATGTCTATAACATATATACAATATATGTTTATTTAACAAGTAAGTGTAATATTTTTGGCCACTGTAACATTACACACTGCAAAAAGTCAGTGTTCAAAAACAAGAAAAAATAATACAAAAATTAGGGGTATTTTATTTGAACTAAGCAAAATTATCTGCAAATAGAACAAGAACATTTTTGGATTTTCCAAAACAAGTAAAATTAGCAAACCTCAATGAACCCAAAAATACCTTAAAATAAGTATATTCTCACTAATAATAAGTGCACTTTTCTTGGTAGAGAAAAAAAGAGACCTTTTTGCTCAACATGTTGAAAAATATTCTTAAATTAAGTAAATGCTAGTGCCATTATCTTGACATAATGATATGCGCTCGGCATTACATTTCTTGAAACCAGCAAACTTATACTAAAAATTAATTTATTGTTCTTAATGGAAAGGCAACAAGGCATCCGCTTGTTACTCTCAGGGTCTCCTAGCCGCTCAGGCAAATCATATGGTCTAAAAATGCATTTTTCCATCGATAACATGACATCATCGCGCCAAGTGCGTGCTCTTTCAGTCAATTAGTGCGCATATATACAGCCCGGCTTCTGGTCAAAATGTTTTAAATTATAATTTTGAGAAATTTATCTGAATGTGCATGAACGATTTCTGTTCAAAATTGTTTGAAATGTTAAATGTTTAAATAGTCAGTTTACTGTACTGTGCCAACTGTACTACTACATGAGTACGTATTTTCTATTGTTTCATTGAAAATAAAACAGCAAAGTCCATTTGGCTGTCATCTGTTTTAATTATGAGACACAATTGTGTCAAAGTCATGATTTTTTTTTCATGCTTGAAATAAGAAATTATTCCTTAAAAAAGCAGTTTTATACTAATGAGTGTTGATGACACAGCATTGCAACACTTGATATTCTAGTTTCAAGCATGTTTTACTCAATATAGGTCATAACATCTCAGCAACAAGCTGTAATATCTTACTGAGATCATTTAGGACCAAAACCCTTAAAACAAGTAAAACACTCTAACATAAAATCGGCTTAGTGAGAAGAATTATCTTATCAGACAGAAAATGAGCAAATATCCCCCTTATTTGAGATATTTCATCTTACTTAGATTTCAGTTTTTGCAGTGCAGACAGTTTGAACAGTAACACTGTGTTTGAATATAGGAAAATTAAACACTGTACTTTGACCAAGTGATTATTTGGTGTACCACAAGATGGAGCCGGCGTTTCACAGTTTGAGAATCACTTTTTAGATTTAGACGGACTGAGCAAAGACGATCACTACAACAACAACGTTGATCCAACGTTAGACATCAACGTTGTCCATCCATACATCTATTTTCTACCGCCTGTCCCTTTCGGGGTCGCGTGGGTGCTGGAGCCTATCCCAGCTGCACTCGGGCGAAAGGCGGGGTACACCCTGGACAAGTCGCCGCCTCATCGCAGGGCCAACACAGATAGACAGACAACATTCACACACTAGGGACAAGTTAGTGTTTGCCAATCAGCCTCAGTTTTGTTTTGCAATGTTGTTTCATAGGCAGTTTTAAATGACATGTACAGTATGTTCAGTATAATCAAGATTGTGTCAATGTCTTGTGCCATCTGGGATATTCATACTTGCCAACTTTGAGACCTCCAATTTCGGGAGGTGGGGGGTGGGGGCGGGGGCGGGGGGCGTGGTTAAGAGGGGAGGAGTATATTTACAGCTAGAATTCACCAAGTCAAGTATTTCATATATACATATATATATATATATATATATATATATATATATATATATATATATATATATATATCCCCGCGACCCCGAAGGGAATAAGCGGTAGAAAATGGATGGATGTATGGATATATATATATATAAGAAATAATTGACTTTCAGTAAATTCTAGCTATAAATATATATATATATATATATATATATATATATATATATATATATATATATATATATATATATATATATAAAAGAAATACTTGAATTTCAGTGTTCATTTATTTACACATATACACACACATAACACTCATCTACTCATTGTTGAGTTAAGGGTTGAATTGTTCATCCTTGTTCTATTCTCTGTCACTATCTTTCTAACCATGCTGAACTCTGATGATGCATTGCTGTGGGCACGCACAAAAGTGATTTCATCAAATGCACTAGATGGCAGTATTGTCCTGTTTAAGAGTGTCACAACATTGCTGTTTACAGCAGACGAACTGCTTTACTGTAGACGTTGTTTATATTGTTGGAAAGCGGACTCAGGTCCGCATGGAGCTGGAGGGGGCGTGGCCTCCAGCTTGGCCTGAATTTCGGGAGATTTTCGGGAGAAAATTTGTCCCGGGAGGTTTTCGGGAGAGGCGCTGAATTTCGGCAGTCTCCCGGAAAATCCGGGAGGGTTGGCAAGTATGGGGATATTACAATACTCATTTGGTTACAGTAAGCCATAGCCGCAGGGGTTGCCAACCCATCGCTCGCGATCTACCAGTCAATCTTTGGGACCCTACCGGTCGATCGCGAAAATATGACCAAAAAAAAAGTGTTAATATGACATCAGTACGTGACAACCTCGCCCTGGGAGTGATTAGCAGACCCGCAATCAGGCAAGCATTTTAACACTCTCTGTCTTCAGCCTCTCATTCCGCTGCTCTCGACGCCGCGGCCACCGCCATCCCCCTCCCCGAGCACAGCCCCTCCCACTACACCCGCTCGTCTCGCAAATGCGCATTTCATGACGTGCTCAAAAATCATCGAGCGGCAACAATGCTTTGAGGCTGACTGTCGCGATGCATTGGGCATTTTCTTTCATCAACCACGACCATCATCGCTCGCCTGCGGCGGGAAGCGAACGAGCCAAATACTATAGTCCGTGAACATTACTCCAAAGTACGGAGTTTGTGTTTTTTATTGTGCATACAAAAGTAAACATTGACTTATGCGAAGGCAGTAAATATGACAAAACAAGGCAGCAGCTAAAGGATTTCCCCGTTTATCCCCTCTTTTATCACACATAAAAAACCCGCTGATATTAATACTTATTGATACGTAAGACAACCATGTGACTCGCATCCCATTAATGACCATAGAATGAACAAATATACTACAGTACTAAGATTATAGTGACCATAAACAATTAACTTCTACAACAGGGGTGCCCAAAGTGCGGCACGAGGGCCATATGTGGCCCGTGACTCGTCTGTGATTGGCCCTAGGCACATTAAAAATAACAAAAAAACACCAGCAAAAATTGTGAAAAAGGCGAAATGTTGACATCAGCCAATAATAGCAACACCAAGCTTTGTCTTTAAAAAACAAAAACTAGATATATATATTTTTTCATTTATATATATATATATATATTATTTTTTTTATATATATATATATATATATATATATATATATATATATATATATATATATATATACACACATTTTATATGTATAGACATCACATTTTCAGTAAACCCATAATAAATTCAAAAAAGAACCAAACTTTGTGAATGTTTTTTGTGACAAACAAGTATGTGCTCTAATAATTCTATCACAAAAATATAAGAGTTGTAGAAATTATTGGAAACCCAAGACAGCCATGACATTATGTTCTTTACAACTTTTGACCACGACTGTACATACATACATACATACATACATATACAGTATATATACATAAATATTAGAGATGTCCGATAATGGCTTTTTTGCCGGTATCCGATATTCCCCAACTCTTAATTACCGATACCGACATCAACCGATACCGATATATACAGTCGTGGAATTAACACATTATTATGCCTAATTTTGTTGTGATGCCCCGCTGGATGCATTAAACAATGTAACAAGGTTTTCCAAAATAAATCAACTCAAGTTATGGAAAAAAATGCCAACATGGCACTGCCATATTTATTATTAAAGTCACAAAGTGCATTATTTTTTTTTAACATGCCTCAAAACAGCAGCTTGGAATTTGGGACATGCTCTCCCTGAGAAAGCATGAGGAGGTTGAGGTGGGCTATGGTTGAGGTGGGGGGCGTATATTGTAGCGTCCCGGATGAGTTAGTGCTGCAAGGGGTTCTGGGTATTTGTTCTGTTGTGTTTATGTTGTGTTACGGTGCGGATGTTCTCCCGAAATGTGTTTGTCATTCTTGTTTGGTGTGGGTTAACAGTGTGGCGCATATTTGTAACAGTGTTAAAGTTGTTTATACGGCCACCCTCAGTGTGACTTGTATGACTGTTGGTCAAGTATGCCTTGCATTCACGTGTGTGTGAAAAGCCGTAGATATTATGTGACTGGCGCTCTGTACTTCTCCCTACGTCCGTGTACACAGTAGCGTTTTAAAAAGTCATAAATTGCACTTTTTGTAACAGATACCGATAATTTTGAAACCCATACCGATAATTTCCGATATTACATTTTAAAGCATTTTTCGGGCCGATAATATCGGCAGTCCGATATTATCGGACATCTCTAATAAATATATAATATTCCCACATATAAAACATAGTTGACGCAAGGGTAGATCTTTGGTTTTTGGCTGTGACCAGGGATCTTGGGCTCGAAAAGGTTGGTGACCATTGCCCTATCGCAGGGGTGCTCACACTTTTTCTGCAGGTGAGCTACTTTTCAATTGATCAAGTCGTGGGGATCTACCTCATTCATATATATAATTTATATTTACTTATTTATGAAATATATGTTTTTGTTAACAAGTTAAAGGTGTTTAATGATAATGCAAGCATGTTTAACACATATAGTTAATATTGTTAATACATTAAAGGTGTTTAATCATAATACAAGTATGTTTAATACATATAGTTAATATTGTTAACAAGTTAAAGGTGTTTAAAGATAATGCAAGCATGTTTAACACATATAGTTAATATTGTTAATACATTAAAGGTGTTTAATCATAATACAAGTATGTTTAATACATATAGTTAATATTGTTAACAAGTTAAAGGTGTTTAAAGATAATGCAAGCATGTTTAACACATATAGTTAATATTGTTAACAAGTTAAAGGTGGTTAAAAATAATACAAGCATGTTTAACACAAATAGTTAATATTGTTAACAACTTAAAGGTGGTTAAAGATAAAACAAGCATGTTTAACACATATAGTTAATATTGTTAACAAGTTAAAGGTGGTTAAAGATAATACAAGCATGTTTAACACATATAGATTCCTTTCTTTCATGAAGACAAGAATATAAGTTGGTGTATTACCTGATTGTGATGACTTGCATTGATTGGAATCAGACAGTGGTGCTGATAACGTCCGCATTTTCGAATGGAGGAGAAAAAAAGTCCTCCTTTCTGTTCAATACCACATGAAAGTGGTTGGTTTTTGGCATCTTATTTGTCCAGCTTCCGTACTCCTTTGTATACACTTTACAAGAAATACATTGTCGGCAAACTCCGTAGCTTGCTAGCTTGTGCACGCCAGCTTTCTGAGACTCTTATTTTGGTAGCGCAGGCAGGATGAAGCAGAGCTTTTATTGTACAACTGTGCAGTCGGTCTTTGGAGTTTTGACGACAGGTACGGCGCCAGAGTCTGTTGAAATAAAGTGTTGCTCGCCTTCCAGTCGGTAATTTTAATGAGCTGGCAGCAGCCAGCGTCATCTCAGAAGACCCTCGGGTGCCGTGAATGTCAATCAAGTGACGAAAGTGACGTCATAGTGAAGATTTATCATCGCTCGTTTTTAGGACTATTTTTTTAATGCCTGGCTGGTGATCGACTGACACACCCTCCGAGATCGACCGGTAGATCGCGATCGACGTAATGAGCACCCCTGCCCTATCGTGTATCCAACATGGGATTCTAATGACATTTTCAAGGGGGAAAAACAGCCACAAAAAGCCAAAGCAAAAGCAGAACAATAAACATACATGCAGTTTATCCACAGCTTCTTGAACTGGGCTCTCGTGAGGCTCAGTACATACATGACATCTTGTGTGTCTCACACACAGCCAAAGAAAAAGCAAAACAAGGTTGATGTTTGCTGCAGTGTGAGCTTGTGCATACTGAACTGTGCCTATTTTCCCTCACTTCAGAGGTAGAATTGCCCTAAATCGGATGAGGTGTGGCACCTGGTTCATGTCACCTATCATGCAAAGCCTCGGTGCCCCACATATCCGCCGCCCGCTTGCATCCCACTCTCTTTTTCCCCCGTTGTCCTCAGGGGAGCCACTTTTCCTCCATATCCTGACTGACATAAACCCCAGAGCCTCATACCCCCGAAGAGAACGTGATGCAGAGCACAGGCCGTCTGCGTCATCTATCTCCTTCTCCCACTGTTTCCATCCCCTTTAACCACGCTTTGTTCTGGGCCTCGATCGATGCACCATAACTCAGCCGGCCTCTGGTGTTTGATGTCCTGGGCTCTGGATATCATTTCAACCAGTGCAACCACACTGATAATACCCTCTCTCACGCATGCACATTCATTTTGCACGGCGTACATGTAAAAGAGGTTGGGAGACACACACACACACACACACACACACACACACACACACACACACACACACACACACACACACACACACACACACACACACACACACACACACACACACACACACATATGTCAAAATACTCGTATTGTACGACGCTGTAGGTCACATTTGTGTACATGAACATACCCTTCATCGAACTAGGAGTTCTCATGACAAGACATCGGGTTATATTACGTTTCATTTGCAATGACAACACATTATTTCACCATCACTTCAAAGCAGCACAGATAAGTTTTACATTAATAAACCATAATAATGCAGAAAAATTGCTTATTACCGTATTTTTCGGAGTATAAGTCGCTCCGGAGTATAAGTCGCACCGGTCGAAAATGCATAATAAAGAAGGAAAAAAACATATATAAGACGCACTGGAGTACAAGTCGCATTTTTTGGGGAATTTTATCTGATAAAACCCAACACCAAGAATAGACATTTGAAAGGCAATTTAAAATTAAAGCTACAAGCAGCGATGGACGGGACCGACTTTGACGGCACATAAAATCCAAACCGGAGCAGTAATTAAAACTCTTTGGTCAACTTTTAATCAGAAGGGTTCAATCTCTCTCCTGTGCTAGTTTGAAGCCGACACGACAAACGCGCTCAGAGGAGATAATGTTTGAAAAAAGGTGACCGGTTTTTACAAAACTTTTGTTTTGAAGGGGAAATTGCAAACTTCCTGTTAATTTTTGCTGGGGGTTGTAAATATATGAAATGTAGGTCTAAGTGAGGCCTACATAGAGGTTTTGGTTTCATGTCTCTAAGACATTCCTACTGGAAGTTACAGGCAGTTTTGTCTGAATTTTCTTCCTAGGAGCAGTTGTGTCTGTGTTTTCTTCCTAGTTTTGCGGTTGTGTTTTTTATTAGATCGCAATTTTTGCCAGTCCTGATGTGTGTGTCCAGTTTGGTGAGTTTTGAAGCATGTTAAGGGGGTGAAATTACAGCTCAAAGAGGCAAAAGTGACTGTTTTTACTAACGTTTTGTTTTGAAGGGGGAATTGCCAACTTCCTGTTGATTTTTGCTGAAGGATGTCAGTGTCTAGGTCAATCTAGGTCTAAGTCAGACCTACATAGAGGTTTTTGTTTCACGTCTCTACGACATTCCTAACAGAAGTTACAAGCAGTTTTGTCTGTGTTTTTTCCTAGGGGGCGCTAGAGCGCAATTTTGAGTTTTGGGGTTTGGTTTTTTTATTAGATGGCAATTTTCGCCAGTCCTGGTGTGTGTGTCAAATATGGTGAGTTTTGAAGCATGTTAAGGGGGTCAAATTACAGCTCAAAGAGGCGGCGGAATAATAATAATAAAACCTTACAATTACAATAGGGTCCTCTGTCCCAAAGGGACATTGCGGTCCCTAATAAATAAAGAATAGTGAACAACAGGCTGAATAAGTGTACGTTATATTGCGCATAAATAATCAACTAAGAACGTGCCTGGTATGTTAACGTAACATATTATGGTAAGAGTCATTCAAATAACTATAACATATAGAACATGCTATACGTTTACCAAACAATCTGTCACTCCTAATCGCTAAATCCCATGAAATCTTATACGTCTAGTCTCTTACGTGAATGAGCTAAATAATATTATTTGATATTGTAAGGTAATGTGTTAATAATTTCACACATAAGTCGCACCCCCGGCCAAACTATGAAAAAAACTGCGACTTATAGTCGGAAAAATACGGTACTTCTTTTTGAACAAAACACTACAGTACAACACTTTGGTCGTTTGGGTTTTTAGGGTAATGGCTTGTCAGTAAAATACTGACAATGAGTGTTTTATCATTCATTATATTATGGCAATACACAATGTATTTGTGTACATTTGGACAACAGGGAAAAAATAACTTTAATGTTTTTTTTTTAATCATATATTGAGTAATATTACTATTACAATATAAATATATATATATATATATATATATATATATATATATATATATATATATATATATATATATATATATATATATATATATGCACACACACACACACACACACACACACACACACACACACACACACACACCCACACACACACACACACACACACACATAAATGTAAGCTGTGAAAATCTGCTGAACAGTATGTATGCTTGGGTCCTATTTTTAAGACAAAAGGGTGGAATGCCATCTTCGGGTTGGGGAGGAGACCCTGCCCCAAGTGGAGGAGTTCAAGTACCTCGGAGTCTTGTTCACGAGTGAGGGAAGAGTGGATCGTGAGATCGACAGGCGGATCGGTGCGGCATCTTCAGTAATGCGGACGCTGTATCGATCCGTTGTGGTGAAGAAGGAGCTGAGCCGGAAGGCAAAGCTCTCAATTTACCGGTCGATCTACGTTCCCATCCTCACCTATGGTCATGAGCTTTGGGTTATGACCGAAAGGACAAGATCACGGGTACAAGCGGCCGAAATGAGTTTCCTCCGCCGGGTGGCGAGGCTCTCCCTTAGAGATAGGGTGAGAAGCTCTGTCATCCGGGAAGAGCTCAAAGTAAAGCCGCTGCTCCTCCACATCGAGAGGAGCCAGATGAGGTGGTTCGGGCATCTGGTCAGGATGCCACCCGATCGCCTCCCTCGGGAGGTGTTTAGGCCGGTAGGAGGCCACGGGGAAGACCCAGGACACGTTGGGAAGACTATGTCTCCCGGCTGGCCTGGGAACGCCTCGGGATCCCCCGGGAGGAGCTGGACGAAGTGGCTGGGGAGAGGGAAGTCTGGGCTTCCCTGCTTAGGCTGCTGCCCCCGCGACCCGACCTCGGATAAGCGGAAGAAGATGGATGGATGGATGGATAAAACAAAACCTCACAATAATGTCTGAATAAAAGCTAAAAACGTTACGACAGACCGCCTTAAAAAAACGGAATGGAATTTTAAATTTTTTTACTGAATGAGACACCCAGAATGTACATGAAAATAAAGCATGTGGCATATACAATATTAACTATGAACGATAAAACACTGAATATTGACAACATATGAACGTCACACCCACTCTCCATCCACATATTTTACAATCAAGCGAAACGCAACAAAAATGCAACAAACAGCGAAATATGAACACGAAGGGTAAAAAAAACCCACCTACAATCTGATACATCTGACATATCACTAAGCTTTAGATCTTTGTTGTATAAATCTCCTTCCGTGTCTGTCCCTGACACCCACATTTCAGGCTGTGACTCAGATTACCATAGTAACTAATTAGATTACCATAGTAACTAGTATATCATGCAAAAGCACAGATTCCAACCATTATAATACTTTGTATAGTTCAAGACTTACGGTCATTTGAAAACATCACTGCACATCATAATGGCAGCTACACTTTCCATCTTAAAGGGGAACATTATCACCAGACCTATGTAAGCGTCAATATATACCTTGATGTTGCAGAAAAAAGACCATATATTTTTTTAACCGATTTCCGAACTCTAAATGGGTGAATTTTGGCGAATTAAACGCCTTTCTATTATTCGCTCTCGGAGCGATGACGTCACAACGTGGCGTCACATCGGGAAGCAATCCGCCATTTTCTCACTTTCGTCGGTGTGTTGTCGGAGGGTGTAACAACACAAACAGGGACGGATTCAAGTTGCACCAGTGGCCCAAAGATGCGAAAGTGGCAAGAAATTGGACGAAATTTGTTCAAAATACGAGGGTGTGGGGAAAGCCGACGAAATGGTCAGTCGTTTGTTCCGCACACTTTACCGACGAAAGCTATGCTACGACAGAGATGGCAACCGTCCCTTATGCCACCGAAGATGATCAAGAGAAGAATATCGACCCTAGCTTCCCTGGCCTGCTGACATCAACTCCAAAACTGGACAGATCAGCTTTCAGGAAAAGAGAGCGGATGAGGGTATGTCTACAGAATATATTAATTGATGAAAATTTTATTCATTACTCGCGGTTTTACGCAAATTATTATACATAAACTGTGTTTACCAATAATTTAGCGTAAAAACATTTATTTTTTTCAATCATTCGAGTACATTCGGGTAGTCTTGTGTAATGCAGTATTTTGTGTCTATTTAGGTATGGTTAACCTGAGTGCTAAAATCGTGGAAAAATATATGTTCTTAGCGCGCCTGAAATGGGCTGTCTGCACTCTCAAAGTGCATGTTGTTGCCAAATGTATTTCATATGCTATAAACCTAGTTCATAGTTGTTAGTTTCCTTTAATGCCAAACAAACACATACCAATCGTTGGTTAGAAGGCGATCGCCGAATTCGTCCTCGCTTTCTCCCGTGTCGCTGGCTGTCGTGTCGGTTTCGCTTGCATACGGTTCAAACCGATATGGCTCAATAGCTTCAGTTTCTTCTTCAATTTCGTTTTCGCTACCTGCCTCCACACTACAACCATCCGTTTCAATACATGCGTAATCTGTTGAATCGCTTAAGCCGCTTAAGTCTGAATCCGAGCTAATGTCGCTATACCTTGCTGTTCTATCCGCCATGTTTGTTTGTATTGGCATCACTATGTGACGTCACAGGAAAATGGACGGGTGTTTATAACAATGGTTAAAATCAGGCACTTTGAAGCTTTTTTTTTTAGGGATATTGCGTGATGGGTAAAATTTTGAAAAAAACTTCGAAAAATAAAATAAGCCACTAGGAACTGATTTTTAATGGTTTTAACCCTTCTGAAATTGTGATAATGTTCCCCTTTAAAGATCTAAAAAACTGTATTTGAGACTGTCCGGCGGGCCAGATTTTCCCAGGTCTGAACTAGACCAATTGAAACGGTGTGATGGCGGCAAACTTCCGTGATTGGAGGAGCCATCACGTGCGCACGGCGAGGCAGAGGAGTGTGTTCAGGTGCAATGAGCTGGGAGGGAAGTGCACTTGTCATGTTGCCTAACGTGTAGCAGGATGTATCGCTGGCAGAAGCAGCAGGGGAGATCCTGCACGGCCTCTCCTGAACACTCACAGCCTCATGAAAGAATGATGTGTGATTACCTGCGAGGAGGGGAGGGAGGGTGGTGAGCCCCACGGACCCTCCAGGGTAAGGAAGTCCGTCAGGATGACACTCTGCCAACAGAAGCCGAGGGATTATCTGTGGAGTCCATGGAGAAAGTTGGTGAAGGCCATGTAGACTTAAACTTGTCATCTGTGGTCACATGACTGTTCTCTTTCTCGATTGCGTCACCATCATTGCCTCTTTTAGGAGAACAAGGTCCAGATGGCTCGGCGGCGCCTGTCGTCGTTTTCCCTCAACCAGCCACTCGGCTTATCGGCAAGTTCACTTCACTTCAAGGAACCACTGACAGCTGTGTTAATTTGCACCTTTTAGACATTTTCTTTCTCCGTCCGCACGTTGACTCAACACTGAAACGCGTCCGTCAGCTTTTAGTCATGAGAAATGTGTTTTTTCTTGAGTGTAAGAAGTTGCGATGAAATGGAAAAGGGGTCGGATTAAACAAGCGCCGCTTCTTCCTACTCCTTTTCGGACATGTAATGAAAAACTGAAATTTGCGATGTTCCATATTGTAACTGTATATATGTTCGAAATAAATCAAGACCATTATTGTGACTTTATTTGCCAAAGAAGTGTATTTATAATTTTAATAAAATTGCAATGCTCATAAAATTTTAACTTTTCATGAAATTAAAGAATTGCATTTTTCTTCTTTCACACATTATGACATTCAATTAAAACTACAAAATTTTAATGAAGGAATGAGGACTCTATTCTTTTAAAATGTATGTATTGATTACAATACTAAATTCTCTTCAGTTCCCCCCTTAATTGAATTTTTGCGCTTTATTTTAAAAAAAATATTTAAAACATTCTAGTAAAATAAAAACGTTTTAATCGATACCTGATGAATTTACTCTTGTAAAATGAATTCATTGATTACAATACTAAATTCTCATCAGCTCCCACCTTAATTGAATTTTTGCGCTTTATTTAAAAAAATAATTTAAAACATTCTAGTAAAATAAAAACGTTTTAATCGATACCTGATGAATTTACTCTTGTAAAATGAATTCATTGATTACAATACTAAATTCTCATCAGCTCCCCCTTTAATTGAATTTTTGCGCTTTATTTAAAAAAAATATTTAAAACATTCTAGTAAAATAAAAACGTTTTAATCGATACCTGATGAATTTACTATTGTAAAATTAATTCATTGATTACAATACTAAATTCTCATCAGCTCCCCCCTTAATTGAATTTTTGCGCTTTATTTTAAAAAAATATTTAAAACATTCTAGTAAAATAAAAACTTTTTAATCGATAACTGATTAATTTACTCTTGTAAAATTAATTCATTATTACAATACTAAATTCTCATCAGCTCCCACCTTAATTGATTTTTTTGCGCTTTATTTTAAAAAAATATTTAAAACATTCTAGTAAAATAAAAACGTTTTAATCGATAACTGATGAATTTACTCTTGTAAAATTAATTAATTGATTACAATACTAAACTCTCATCAGCTCCCACCTTAATTTAATTTTTGCGCTTTATTGAAAAAAATAATTTAAAACATTCTCGCAAAATAAAAACGTTTTAATCCATAACTGGTGACTTTACTCTTGTAAAATTAATTCATTGATTACAATACTAAATTCTCATCAGCTCCCACCTTAATTTATTTGTTGCGCTTTATTTAAAAAAATTATTTAAAACATTCTAGAAAAATTAAAACGTTTTAATCATTAACTGATGACTTTACTCTTGTAAAATTAATTAATTGATTACAGAACTGAATTCTCATCAGCTCCCACGTTTAAAGAATTGTTGCCCTTTTTTCATACATTACGACATTCTAGTAAAAAGATTATCTTAATAATGACAAAATGATAACTTTATTCTTGTAAAATTTTAACTTTTTTGCCTTTAGACTGTTGTGATGAATTTGACTGTGTTGTTTATATAAATGGCCTAATTATACACACCTACAATGATTTTGGTATTATTATTATTATTATTTTACATAACTATCTTAAACGTAACTGATACACACACTATTATTCATCATATACTCAGCAAATGATGTGAATTGCAACTTACTAAGAGCTATCTACTCATGTCAAATGTGTTGATTATTTATTAGTTCCATTGTTTGTGTCACAGACTTGAGTAGAGGAAGTGAACAAAAGGTGAGAGCAATTGCTATGAAATGGAAAAGGGGTAGGATTGAATAAGTCTGCTTCTTTTCAGACATGATTAAAAATAAATGTGTAAATATGTAGCTGAACGCATGCTTGAAATAAACTAAAACAATAACCATAATAGTCGCAAAATATATCAATCTGTATCTTTTTTAGGGTTGTGAATCTTACAACAACTTGAGATTCGATTCCGATTTTTGGGGCGACGATTCAATTCTAAATGGACTCTCGATTTAACACGACTTTTGATGCATACCTCCCAATATTTTATTTGGTATGAACAATTGAATAAACAACACAGGTTACATGTTACAAAAACTCCTCATGGCTGCTGACGTATGATAGATATGCGCAGTGGGTAAGCGTGGAGATGGCCTAAAAACGTCTTTCTAAAAATATTTTCTTTAAAAAACAAAAAATATACATCATTTTTGATACGCAGTGCTGTACCGCGCCCTATTTTGTGTTCAAAGTGTACAAACTTTCACTAAAATATGGACTTTCGTGAAGACTGAAACCTATTATTTATGTTTACAATGTTTCTTGGGGAGAAATTTGCTGCAATAAACAAATGTTTCATATTTACAAACAATAATAGATGTACACTGCATATATATATATATATATATATATATATATATATATATATATATATATATATATATGAATATATACACATATATACACATTTTGGTATAGACATACAGTAAAGGCCAAAAGTTTGGACACACCTTCTCATTCAATGTGTTTTCTTTATTTTCAGGACTATTTACATTGTAGATTGTCACTGAAGGCATCAGAACTATGAATGAACACATGTGGAGTTATGTACTTAACAAAAAAAGGTAAAACAACTGAAAATATGTCTTACATGAATTTTTTTTTCCAAAATAGCCTACCCTTTGCTCTGATTACTGCTTTGCACACTCTTGGCATTCTCTTGGTGAGCTTCAAGAGGTAGTCACCTGAAATGGTTTTCACTTCACAGGTGTGCTTGAAGCTCATCGAGAGAACGCCAAGAGTGTGCAAAGCAGTAATCAGAGCAAATGGTGGCTATTTTGAAGAATCTGGAATATAAAACATGTTTTCGGTTATTTCACCTTTTTTTGTTAAGTACATAACTCCACATGTGCTCATTCATAGCTTTGATGCCTTCAGTGACAATCTACAATGTAAATAGTCATGAAAATAAAGAAAACCCATTGAATGAGAAGGGCCTGAACTGTATATTTTATTATTATTATTAAAAATATTTTAATATATATATACAGATTTTTAATGCATTTTATTTTAAAAGCTTTAACTATTTATTTGATTAAAATATAAAAAAAACAATGTGTGGTTGTGTTATCTCCCTTTAAAGACTGCATATAGCATGGAACTTTTACTGTACTGTATGTGCTTTAAATATGACTTCCTGTCACATCCAGATGTTTGAAATGGGCCTTTTGCTTATTTAAAGCACATATCTTTGGCGCCTTATAAAAACCCCGGCAAAAAAAAAGCTAATTTTTGCTACCATGCCACCACATGGCGCCTATACGTTCATATGGGAGTATGAGGGAGTAGAAACTGAAAGCCTCAAGACTCGAAGACTAGTGGCATCAGTTCGGGGGTCACTCGGCCTCCACCCTCAGCGGAACTGGGCTCCTGACCCCGTGAGTCATTTGTCCCAGGGTGCAGGTTCGCCAGTGGACAGCCTGCAGGGGAGTTAACTCACGGCTTTGATCATGCTCTTCCTATGAACTGGGAGTCATGGAAGTGTCCCTGCTAGATTACAATGGGGGGGTTATAGGTGACCGCCGCACATCTGGGCTTTTTGAGATTTGTGTATTAAAAATGCTCCAAGCGATCCAATTGGACTAAGACTAAAATATAAGAAAAGTGGGCCTAAGACGTACCCCTGGTTTAGATGGTGTGGCATTTGTTCCTGATACGTCTGGAAGAGGAATAAAACAAGGCTGATCCTCCTGTGCGTTTGAAGTGTTTGGTCATAGGGGGGTGGGACAAAAGGTGTTGACTGATAGCCAGTCGGCCTATTGGGCGGCTCGGAGCTTCCTTCAGCAGGTCACGTCCTGTCTGGCCCCTGTCCACTACACACTTCCACAACATATCCGGGGTCTCGGCCCGTCGGACGCACACACGTACTCTGTTCACCCTTGGCGCCATGCTGCGGCGCTGGTGGTCAGGGGGCCTTGCGTGCCCTGGCGTGAGGCGGGGAGAGGGGAGCAAACGAGGGAGAGATGAGAAAATGGTCTTGGTCCAATCCCAGGAGTTCCCCTAACGGAACATGTTACGCTTCCTCCCCCCTCTCCAGTGGCTGGAGCTGTGGGTCATTTTGTCTCTCGTTACTCAACATGCTTGAGGTCTCAGCCGGACACCTGCATGCTTTGCAGCCGCAACAATACACGCTTGCAGTGGTTAGCGTTGATAGATCGGTCACTTTTGACCACACCTTCTATATTGGCTCTTTTAAAAAGCCACTCAAAAAAAACCTGCAACAACCTCAACACAAGAAGCTGGTGCGTCACTACTTCACCGTGGCTATAGCGCCATCTTTAGGCTGCTACGATGAATACAGGCATTACATCAGACTAATTACAGATAATTTCTCTGGGGAAATTATAGCTTTATTTCCCATAAATCATGACCTTATTTAAACTTTGTTCTGATATTATTGAGGTATTTTTGTTTTATAAAAATCACATGTTCTTTTTCTTACTGTTGCAACCTCTTACGAATGAAATGACTTCAACAATTATTGGAAGCATTTTTATGACAAAGGTCAAACTTTTTCAACAAATGTCATTGTTATGAAGTATTTTCTCATATTTTACATTGTTCCCAAAAAATATTTGGTGTTTGTTATATATAAAATTGTGAATATTTAGGCTATCAGAAAGTTACACATTTAAAATAAGTATTGTTTCTTTTTTATATTAAAACTTTATTGCCATTTTTTTCCCTAATAAAACTATGAATATTATGATATGAATATACGCATATTTACGCACTTTATTCTCCAAAAATGTTACTATTGTTCTAATATTTTGATATAAACGAGAGCTAAATTGTTGTAAAATTACTTTTTACCTTTTTTTTGTTTCTTTTTTTCCTGGTAATTTTTTTTTCAAATAAAATTATGATTTCATCACTTTTAAAAACTATAACTTTATTCTTATGAAATTATGACTTTTTTCTAACAAAATCATTACCTTATGTTTTTAATAAGCTGACTTTATTAATAAACAATGTTTAATGTTCTTCATATAAATATCTATATTTATTTTGGGACACTAAAAAGTTGTCTTAAAAGTATGACTTGGACTTAAATTATGACTAAATTCTTGTAAAGTGTCCGTAAGACTTTTTTTCCTTTTAATATATATTTTTTTTTTTATTAGTAAAATATTATATTTTTCTCATAATATTTTGACTTCATTCATTAGAAAACTACTGTAAAACTTTATTCTTTGAAAATTATGACTTTATCCTCATTAAGTTATTAATCTATATTCTCTGAAAATACTATTGCATATTCCAGTTTTATTATCATCAAAAATATATTTTTCTGGTAAAAATTACAAATGTCATCTTTCAATATGCTCAGTTCATTTTTTCTTTAATAAACTGTTTAATATTATTCACATAAATATTTATTTTGAGATCATAAAAGTTATGACCTTGACTTGAACTGACTAAATACGTGTAAAATACCCAAGAGTGTTTTTTTCCCTTTTGATATTCCAACATTTTTCCCTATTTTTCCTGGTAGTGATATTTACTTTATAATAATATTATTGTAATTATTGTATTATAACCTACTCAGTGGCCTCGTGGTTAGAGTCTCCGCCCTGAGATGGGTAGGTTGAGAGTTCAAACCCCAGCCGAGTCATACCAAAGACTATAAAAATGGGACCCATTACCTCCCTGCTTGGCACTCAGCATCAAGGGTTGGAATTGGGGGTTAAATCACCTAAAATGATTCCCGGGTGCGGCCATCGCTGCTGCCCACTGCTCCCCTCACCTCCCAGGGGGTGATCAAGGGTGATGGGTCAAATGCAGAGAATAATTTCGCCATACCTAGTGTGTGTGACAATCATTGGTACTTTAACTTTAACTTTAACTTTATTGCTTCATTCCTTGTAAAACTACAACTTTACTTTTATAAAATTATCAATTTATTCCCATTAAACTATTACTTCAAATTATAAACTTGACACTCTCATAAAGTGTCCTAATATTCAGGTTTTATTCTTTTTTTTAATTTACCTTGTTTTTTGGTAAAATGACAACTGCATTCTTTTATTATGCTGACTTTATTTTCTCTAATGAACACTATTTTATGTATGTACTTTTTGAGGGAGAGTAAAATGTATCATAAAATTACGACTTTTGAACTATTTTCATTATTTTCATTTTTTCCTTTTAATATTCAAATGGGTTTTGTCTGGTTTTCCCTGATAAATATTTATTCTTTATGGTAATATTATGACTTGATTACATGTAAAACCACTACAATATTGTTTATAAAATCGGCACTTTATTCTCATAAAATTAATTACTTTTTTAATAAAAACATTATTTTATTCCTATAAAAAATATAACTTATTTTCTGGTAAAAAAAAATAATTTATATATATATATATATATACATACATACATATATATATATATATATATATATATATATATA